>NC_083608.1:27140920-27480295 GCF_029168945.1 Cannabis sativa
CTCCTTCTATACTCAGAATTAATTTCTCTCAATTTTATGAATGATGTTAGATCTAACCTCCCAGCCCCTTTAAATACAATATTAGGAAGGTTTTCCAAAATCCTCCAATACCCAATATAAATCTAATAAAAACTAACAAATCCAAGCATAAATTAGAACAATAAAATACTAAAATGCACCTTAAATTGGATACTAAAAATGCATAAAAATAAACCTAATAATTACTGTCTAAAAACTTTTGTTGTAAAACAATTTGTAAGAACTCGTTGATTGGTTAGTGAAATTTTTACCTTGAAAAGTCCTAAGAAGTAAATCATAGCTAGAATATTTGATTCCAATTGCAGTGAACATCGTAAAAGTATTTTTATTTTCCAATTTTTAATCTAAATATGAGAAACATAACTAAATGCATGCAACTCAATAAATTGTTCAACATATAGTTAGGTATCGGGGCTAAGCCAAGAGGGGTCACGTGGGGTCATTTGTCTCCCTTAATTTTTTGTTAATTACATTTTTATATATATATTTTAAAATATTTCACGTTTTGTCCTCAAAAAATTAATATCTTTTATTTATATCTTTATAGCTTTTTTATTTTGTCCCCTGAAAATTTATGTTTTTCATTTTTATCCTCATAAAATTTATATTTCTTATTTTAACTCATATATATTTTTATTTTTATGCTACTAAAATGCATATTTTTCTCAATTAAAATTACATTTTTCATTATTAGTACCCTAAACATTTTAAGTAATTTTTCAAACTGCCCACACTGATATAACTAAAACTGTATTAAATTGCACAGCAAAAATTTAAAAAAAAATTAATCTGCATCTAATTTAAATAATACTAGTTTTTAAATAAGGTATAATATATTGTAAGAAACTACCATAACAGGTTGGGATGGGGCAGAAAAATATTGTGATGGGCCAATATGTAAAAAAAAAAATAATAAAGGACTATTAAATATTTTTTATAAAAAAATAGAAAAAAAAAATTGTCCAGCACCCTCTACTTTATGATGAGATATTACTAATTAAAAATATTTTCAAATTAAGTATTAAGCCTCACTTAATTTAATTTAATAATTACGAAAAAATATTACTAATTATTCCCAATGTCCTACTTCAACTTCAAGATAGTACTAGATATCATAGCTGTCTAACACATACAAGTGGTCGGTTAGTATGCATATAAAATTTAGTTATATTATAAAGTATGAAAACGACATATTTATAACACTAATATTCATTTTGAAAGTATTTGAAAAAACAAGAGAATAAACAAATAGGAACTAAAGAAAAAGGCAGATAACTACTTGAAGCTAGTTCAAGTGACCATAAGTGGGTGTATGTTGGAAGTTTTAGATTCGAGTCCCAAATAAAATATAATTATAATATATAAACGCTTTAAATAAAAAATAAATAAAAAAAAAAAAAGTAGATAACTAGTGAACAAACATATAATTTGCCCATTTATTATTTATATATTTATTTTTGCTTTTTGACTACTGAGTTAGTTTGTATCAAATTTGTTGGTCATATGAAACTAATTGAAGGGATGTCACTACTACTAGCTCTAGCTAGTAGCTACGAGACACAGTGGGTCGCTAATCCCTACAGATTGCTTTTGTGTTTCACTTTCATAAATATGTATAGCTACAAAAGTGGATTTTGTTGAATTCAATTATTAATATTATTTCATATATGGAGTACGGACTACAAAATTGAAAATATATAAATACATATTATATTTTGTATAAAATTGAATTTAAAAAATAAATAAATATTACATTCAACTATAGTCTAACATATCTAAGGATATATTAATGAGTTAAAGGACTTAGTAGTGATTAGGTGTAATTTATTTTTGTGCACAGTGAAAAACTATAATTTATTTTAATTTTTGGTTGGTATAAACAATCACAAATTGATAGAAAAAAAAAATAATAATATACTTATGTGTATATAGTTCAAGACTTCGATTAGTTATGTGGTGTCATCAAAGAGAAATAAAAATATAAATAAGTACATAATAACTAGTTAATTTAATTAAAGTGTTGATTATATTTAGGCGATAACGATCATAAGATTCATAAGGATAGTTTAATATGCTTATTAAGAAATATGTCCCAAATTCAAATTCCATTCTACAATATTATAAAAGAAACATTTAAAGTTATAAGGTGTCGTTATTTTAATAGAAATCTCTAGTTCCGTAACCAATTATATGTGTATATGTTTATGTAGTTTTGATTACAACACACTTCTAAGCATATAATTATGTATGAATATTATATATTATTATGGGGCAAACCAAACCAATAGTAATATATATATAAATATAAATATATATATAAATTTATATATTCAATTGTAATTTGTTAAGGATATGAAACAAGGGTAAGTTTGTAAATTTTTATCTTTGTTATACCTAATTTTTGAGACTTACAAATGTTGAATAAGTTAAGGCATCCTACTTGAGGGTCTTATGGCACCTCTAGGAGACTCGAAAACATTGACCAACCATTTAGTGTTGGGACTCACACACCCAAGTGTGCCCAAACTAGAATTTATGGGCCTGCGCGAGCGTTTTCACCTTAGAGACCTCAATTCAACAAAGAAACCATCAAAGACTTGACTCATTTAGGCATAAAAAGGCTTGAGCTTGAACATAAAGTCAAAATTACACAAGTATGCCATGCAAAAGGGCATATGCGACCACTGCCACATGAAGATGGCATCGCTCTCTTTCCTTTTGGGGAGCACTGCCACAAGAAGATAGTAGAGTATTATCAAGATCTGAGCCTAGATGTCCTTCTCTCCTTTGGGTTTGGTTACTACTGTCTTACGCATTATGATTGAGTATTTGACTTGCTATGTGTGGGCATGGCTCTCTATCACTAAGGGTCGACTATGAAGAACAATGAAGGAGGCTTAAAAATTGTGTAGAAGGTGTCTCTCATCTACTAGCTGTCAGAGAATGAAAACTAGATTTGGTAGGTTGAAAAGCATTGAGTTGGATAAGATGAGAGCATCATGTTCCTTTTATAGTATTTCAACTAGGATTTAGGTTTGAATTATATGAATAAAAAAAGAATAAAATATTGGACAAAATTACACACTAAGGCCGGCCACTTAGTGGGCCACTCTCTAGTTACAATTTTGCCACTTTATTTCAACCACTTATTCTTCTTTTAATAATACCATATTTTTCAATTTCAATCATTTAAATGCCAAAACTATTTATTTAATAATTATAATTAATTATCAAATAAAATTGTTATTTATATTATTTATTAATTAGACCATACAAAGTCTCTTAATTAATGAATTGACCCCAAAACTTTTTTTCTTCACAATTAAGTCCTTGCTTAGTGAAAATTCATAAATAAGACATAGTCTAATTTTAGAATTATAATTGATTAATTAAAATCAATTAACTGATAGCACTATTATCTCAACTAGTGAGGGGACCATGGGCCTATATAACTGAGCTTTGAATCAGTAGATCTAGAATTTACCAAGTAAATTCTCTAACTTATTAATTCCTCCTTGCGCCACTATAGATTTGGAATTGAATAGCACTTTCAATTATGTAGAACGCTCTATATATACCAAGATATTGATACGTTATGATTATCTATTGTTACAATCTTAATAGTCAAAGATCGTCTATATATGTTTTTCAGTCAAGTGGATGCTCAATATTCTAGAAATAAAACCTACAAACCATTGTTGCCCTGTCTACAACAAAAGCAGAGTACATTGCATGTACTAAAGCTGTGAAAGAAGCACTGTGGCTTAAGGGTATCTCCATGGAGCTTGGCATAGACCAGAGATGTTTAACTATCCATTGTGATAGTCAAAGTGTCTTGCACAAGAGCAAAAAACTAGGTTTTCCATGAGAGAACCAAGCATATTAATGTGAGGCTGGATTTTTATTAAAGATATACTGATTGGAGGAAAAGTGAAGGTGAACAAAGTGACCACTGAAGACAATGCAGCAAACATCCTCACCAAAGCTCTACCTACTTCTAAGTTCTGTCACTGTTTGAAGCTACTGAATGTAATGGAAGTTTAGGCAGTGTTCAATCCTTTATGTAGTTGCTTAGTTTCTTTGCATATTACTTGTCAAAGGTAGAGATTTGTTAGAATTGTATGCCTAAGTAATATGACACCTAAGCAACCGGTTTTAACTAAATTTTCAAGTTAGTTAATCTAGTTAGTTAGTGTAGAGTTAATCATGTAACATACAAATTCATTTTTTATCTCCTATTGTATGTTGATGACATTCTTATAGATAAACAAAATTAAAGTTATGTTGAACAAGGAATTCGAAATGAATGTCCTTGGTTCAGCAATGAGGATTTTAGGTATTGACATCATTAGAGACAGATCAAAGAGAACTCTCAAACTGTCTCAAAGTGGTTACATATCTAAAATCCTTCACAGGTTTAGTTTCAACCAAGAAAAATCTATCAAAAGTCCCTACACTCCACTATTCAAACTGTCCAAAATACAGGCCCTTGCAGATGATGAAAAAGCTAACTACATGGACAGAGTGCCTTTCTCTAGTGTGGTGGGGAGTCATATGTATCTCATGATTTGCACCAGGCCTAATATCAGCTATGGTGTAAGTATGGTGAGTAGGTTTATGGGGCAACCTGGCAAGTAACATTGTAATGTAGTAAAGTGGATCATGAGATATCTACAAGGCATAAAACAGCTTGGACTGGTTTATGGATTAAGCTCAAAAACTGTCAACATAGCAGGTTTTGTGGATTCTGACTATGCAGGAGACCTTGACACTAGAAGATCTCAATCTAGGTATGTTTTTCAGTCAAGTGGATGCTCAATATGCTGGAAATGAAACTTACAAACCATTGTTGTCATGTTTACAACAAAAGCAGAGTACATTGCATGTACTGAAGCTGTGAAAGAAGCCATGTGGCTTAAGGGTATCTCCATGAAACTTGGCATAGACCAGAGATGTATAACTATCCATTGTGATAGGCAAAGTGCCTTGCACTTAAGTAAAAAACCAAGTTTTCCATGAGAGAACCAAGCATATTGATGTGAGGCTGTATTTTATTAGAGACACACTAATTGGAGGGGAAGTAAAGTTGGACAAAGTGGCCATTGAAGACAATGCAGCTGACATCCTCACTAAAGATCTGCCTACTTCTAAATTCTGTCACTTTTTGAAACTACCGAATGTAATGGAAGTTTAGGCAGTGTTTAGTCCTTTATGTAGTTGCTTAGTTTCTTTGCATATTACTTGTCAAGGTAGAGATTTGTTAGAATTGTATGCCTAAGTAATATGACACTTAAGCAACTGGTTTTAACTAACTTTTCAAGTTAGTTAATCTAGTTAGTTAGTGTAGAGTTAATCATTTAACATACTCGGGGTCACTAATTATAAATACCCCTATACTTGTAATCAGTTTTCGATCTTCACTTTTGTAATTCAGAATAAAAGCAATAAAGAAAGTGTTCATTCATTTCTATTCTAAGTTCTTTAAGTGTGTTCATAGGCATATTGCAGTTTGTTTTGAGTACTTTGAGGATTGTTCTTGTTTATGTTGAACTCCCATAGTGTATGAGATTGAGTCTCGAATCTCCAACGATCATGCTAAAGTACATTGATATTGATCATATGTATAACTAAGAGCAGTCACAAATACAATAGAATAGCTAAATTATTTAGGTAAGAGGTCAAAAATGAAGAAAATTGTTGATTCATTAAATGAGTTGTTATAGTTAAGATACTTAGTTCATGACTGCAACATAGTTGTAAAGATGTGCGTGTCGTGCTAGTTCGGTTCATATTTTTTGAATTTTTTAAAATACGGATCGTGTCGTATCGGGCCATAAAAATATGGGTAGTATCGTGTTGTATCATAAAAAAATATAGGTAGTGTCATGTCGTGCAACAATTTTATAGGGTAGGCCCAGCACGACCCGTAAGTCTGGTAATTTTGTGTCGTATTTGGATTCATGTCATGCTTTATTCGGGTCGATCTGTTTTTCTTAAATAGACCAACTTATTTTCTTATACGAGCTCAAATTCGTTTTCCATATTTTTATATTTTTATTACAATTAATGAGATAAATACTAAAATGTACGTGTATTTTATAGTTTTAATTACTTTTATATTATTTTTTAATAATTGTTATCATATAAAAATATAATTATATAATTTAAATATTACTATTATTTTAATTGATAAATAAATATTTATCACTGTTATTATTATCATATTATTAGATTTTTTAATGTGTCATGTTTTTCGAACTACTCTATTCGTGTTTATGTGTTATGTTTTCGAGCTTGTTGTGTCGTTCCTGAGCTCATATTTTTTATGTTGTGTTGTGTCTAAGTTTATATTTTTTTTGTTTCGTGTCGTGCTCATACTTTTTGAGCTCGTGTTGATTTCATGTCGTGTCAAAAGTTCGGCCCAACTAGAATATGGTGGTTAGCTATGTCTAGAGGAATAAGATTTAAAAGTGTAAACATATTATAATAGCAAGGCTGATGATGTAATTTAGAAGTATGAGGTAAAATATAAAGTAAAATTTTGGTCAAACATTTTCAGGGAGAGAGTAGAGAAGTAATATAGAATATATATTAGCTAGAAAATGGTTTCTTAGTTTTTTAAGAATGGAGTTACACCATTCTCGTGAATTGCAAACCAGGAAATATATAAAAAAAAATAAATAAATAAATAAATAAAAAAGAAGAAAATGATAATTAAAAAGCTCAGAAGCGCTTGTTTCCATCTTGATTCAGATGAGAGTGATGGACCCCTCCAACACAACACGCATATTTCATCACAGCTTAATGCACCAGCCGGGAATCGAACCCGGGTCTGTACCGTGGCAGGGTACTATTCTACCACTAGACCACTGGTGCTTTGTGACTTAATCTTAGCAATATTGATTATTGTATTTTGTTGTTTCAACTATATATCTAATTTACATAAAACGTTTTTGATATTTATTATTGTATTTTCGAATTCAGAGTAAGTATGTCGAACTTTGTTGTGTTAAGCTAACAGAATTTGAAACAATAATTTATTTTTATTAATTTTAATTTCAAACATTCTGTTTCATTCAAAAAAAAATTAAGCATTCTGTTATTTATTCAAATTCAAATTATTTCAGATACTATTATTTTAAAAATTTGTTTTGAGCGGAAATTTACCTTTCCATCATTTTCTAAACACTCCATTTTAACTTTTCTAGGTATAGGAATAAAGATGTTGAGAATCAATATTGAGTCTCATGATACCTACAGGGAATTGAATCAAGCCCTGTCAAAGTCTTGTGTTATTTCAATGAATACAGATAAGAAGATGAATGAAGTGATAGATAAAATTGGAAAAATGAAAGAAGATAAGAGATTTGTAAGTATTACCCTCAACAAAGCCAATGAAGTGAAAAAATTTCATGAGGACACAAAGAAAGCGTTGCTCATTGAGATTTTGAGGTTTTGTGGAATCATGGAAGCCAATAATTCATTGCTTCAACTTGGTGATATGGGATGGCTTCTTAAGTTCATGCCTGATAGAGGAGACAAAACCCAAAAACAAATGGAAAGTTTAAGGAAAAAGTTACAGTATTTTGATCACATTGAAAGAAAGGTAATGAATACCTTATTTAAAGTTTAATTGAAAAAGAGAAAGCCTTTTTCTCTTCTTGTTTTGTTTGTCCTTTTTATATATATATGACTCAATATTATGGACATTTTCAATCTTGTTCCTAATAATGCCATTTCACTATTACTATGTGTTTATTTTGTTTTGAAATGATGAATAAAAAGTTTTTTCTAATGTCATGATTGAAGGAATGGAAAGGTTCAAGACAATAAAAAGCTTTTTCTTATGTGTTTTAAGTGTAGTTTTTTCTCATGACAAAACAAATGTGAGTGATGAGATTTTGCTATTTTTGGATGGTTTTAGAATTGAAAGCATGTGATATTCAACTACAAAACATTATAATTCTCCTAAAACAATGAAGCTTTTTAACAGCTACTGATTCATTAAGTAATACATAGCTTCAAAACATTATACATGTAAACTCTCCTTAGGTAGTCTTAATTTGAGCAATTAGAATGAAAGAGCTAAGAAAAAACTCAACTGGGTAGGTTTAAGGTCTAAATTTGAGCAATTCTCCTTTTCTCTTCTTGTTTGTTTGTCTTTTGATTTTTGATCAATATTCTTTTTATTTCTTTCCAATAATATTACTACTTCATTATTGTTAATCATTATATCATAGATTGATAAAAGAAAAACTAGTTGATGGCTTAACTAAATCATTTAGAAAAGTAAAATTGAATGGTTCGGTAAGAAATATACATGTCCATAAAAGTGTAAATGGATCATGTCAAATTTGATCCGGTTCGTCCTGTTAGATCAGATACTCGAACCAACTTATTCGAATAAACTAACTCCTTTTTTTACAATTTTAATTCTGAGTCTCTGGTGCGGGTCTCTAGGTCCCAATCTCCAGTCCGGGTCTTCGGTCCAAGTCCTGGGTCTTCGGTTCGAGGTCCAAATCCTAGTCTTAATTGAATTTTTTTTGGGGTTACATTACATACGGAAATTTCTAACTTTTTTACTTTTTTTTTTCTCTCTCTGTGGAACAGAATTTTTTCAAAAATACTGTTTTTTTTTTCAAAAAATACTATTTTATAAAAAGTTATCAACTTTTACCTAAAATTTAATATTTTTGTAAAAACTCCTTTTTCGAATGGCGGAACAAATCTAATTCGAGATCTAAAATATTCGAATGTTTCGAATCAGAAATGATCCATCACATTAGAGTACCAATCCAATCCAACTAAATGAATATTTTTGACATGCCTACTTATCTAAAATTTCTATTGGTGCTTTTTATGTTGGGGAGTTGGTCCCACTGTGGCAGCACTTCGTTTTTCTTCGATAAAATTTTCACTTGGAGGAAAAAGAAAAGCCTAATTTCAAAGTTAAACCAAAAGCATAGTAAAATGGAAGTCTCAAAAACAGTTTCAATTTTTTTTTATAACATAAAAATGAAAACCTTGCTTAAAGTTTATTTTGTCTCTTGTTTGTTTGTCTTGATTGTTAATCATGATATCACAAAATGATAAGAAAACTAATGGCTTAACAAATTCATTTAAAATTATTAAGATTAAATGATTCATTTATAAATTTAATTACCAAGATCAATTGATGTAAACTTTATGAGCTTCAAATTTACACCAGCAGCCTTGATAATGAAAATATAGTAGTATCATATCATTGTTTATGTTTATGTGTTTTATAATGGTGAATAAAAAAAAAAAACTACCCTTGATCGACTACACATGTTTCTCATTAATTAATAAAATAGCACAAAAAAAGTAAAGATCACAAGACATTGAAATAACTGGAAGAGTTTAATTTCTGAGAATAATCAAATGATCAAATAATGAGTCTGATGTGAAACTGTTGTACACATAAGAAGATAATAAGCTTCATATCCATGATGATAGGAAGATGAGTATATGGTTGGAAAGAAAATTGAAAAGCCTATTATTAAGATTTTTAAGAGCTGCAACCAACATGCTTAATTTGATCAAACCATTAATAGGTCGAATTTTATTAAATTCTGCTTCTAAATTAAAGCAATAAGAATGAGAGTTTACATCAAAACAGAAGAAAAGCTTTCATAGCAGAAGTAGCTAGTGCATTTCACCTTCTAAGTTTTTCCACAGTGACGCAATCCAAAGCTTTAGTGTTATTAGAAATTGCTCCATCATCGGTTCGTCCCTTGGATTTTCATCTAGAAACTGTATCTTCAAAGCACACATTTCAGATTCAATATTAGCAACTTCATTATCAAATTCCGTAACAACAATCTGATCATTTGCGAGCTCATCTCTTGCAGTGTCATAATCATTAGTCAGGCTCGGATAACTCAGCATCGACTCCAAACACATAAATTCCACCAAGAATATGTCAAAGTTGTTATCAAAATATTCCTCCATGTCATCTTCATCACCATCTTTATCATAGAAATGATTGTGCTTCACAGTCATTACAAGCTCAGTCTCAGCTTTTTCAATAAAAGAAACAACTTTCTTGATGATCTTACTATTCTTATCATTTTCCATTAGTAACTCAAGTATATCCTTAAAGAGTTTCAACTTTCTTTGGTGTCTTGAATTTTTCAAGACAACAAATATGAACTCGCATAGATGGCAGCAAAGACTATACGCAGTCTGAATGATTTTAGAATGAAGTTGCCAATCATCAATGAAAAACCAATTAAAGTAAGACGATTTACCATTTGCTTGAGCTTTCTCAATCCCTCTCAGCCTTTCTTCCATCAATTCTTGAATCTTGTACTTGAGTTCATCCTCGTTCTTCACTCTCAAATCTAAATCAAAGTTGTCACTTTCCTTTTGGAATATTTCACCTCTTCGGTGCTTGAGCCACTTGAACTTGTCCTCTCTTTGAACATGTTCTTGAGAAAGATCAGGAAGGTAGTAATGCTTTATCAGTTTAAGCTTCCTGCTCAATGGAATGGAAAATTCATAAGCACCATAGCTACTCTCATCATAATCATCATCTGTAATGTATAATGGATCGGAGTAATCCTCGAGATCATCATGATCATCAACTTTCTTGAACTCTTCTTCAAGATTCTGATATTCATGACAACCTCCTATATCAGTAGATGAATTCTTGAAGGTGGTCAAAGTCAAACCCTCTTCTTCTTTGATGAATTCATAATCATCATTTGTGTCTGCCATTGCTGATAACAAGAAAGCACAGAGATCTAGAGAGAGAGAGAGAGTGGGTGAGTAAATGAGGTCTTGAGAATTGATGAGAGAGAAACGAAGGTATTAATATTTATAAGCACGGAGCAACGGTCACAAACTAACTAACGAACTCACTAGCTGTTCACAAACTCACTTACGTATTTCTCTAAATTTTGAGCTTTCATACATATAAATAAATCATACGAATTCTAATTTAGCAATGTTAAAGATGTTTTATACATATTTATATACATTGCATGATTTCTGTTTTCTTTTTTAGAATATAATTATTAACATTATAAATGGTGCGTTTGGAAGATTTTAAATTATTTTTTCATGTACAGTATAATTTAATTTTTATATTTGGCAAAAATTTAATAATTACAGAACAAATTGTTTAAAAATTAATTATTTAAATTTGATAGTATCGTAATTACACTCACTTGGTAATTAGACTCCTCAATTACTAGTTATACAAACGCACTAAAACTAGTAATTACTCTGAAATTTAGTTCGTGAAATTTTTCCATTTTAACAATGATGTTAGTTTTGTTAGAAAACCCTTTCATATTTTTTTTTTTCAAAAAAGAAAAAAAAAAAATCTCCATTTATTGAGATATTTTTTTTATATATACATCAAATCCACCAATTTTATGTTTTTTCTGTTTTTTGGGTATGACATCTTATGATTTAGTTTAACCTTGAATATCTTAAAATATTAGCTTCTTTAATGTAGTAACTTAATATACTGGTGCAATCTTATAATTTAGTTTAAAGTTATGTGTTAGCAAAGTCTTGAATTAGGAAAAGGGAAATTTACAAAAATACTGAAATTTGGGTTAATTTTTACAAAAATACTGTCACACGGAAATTTTATTAAAAATACTGTGTTTTTATAAAACACCAGTAAAACACAAAGCAGAATAACTCAAAACAACAGTAGAACACCAGTAAAACACTAGTAGAACACCAGTGAAAACTTAACACAGTATACTGCAGTATGAAACTTATAAAAAAACACAGTAAAAAAGTAAAAAATACCGCCTGACAATATTTTTGTAAAAAAATTACAAAAGTTAGTATACTATGTAAATTTCTCTTAGGAAAAAGATCAAATGACTTCAAAAGAATTGAAGGAGGAGCCCAATACCAATTGATCCAAAAAGTTGATGGACCAAAAAATAAGGGAATGGGTAGATCATTGTGCTCAACACCAAGAGGTGGAGTCTTCGGCTTCAACAGTCAACAAAGGGGAGGAAGTAGCTGAAGGTGGGCAAGAGCTTCTAGCACATAGGAGGACCCAAATGGTTGAGAGATTTTGTGATGGCTGAAAGGAGTTGAGAAGCCAGCTGGTAGAGCCATTTTTACTTTTCCATTGCAATGTAATTTGTGTTTTCTTTTTCCTGTTTAACAAACATATAAATACTTGGCTGAAACAATTTTGGGATTTTTGTGTGGAATGAATTTGCAAGAGTTTGCATTGGGAGACTTGTCCTGAAGAGGACCTTATCTCTATCATTATGGATTTTAAAATATTAGCTTCCATGATATAATTAGAGATAAAGTTGATCTTGTTTAGTATACATTTTAAGTCCTTAATGTGATGCTTCTTTAGAGAGTTTGCATCAAGATGATGATCTTCACAAGCTTGTTGGATAACCATTGTTTGAAACCATGGAAGAATTAATCTTCTTCCCAAGATTGTTGGACAGCCGAACTTTTTTTTTAGAAATTCTACATTTATTTATGAGAAAATTATCCTTTATACCCACTTTTTATTTCTTATTTTAATTTTTACCTTTATTTTATTACTCTTTAAATAATACCTAGTTTTATAGGTAATATCCCTATTATGTATATTAAGAACTCTAATTCTGATAAATTATGTGAAGTTATATTTAGGACTTTAATTATAAAAAAATATTTATCAATTAAAATTATTTAAAATTATATTTAGTTAATGTATAATTAAAAATGATAGTTTTCAATTTATCCCATTATTTAAACTAGTTGTACAACACTCCACAAGTACTTCTAGTTGTACAGTTGCAGTCTCATTCTTTTTCACAATCTTCACAATCCAAAAAAATCTTCTATCAATCTGACCAGCATTTTCACAATGTTTCTAAAAGGGAAATTTGATATTTTATGCTAAAAAAATGCACATGGTGTTATTTTATACACAGAAAATATACATTTGATAATTATTCTTAACTTTCAATTTTGTTCCAAAAATACCCCCCATTTCAATTCCCCCCAATCTCTCTAGCTTCCCTCTCTCTCGTCTCTCTCTTCCTTTCTCGGTTTCAAGCTCACCATCATTCCCCCATTCGAACCTAACCCTCATTCTCACCACCGCACCATTCGAACCACCACACGCAGTCGACCCACGAACCCAGTCGACATCAACCCACACGAACCCATTCGACCCCACACGAACAGTGACGACCCACGAGACCCGAACCCCACGAGACCCACTCCATCCCAGTCGACCCACGAGAGCCACTCGATCCCAGTCGACCCACGAGCCACTCCATCCGTTCATCATCGTCCCCGGCACCGTCGACGAACCAGGTATGAGCTTCCTTTAATTTTTTTTTGCAATTTATCCTTTAAATTGTGAATCTGTTATATAACTGAAATATGTAGTTTATTAAAGTTTCGAATTGCTAGTTTTTGTGTTTGGGGATGAATGTAGGCTAGGGGGAATTGGTTTTTCTGGATTTTGGTGTTTTGTGCGATTTTATGCGACTTTAATGCGATTTAATATTGAATTCAAGTTTTTGTTAGGGATTTTGAGCGATGTTATGCGATTTTGTACGATTTTTGTGCGATTTTTGCTAGCTTAGATAGTTTCTATAATATTATGCGATGTTTATGCGATTTTTGGCGATTTTTGTGCGATTTACTCTGAACAATGGGTTCTCTGTTATATTATGCGATTTTTGGCGATTTTTGTGCGATTTACTCTGAACAATGTGTTCTCTGTAATATTATGTGATGTTTATGCGATTTTTGCCGATTTTGGCGATATCTCAGCTCCTACCCCTACATTATAGACGAGTTGCACCACAAACGGAGACCAGGTAAATCTCTCCTTTTTTTTAATTTAAGTAATTTATTTGATTTTGCACTCCATTATGAATTACTTAACTTAATTGTTGCTAATATTTACTAATTTTTTAATTTGTAGTAGCGATTGTCGAGTGTTTTCCATGGAGTACATTGAGCACTGCATGCTGGAGCGATCGTTAGAGCTAGTTAATGATGATAACATGCTCACCTTTAGAGATAGGTGGTGTGTAGACTTATTTTACCAGAACTTGACATGGTAGTTTTATGTAATGTTATGTCTTGTATTATATTATATTATACTGTGAAATGTGTAGACTTAATGATGATAAACTTTTGCAATTGTATTATATTATACTGTGAAATGTGAAATCGCTCAACTGTTGCACATATATCGCATACAAATCGCAAATATTATCAAAGTTGAAATAATAACTTGTTTAGCTTGCTAAAAATGTCGCACATACATCGCATAGAAATCGTAAAAAGTAGACAGTTAGTATATTAGGCATGTTACCAGTGAAATTGCCAAATTCTTCTTCACTTTAGTCACAAATAGTGGCAACAAGTTGTCCACACTCATTTTCGCCTTCATGCTCAAGAACACTAGTAGTTGACTATCTTTCACTAAAACTTCAGGTGGAAACTTAGTGCCTTTCATGTACATGTAAAGAACTTCTAACTTCAATTCATACACCAAGGGGTCCACCTCCAACTCCTCATGTAAAACTTCACACACCTTTTTCAGTGTAGAGTCAATGTCCAACATCAATGTCTTACTTTTTGAGGAATCAAATACCCAGTTCAAACCCTCGACAGTCCAAACGCCATCATACAGTACAGGCACAAATACAGTTGAATCTGTCCCAAAGAAATACGTTCAAACAAATAAACAGAAAAAATAAGCATATTATATCGCACACTAATTCGCACAAGCTACTACTAATGTCGCACAATGTCGCCTAATAAATCAACAATATAAACAAGTATCATGTCGCACACTGTTGTGTTAAAATAAGATACGCAAGTGCACGTAGTCACAAACAAGTAATACAGTGATAAGTAATGAGTATCGTCTCTACAAGGACTGTGAAAATAAAATTTCTATTGCAAAAATTAATTACCAAGCAACAAGCCTAAAAACTAAAATTAAATGATTAATGAATCAACTAAAGGAGTAAGAAAATAAGTAAATTAACTCAAAAGTAGATGCAAGATGAAAATAAAATTTAGTTGTAAGCTTTTGAAATGTGAAAGGCTTGAACTATTGAATCCCCCTATGTTTAGCAAAAACTGTGCGTTTTTGCTGCAGCAAAAAGTTAGCAAATCTTTAGCAAAAATCCCAGGTTAACAAGAACTCCATTAAAGTGCACAAAACTCTTCCAAATTTTATGCAATCAATCCTTGGACCTGTTCAAACATATTCATATGCCAAGCAAGCTCAAGAATACCATTTCAAGCATAGTTCTCAATTGTTACACAAGGATATAACATATTCCTATGTTATTTCAAATCTAACCTAAAAAAGATTAAGAACTTGTGTCATTCAAGCTAAGTCCATTACATTTAACCTTTCCAGAATTAAATATAACTCAATAATCAAGCTATTGGTGGCCAAACAATATCAAGAAATTAGCAATACACACACTTGAATGAACATGAGAATTTTTACTAAATATTTGCATAAGAAAATTACTCAACTAAACATAAGGTTCTTCAACAATTCAAACCATTAAAAAAGTTTAGCTCATAGCTAACTTAAGAACCACCATTACAAGATAAAACTT
Source organism: Cannabis sativa (assembly GCF_029168945.1). Taxonomy (NCBI): domain Eukaryota; kingdom Viridiplantae; phylum Streptophyta; class Magnoliopsida; order Rosales; family Cannabaceae; genus Cannabis; species Cannabis sativa. Next base: position 27,156,568 of record NC_083608.1, read on the forward strand.
AGACATGGAGTTTGAATGTTAAGTTAAAGAAATTAAAAGAGAGAAGAAAGAAATAGCAAACAATAATAGAGGATTTTTCCAAAAGGATGGATGTAGAATCTTGTTGTGCTTCTCCTCTTTCCTCCTTCTTCTTCTTCCTCTTCCAATCTTCTCTTTTTTTTCGGTATAAAAATGGCAGCCTCCCAGTCTCTCTTTTCGTTCAGCCCTTTTTCTCTAAATGGAGGCTCCCTTCTATGTTTTCTCTCCTTAGGTTTTGTACATTTTTGCCCCAAATAAACCCTACACATGGCATGTTGATAGCCTCTCCATGTAATAGCTCCAGCCACCACTCTTATATTGCCACGTCATCTCCACAAATGCCACCTCTTTTAATGAAATGCCAACTCACCCTTTTTCTAAGAAAATAAAACACATCAGCCACAAATCTGGTTGCTGCAGCAAAAACTTCACAGAATTTCAGCAAAATTAAGAACATGACTAACTTGCTATTTTCTTTGCCAATTTATGCAAAAGAGTTATTGATTTTAACTAACAACTTCAAAATACACACAAAAACATAAAACACTGAAACTTTCACAAATTAAGAGACAAACATAACTTAAATGACACACAATTACATAAAAAAAATGCTTAAAGTGATATCAAATAACTCTTTACTCAAGAGTTATCAAATACCCCCAAACTTATGACATTGCTCGTCCTCGAGTGATGAGAACAAAACCACAACAACTAGAACAACAAACAGCTCACAGAATTTCAAAACAAACGTCACTGAACTGAACAAAGATGTTCAACAAAAACAGGATGCAACACTTGTCTTGTCAATGCACACACCTAGGGGAAATAGCTCTCAGGAATAATGTTCTGCAAAAGGCAACTGAATGAAGATCTTGTTCAAGCGTTAAACCAAATTCTTTAAGTTTAAATGCCGCTGCCCAAAGTAGGTGTCAAGCGCCCCTCTCTCTTTTTTTTTTTTTTTTAAAGCATAGCTTTTCCTAAACACTTTCGATCAACTAACATTTAAACTAAACATTTGTCCTCAAGTTCAAATGATGCCTCCATAGGTTACCTAACAACTTCCTCTCCACTAATGTAGACACACACCACTCCAAGGATCAATAGGACTTTGCCAAGCTTGTAATGATAGGCTAGGGTGAAGGTGGGATAAGGAAAATTAATTTTGGTTCGAACCACCCTAAACACATTGATCTTTATAGGACCTAAGCAATGCACAAAAAAATTTTCCCTAAAGAAACCCCACAAACAAAATGTAACTCTTGCCACTAGCTTTAATTCTTTGCTAATATATATATATACATGAATATATATTTTTTTTGGCACCCCCAAACTTATTTTTGACTTTGATCTCTCTCTCTCTTTATTTTTTCTTTTTTTTTTCAAGAAACGGGGGACAATTTCTAAGTACAATTTTTTTTTTTGGTAATAAACTTATATAAAATAAATAGAAATGGCATAAACTAGCTAGATAGCAAGAGAACAATAAAGGTGAGAACCACTCCCCCCCAAACTTAAAGAACAACATTGTCCTCAATGTTTAGAAAAAGAGAAAAAGAAAATTGGCAAATATTCACCCAATTGACACTCACTCACTACGCTCCCCACAACTCCCAAATATGCAATAAAAATTAGTATCTTATAAAGACCAATGCGTCTTGGGGTGAGGTGAAAAAGAGAATTTATGTCTAGCTAGGCTATGTAGTGGCGAAGAAAAGAAAATGTGAATATCAAGCTCAAGGGGGAAAAACTAGGGATAAAATATTCAAGGGTAGGCTTCAAGGTTCAAACGTTCCAAACACGGCCTATATCACTTCCTCGGGGTAGGGATGTCTAGGATTTCGCCTCAAGGAAGAATTGCTAAGTAATTCTAGAGACTTAAACTCTCACAAAGGTTTAGTTCAAACGAATTAGTGACACAAACCATTTAGTCAAGCTATGAGCACAATCAAGAGAGGCAAACTTTCAACAACGAAGGGCAACCAACATGTTAACTTAAAACAGGCAGCTTAAAACTCAAAAAGAAAAAACATTCAGTTTCAAGAACTAAGTGGAAACACGACATCGTCATCGAGCCCCCCTAGGCAACACTAACAAAGACAAGATACAACCCGAACATAAAACAACAAGACAAACAACAACAACTATAACAGAAAAAAAAAAACAAGAACACAAATAGAAAAGACAATTGAAAAATAAATACTGAAGCTGAAAGAAAAAAAAGTACTCCCTCTGTCTATCCCTCGGGGTCATCCTCTGAAGCGCTAGAGTCTTCCGGAGTTTTTGGATCAGCCCATCGAGCAAACACTTCTTGTGGGAACAATGGGAAGTCAACTATTGGCCTTGGAGGTTGAGGGAGTGGCTTTGGTGGTTGGAGCTTTGGGTTTAGGTGAGGAGGCCTTACGGGGACGAGTACGGGGTGGTGAGTGTGTGGTGGAGGAAGGCAAGGCAAGGGTTGGTGGGTTTGGTTGGGTTGGTTGTTGTGGTGGAGGTGTGGGCAAGGTGTTGGCCGGAGCTTTACGCTTACGAGGTTTGGATTTGGTGGTTGCCATGACTCAATATCACAACAGTAGGCTCAAAATCCTGTGATAGGGGCAAGAATATCTGCTACACAATCTCAGGAATATCAACAGAACATCAACAACCAACAAAAACACACTGAGTTTAGCAACAAATCAGCCCAATTGAATATCACCCACGAGAATCAAAATTATTGTTCACCACAGTTAATCCTAAAGCATTTAGATATTCCTTCTTCTAAACAGTGCAGATTCTCAAAATGCCATTGCCCAACACTAGGTAAATCATTAATAACCAAAAATGGGCAGCATGTACAAAATTAATTTCAACACATTTGTGATGAGAAATCTACTCCAACCTTATCACAACCAAAATCTGGAAAGAGAAATAAAGAAAGATCTCACCATGATTGAAAATCCACAGAATGAAGTCTGAAATCAGCCCCGAGATGTTTTGGGAGTGGTTCTCATTGTTGAAACTCCTCCGATGGTGGTGGAAGGTGGTTTCGGGTCTGGGCAAACAGACAAAAGGGGCGGCGACTAGTTCTGGGCAGGAGGAAGAGTCGACTTGGGTGGTTTCTGGTCGTGGAATGGGGGCGGGGCTGCTGGAGTGGAGGTCGTCGATTTGGTGGGGCTGACTGAGTTCGGCTGTGGGGTCGGCGGAGCAATGGACGGAGATGGTTCTGGAGTGGAGTCGGGTTCGCCTGGAACAATGGAGGAAGGGGTCGAAGGGGATGGGCTGGAGGTCTGGTCGAAGGAGATGGGCTGGGTGAAAGGTCGGGTAGGGTAAAAAAAATTTGAAATTAAATTTTTTTTTTTTTTATGTAATAATAGGATTGATTAAAATAAATATAATATTAATATATAAAAAAAATAATAATTTCTGTTATGTTTTTTTTTTTTTTGATAATAATATAAATATATATATAAGTAAAATAGGAGTAATATGTAATAGATGGACCTTTCATCTCGTAATGTGAGTGATATTACGCCTGCTGTAGCAAAATTTCCACAAAAGTTCAGCAAAAATCTTGCTGAATGCTCTTTGAACATGTATTACTTTTGCTAAAATTTTACTAGAAAAATGCTGCAGCAGGCGGAAGTTCTCCACATGAACGAAAATTTCCTTTTGTGCTTCACAGAAATGCTGCAGCAAAAGTCCATCAAAAATTTAGCAAAATCTCTAAACTTCCAAATCACCTCCAAGGCTCCAAATTGTGTTCCAAAACCACCTGAAACATCAAACCAAGTGTAAAATCTACCCAAACACCTAAAAAAAAATGAACAAAAAATAAAATAAAATAAAAATAAAGGAAAATGAAGAAATATATACTTTTTTTTTCATTTTTCTTTTTTCTTTTTTTTTTCTTTCATATTTTTTCTATATATATATATTTTTTTTTTCTCTTTTTTTTTTTTTCAAAAATATTTACAATACTTGTTCTTTTTCCAATATTGGGTTGCCTAAAAATAGAATTGACAATTCGAGCACAAGGCAACCCAACCACTTTCCGCTTCATGCATCCTCCAAAGTGATTGAGGTTTTTGCTCGATCGACCTCACCACCAAGATAATGCTTTAGACGCTGCCCATTCACTTTAAATTCCTTTCCGAATTGCTCATTACAAACATCCACAGCTCCATGAGGATAAACTTTGGTTATGGTGAATGGGCCCGACCAACGAGACTTCAATTTGCCCGGAAATAACCTCAACCGCGAGTTAAAAAGCAAAACTCGCTGCCCTTTCTCAAACACTCGAGGTTGAATTCTTTTGTCATGCCACTTCTTGGTATTTTCTTTATAAAGTTTGGCATTCTCATACGAAAACAACCTCATTTCCTCAAGCTCATTCAATTGTAACTTTCAAGCTTCCCCCGCCGCTTGGAGATCCATATTCAACTTCTTCGTGGCCCAATAAGCTTTGTGTTCCAATTCAACGGGCAAATGACAAGCCTTACCATAAACTAAACGGTAAGGAGACATGCCCAAAGGAGTTTTGAAAGCGGTTCTATAGGCCCAAAGAGCATCATCCAACCGTTGTGACCAATCTTTACGAGTAGGATTCACCACTTTCTCCAAAATTCCTTTGATTTCTCGATTGGAAATCTCCGCTTGGCCATTCGTTTGAGGATGGTAAGTCGTAGCTATCTTGTGCTTGACACTATACTTAGCCAAAAGAGCCGCCAACACTTTGTTAACAAAATGAGTTCCCTCATCACTAATGAGAGCTCTTGGAGTCCCAAAACGAGTGAAGACATTCTTGTGTAGAAATTTCATCACCACCTTAGAGTCATTGGTGGGACTTGCAATTGCTTCCACCCATTTTGACACATAATCTACAGCCACCAAAATGAATAAATTTCCAAAGGATGGGGGAAAGGGTCCCATGAAATCGATGCCCCAAACATCAAACAACTCTACCTCGAGGATAACTTGCAAAGGCATCTCATTTCGGGCAGAAATATTACCAACCCGTTGGCATCTATCACACCGTCTAGCAAACTCATAAGCATCCTTGAACATGGAAGGCCAATAGTACCCCGATTGAAGTACTTTTGCAGCTGTTCTTTGGCCTCCAAAATGCCCCCCATAAGGTGATGAGTGACAATGCTCAAGAATATTTTGAACCTCTTCTTGCGGCACACAACGCCTTATCACACGATCAGCACACTGCTTATAAAGAAAAGGTTCATCCCAATAATAAGACCTCACATCATGGAAGAACTTCTTGAGCGGTTGCCCTTTTAAATCAGATGGAGTCCTCCCACTCACTAAGTAGTTGGCAAAATCAGCATACCAAGGAGTGGAGTCTTGGTTTACTAAGCTCACCATCAATAAAGCTTCATCGGGGAACATCTCTTTAATTGGCTGCCCAACTTTCTTTATCTCATCATCACCTTCTAGTCTAGAAAGGTGATCAGCCACTTGATTCTCAGCTCCTTTTTTATCCCGAATCTCCAAATCAAATTCTTGAAGAAGCAACACCCAACGAATCAGTCTCGGTTTGGCGTCCTTCTTGGCAATGAGATACTTGATTGCGGAATGATCCGTGTACACCACCACTTTGGTTCCAACAAGGTAAGCTCGAAACTTGTCAAAGGCAAAAACCACAGCCAATAACTCCTTCTCTGTAGTAGTGTAGTTCAATTGGGCGTCAGCTAATGTTCTGCTTGCATAATAAATTGAGTGGAACACCTTCTCTCTTCTTTGACCAAGAACAGCACCAACTGCAAAATCACTAGCATCACACATTAGCTCAAAAGGAAGTGACCAATCGGGAGCTACAATAATGGGAGCGGACACAAGAGCTTTTTTCAAAGTCACAAAAGCTTCATGACAGTCTTTGGTGAACTCGAAAGATCTATTCTGCTCAAGTAAAGAGCAAAGAGGCTTGGAGATTTTTGAGAAATCTTTAATAAACCTCCTATAAAAACCTGCATGCCCCAAAAAACTTCGAATTCCTTTGACAGTAGTAGGAGGTGGCAGCTTCTCAATAACTTCAACTTTCGCTCTATCCACTTCAATGCCCTTGTTAGAAACTTTATGACCCAAAACAATTCCTTCTTGAACCATGAAATGGCATTTCTCCCAATTGAGAACTAAGTTCATGTCTTCACATCTTGCTAAAACCTTCTCCAAGTTAACTAAACAAGTGTCAAAAGACTCCCCAAATACCGAGAAGTCATCCATGAAGATCTCAAGAATGTTTTTTGCCATATCTGAAAAAATCGCCATCATACACCTTTGAAAAGTGGCGGGAGCATTGCATAACCCAAATGGCATTCTCCGAAAGGCAAAGGTACCATATGGACAAGTGAATGTTGTTTTCTCTTGGTCTTCCGGAGCGATGGCAATTTGATTATAGCCAGAATACCCATCAAGGAAACAATAGAATTCTTTTCCCGCCAAACGATCAAGCATTTGATCAATGAATGGCAGCGGGAAATGATCTTTTCGCGTGGCCTTGTTCAACTTCCGATAGTCCATACAAACACGCGATCCCGTCACCGTTCTTGTAGGGATCAACTCATTATTTTCATTAGCTACCACCGTGACTCCGCCCTTTTTTGGAACACATTGAACTGGGCTTACCCAAGAACTGTCTGAAATGGGGTAAACGATGCCAAAGTCTAACCACTTGTTACCTCCTTTCTAACCACTTCCTTCATGATGGGGTTTAGCCGTCGCTGCTGCTCTACAGAATGGTTGCACAAATCTTCCAACAGAATCTTATGCATGCAAATCGAAGGACTTATACCCTTGATGTCCGCCATGGTCCAACCAATGGCTCTTTTGTATTTCTTCAAGACATCAACTAACAAGCATTCTCTTTGGGCACCCAACATAGCAGAAATAATTACCGGCAAGGTCTCTCCATCTCCCAAATAAACATACTTCAAGTGACTAGGCAACGGCTTCAACTCCAACTCGGGTGGTTCTTGAATGGAAGGCTTAGGAGGCTTGAAATTGTTCTCTGACAACTCCAAAGATTCAAATGGCCTCCTAAATTTAGTGAAAGGCTGCTTTGACTCTACCCAAGTAACTTTGGTTTCTTCATCTTCACTTAAAGCTTCAAGCTCTTCAAGAGAACTTATCATCTTTTCCTCTTTCGAAGCTTCCTTGTGAAATTTTTCAGCAACAATAGAATCAATCACACTTATGCGAGAGCATTCCTCAATCTCATCCGGAAACCTCATGGCATTGAACACATTAAAAGTCACTTGTTGATCATTCACCCGCATAGTAAGTTCCCCTTTTTGCACATCAATCAAGGTCCTCCCGGTAGCAAGGAATGGCCTTCCCAAAATAATAGGAACTTCTCTATCCGCCTCATAATCAAGAATGATGAAATCGGCCGGAAAAATAAACTTATCAACTTGCACCAAGACATCTTCAATTTTTCCTTCCGGATGGGCCATGGAACGATCGGCCAATTGCAAAGTGACGGTGGTTGGCCTTGCTTCTCCAATTCCCAACTTCTTGAAAATAGACATGGGCATTAAATTAATACTAGCTCCCAAGTCACATAAAGCTCTACCCACATCTCTTCCGCCAATGGTGCATGGGATTGTAAAACTTCCGGGATCTTTCAACTTAGGAGGAATTTTGCTCTTCAACATAGCGCTACACCCTTCCGTCAAATCCACTGTTTCAAACTCCCCTAGCCTCCTTTTCTTTGTCAAAATGTCCTTCAAAAACTTTACATAGTTGGGCATTTGCTCCAAAGCTTCCACTAATGGTATGTTGATGTGGAGCTGCTTTAGAACATCAAGAAATCTTCGGAATTGACCATCTTCTTGCTGCTTTTTAAATCTTTGAGGAAATGGTGGGGGTGGCTTGCTAAGTAACTTTTCTGCTGCATTTTGATGAGGAATTGCTGCAGCATTTTCTTCAGGTTGCTCCTTTGCCATATTAGAAGGTTCAACATTCTTCTCTACTCGACTTTGGATTGAAGTGGGCTCATTTTTATCCTTAGCTTCTTCCCCGTTTGACTCCAGAACTTTACCACTCCTCAAGATTACCGCCTTGCAATGCTCTTTTCCATCTCTTCTTGGATTTTCAGTATCACTAGGCAAAGTACCTTGTGGCCTATTTCGAAGCTCATTAGCTAGTTGCCCAACTTGATTTTCTAGAGTTCTCATGGAGGTTGCTTGACTTTGGATCGCAGTGTCATTCTTCGCCATATAACTCTCAGTTCTTGTCATGAAATTTTTTGTCTTGGCCATGAAATCACGCATCATACTCTCAAGAAAACTTGTTTGGACACCTTGTTGTTGTCTTTGTTGAAAGGCTTGTTGAGAAAAACCAGGTGGAAAGTTGGATCTAGGAAGCATGGATGAATTACTAGTACCAGCCCCTTGATTTCTGTATGCCAAGTTTGGGTGTTGCTTGTATGTTTGGTTGTAGGCATTCTGACTTCCCATGTAAAACACAGATGCAGGATTGAATGGACAATTGTCAAAGGTATGAGCCTCACTACAAAAAACACAAGAAACATCCTCAAGTTGTCCCACAGGTGGGGAAACATTCTGTCGACCCATTTGTTGACCCATGCTCATCTTTTTGATCATATTTGACATAGAAGCAACTTGGGCAGATAAAGCAGTAATGGCATCAACTTCAAGAACACCGGCAACCTTCTTCCCCAAAGGTACTCTAGTAGTGGGCCACTGATAATTGTTGTCGGAAATTCTCTCAATAATATCATAGGCCTCATTATAGGACTTGGCAAGTAAAGCACCATTTGTCGAAGCATCAACCACCATTCGAGTATGAGCATTGAGACCGTGGTAAAATGTTTCCATTTGGATGCAATGAGGGATACCATGGTGAGGACATTTCCACAACAACTCCTTGAACCTCTCCCATGCCTCATACAAAGACTCATCTTCAAATTGTTGAAAGGAAGTTATTTCCTTCCGGAGCTTGGCATTCTTAGTGGGAGGAAAATACCTCATCAAAAACCGCTCCGCTAATTCTTGCCAAGTTGTAACCGACGCAGAAGGCAAGGAGTTCAACCAAGCTCGGGCTTGATCTCTCAAAGAATAGGAGAACAACTTTAACCTCAAGGCATCCTCCGTAACTCCGGGCAATTTGAAAGAATCACTCACCTCCATAAATAGACGAAGGTGAAGGTGAGGATCTTCGGTGGGTATGCCACTAAACTGTCCCACAGTTTGAAGCATCTGGAACATAACTGGCTTCAATTCAAACTGTGGAGCTTGAATTTCTGTCCTCACAATGCCCAGATTGAGCTCATTGAAAAGAGGTGCTGCGTATTGGCGGATGATTTTATCTCTATCATCCGCCATAATCACTGCATTTTGACCATTATTAGGGGCCATTTCCCCTTGAGCTCGTCGTCCATTTCCTTGGTCATCCATCATTTCTATTTCCCCTTGAGCCCTATGTTGAGCTCTTCTTCTCTCTCTGAATGTGCGCTCAATTTCAGGATCAATAGGATATAGATCAATATTAACAAATTCTTGGTACTCGTTCATAAAAAATTTCCACCTGCCAATGCACAAGAGTCACCAAAAATGAGTACAAAATAATAGACTAAATTGCAAGCTAATTGACAATTACAACAAAATATATTTACAGTCCCCGGCAACGGCGCCAAAAACTTGTTGTGTTAAAATTAGATACGCAAGTGCACGTAGTCACAAACAAGTAATACAGTGATAAGTAATGAGTATCGTCTCCACAAGGACTGTGAAAATAAAATTTCTATTGCAAAAATTAATTACCAAGCAACAAGCCTAAAAACTAAAATTAAATGATTAATGAATCAACTAAAGGAGTAAGAAAATAAGTAAATTAACTCAAAAGTAGATGCAAGATGAAAATAAAATTTAGTTGTAAGCTTTTGAAATGTGAAAGGCTTGAACTATTGAATCCCCCTATGTTTAGCAAAAACTGTGCGTTTTTGCTGCAGCAAAAGGTTAGCAAATCTTTAGCAAAAATCCCAGGTTAACAAGAACTCCATTAAAGTGCACAAAACTCTTCCAAATTTTATGCAATCAATCCTTGGACCTGTTCAAACATATTCCTATGCCAAGCAAGCTCAAGAATACCATTTCAAGCATAGTTCTTAATTGTTACACAAGGATATAACATATTCCTATGTTATTTCAAATCTAACCTAAAAAAGATTAAGAACTTGTGTCATTCAAGCTAAGTCCATTACATTTAACCTTTCCAGAATTAAATATAACTCAATAATCAAGCTATTGGTGGCCAAACAATATCAAGAAATTAGCAATACACACACTTGAATGAACATGAGAATTTTTACTAAATATTTGCATAAGAAAATTACTCAACTAAACATAGGGTTCTTCAACAATTCAAACCATTAAAAAAGTTTAGCTCATAGCTAACTTAAGAACCACCATTACAAGATAAAACTTAGACATGGAGTTTGAATGTTAAGTTAAAGAAATTAAAAGAGAGAAGAAAGAAATAGCAAACAATAATAGAGGATTTTTCCAAAAGGATGGATGTAGAATCTTGTTGTGCTTCTCCTCTTTCCTCCTTCTTCTTCTTCCTCTTCCAATCTTCTCTTTTTTTTCGGTATAAAAATGGCAGCCTCCCAGTCTCTCTTTTCGTTCAGCCCTTTTTCTCTAAATGGAGGCTCCCTTCTATGTTTTCTCTCCTTAGGTTTTGTACCTTTTTGCCCCAAATAAACCCTACACATGGCATGTTGATAGCCTCTCCATGTAATAGCTCCAGCCACCACTCTTATATTGCCACGTCATCTCCACAAATGCCACCTCTTTTAATGAAATGCCAACTCACCCTTTTTCTAAGAAAATAAAACACATCAGCCACAAATCTGGTTGCTGCAGCAAAAACTTCACAGAATTTCAGCAAAATTAAGAACATGACTAACTTGCTATTTTCTTTGCCAATTTATGCACAAGAGTTATTGATTTAACTAACAACTTCAAAATACACACAAAAACATAAAACACTGAAACTTTCACAAATTAAGAGACAAACATAACTTAAATGACACACAATTACATAAAAAAAAAATGCTTAAAGTGATATCAAATAACTCTTTACTCAAGAGTTATCACACACAAATCGCACAAAGAAGGAAACATATCGCATAAGGTCGCACAATATACCATACATAACAAAATCGCATAACGATGCACAAAGGTCGCACATAAATCGCCAAATATCACAATCGCACACATAATCGCATGCAAATCGTACAAAGTCGCCAAAATTAATCATTTCATCCATAACCTTGGATTTCTCATGACATCGCACATAATATCGCACAATGTCGCATAAAATCGCAAAAAATGAAAAAATCCAGAAAAATACAGACTGCTCGGAACAAACTCTACCTCGATTTCAAGGTCACAAAAGCCACAAATTACAACTAATTACGTTCAGATCCATACAATACAACAAAAAATAACATTATTTACTAAGAAAAACACTTACCCATATGTTTGTTGAGTGTGGTGGATGTTGAGGGTGGAAATGGTGGAGGTGTGGCAGTCGGCCGTGGACGTTGAGGGCGAAAATGGCGGCAGTGAGCGGTGGACGTTGAGGGTGAAAATGGCGGTCGGTAGTAATAGAGAGAGAAAGTGAAAAAGAGAGAGAGAGAGAGAGAGAGAGAGAGAGAGAGAGAGAGAGAGAGAGAGAGAGAGAGAGTAGTGCGAGAATAGAGAGAGAGCAACACGAGATGGAATGAGAGAGAGAGGAGGCTGAATTTTTTGATTATAGGAGCGGGGCATTTTGGGGTTAAGATTAAAAGATTAGCATAGTTAAAAAACTTTTGTGAGGGTGGCATAAAATAACACCATGTGTGTTTTTTTAGCATAAAATGTCAAATTTCCCTTCTAAAATGAAGACGAGAATTCTTTTCACTACTTTTTTTGATTGCTAGTGCGTTGATCAGCTCTTGGCAGCTCTAAGCTTTTCCCACATTTCCTTAGTTTCGGAGTTGACTACATGTGATAAGTTATCTGGCAAATTCAAGTTGAGCATATTCTTACCGATATCATCAAGTGATGCTTTTTAAAAATTGTGAATCAGTGAAAGTGATTGAGAAATAACCTCAGACCGAATAAATCGGTTGAGAACTAGGCTTGTATTCATATAGAGTTTAGAAAATAGTATAGCTAAGATCAGGACTACTAACAGAAAACTAGTGTTCAACAACTATAATAGCAGATTAAGCGGGAAAAGAAAACTACAATATCAGAATAACAGATAGCTAAACTCGTTCTCTAACGAAAATATCTTCCACTCCATTCGACCTACCACACTAGAAAAGTAGAAATCATTTCAAAGCAGAGCTATTAGTTTTAGCAAACATCTTCGTCATTTCTTTTAACAAAGAAAAATGAATCGACCTAATTGTCCATTTAGAACGTCTAGTGAACTAGTTAACTTGAAGAAATAGCATTTTGTAATTTTGTAGTAGCTTATGACAATCATCACATCTTTGACTTTGATCTAATATTCTCCCGTTCACAACTCAAGCCATTAAATTAGTCTAGTCACCACTAGGGGTGTTCATAAAATAGCCGATTCAATCCAATCTACTCCGTAAAGTGTGAATTTCCGCACTTGTGCGGATTGAATTATGTGTGGATTGGATTGAATGTTGATTGACATGTAAAAGTAACCGATCCAATCCAATCCACACATATTTATAACAAAATTAAAAAATTATATATACAAATAACATTTTAATATAAAAAAAATAGTAATTTAAAATCTAATACATATAATACAATTATATTGCAAAATTTAATAGATAAAATGTATATTCTATTCTTATATATTTTTTTTCTACATATAATTTAGGGATTTTTTCAAAAATATACATAAAATACAAAATAATTACAAAAATAACCTAACAAATCTCAATTACAATAATATCTTGTCACGTCATTAAAAAATACCTTAATTCCAAAATAATATGCCTGAAATGAAACTATTCCCGAAATTCTTTTTTTTTTATAATTTTCCTGCGTTTCAAAAGTAACCTTTTGGTTACTTATGATACTGATAAGAAACTAATAAGTAACTTTTTCTTAAAAAGTATCACTTTTATATCATATAATTTGAGATACATTTTGGTTACCTCCAAAACTTACATGTATAAACTTTAATAATCAATTAATTATTTAGATTATATTAATACATTTGAGTAACTTTCAAGTTTATTTTCGAAAATAATGAGTTGTCATCCAGTAAACTACCATTTTAGTAAATTGTATTTAAAAAAATATATATCATAAATGTTTAAGTCACTCATATTTTTTAAATATAAATTGATATATGCATTTTGATTAGTTAAATAAAGAATGAAGTTACAAATAACTTTTGAATTATTACTAATAAAAGATATTTTTAGACCAATTAGTTATGATTTCGATAAGATACCAATTGGTTACTTTTGATAAAATTATCAATTTTAAAATAAAAAAGATGATGATCAGACCAAATATTCTATAATCAGATATGCATATACTCATATATGTCAAATAAACTTATTAGTTTATTTTGGCATATTGAAACAAAATTTCATTCTTTGTTTATATTTTTTATATAGCCTACCATCGTACATGCTAATAAATTTATTGGTTTATTTTGGCATGATGAAGTAAATTTTTATTTTTCTTTTCGTATATTAGAACAATAATTCATTTCATATAGCCTACCAATATATATGTCAATAAACTTACTAGTTTCTGTTTGATGGAACAACATTTTATATTTTTCAATACAGAGTAAACTATAATCAAACATAATGATATATGCCGATAAATCTATTAGTCTATTTTTCGTATATTGGAACAACAATTTATTTTTTTATTTCAAAGACAATGTGTGCTATAAAATAACAAATCAATTGGTCTTTTTTTTTCAAGTCTAGACATCAAATTTGGCTGTATACAAAGTACATGACTGTAACATGTCTTATATAGTAAACTTGGATAACGATATATGCACTTGTCAAAGATTTGAATATGAAATGCATTGCTCACATGAAATGTCTTGTTCATAAGTTTATTTTGGCATATTAAAACAAATTTTCATTATTCTTATAACCACACAATCAGCTAACCATTGATTGAAAATTAATTAGTCATCTAAATTAATTACTAATTAGTTATTTTAAAGGTATATTACGATATCTTAATATTATTTAAGATACAATTTTGTAATTTTAATTTATTGTAAAAACTAATTAGTTATCATAGTATAATAATTAAGTTAACTAAATTCTAAAATAAATATTGACTAAGATTAAAAACAAGATAACTAATTAGTATATGATTAGTATTATGAGTAATCTAATGGTTTCTTTAATTTTCGAAATAACAAAAAAATATATGTTTTCTGCATTTTAAAATGCTTACATTGAAGCGTAGATTACAATAATATTTTTTCTAGGCTCAATTGAGTAACAACATGACCATAAATTCTTTTTAAAATTTAAAGATAAGAGAGAGAAAGAGAGAAAGAGAAAAAGATAAAGAGAGGGGAAGATGGTAAGGATAAACTGGATCTATCTATGCTTAATTCCACATGCTGTACAAATAAATAAGTAAACAAAAGGAAAAAAGAAAAAAATATATAAAGAAAGAAAGAAAGAAAGAAAAAGGTATCAGCTTAGTATATCAATTAAAATAAAAACGGTATAAAACAAACGGTAAAATTATTAATTAAATGTTGTACAATATTACTGATAATAAGATATAAAAAACGGCTGCACATGTAAATTTCCCTATAATTTAAAATAAAATTAAATATTTTTTTTATATATACAATTTTTTTTCTTCCTTTAAATTTTTAATTTGTTATTTTATTTATTTAATGTGTTGTTGAAGACATAAAATAACTATAATTTATTTTATTTTGTTGCTAGTTATGTGAAAAAAAAAATATCATAAATATTAAATAATTTAATATTAAAAAATAACCAATCCAAAGTAACAGGTCCAATCAGCACTTTTGCGGATTGGATTGGATTGGATTTGAGCTATTGTGCGAATTGGATTGGATCCAAAAAATAAAATCCGCACTTAGTGCGGATTGAATGTTTGACCAAAAAAGTGCGGATTGGATAGGGTGAACAGCCCTAGTCACCACGATCTGATAGTTGAAATTTTGTAATTTTTCACCTCCAAGCCCAGCGACCGTTTTTAATGATTCAAAAATAATAAAAGAAATTTTAGAAAATCATAATCCAGCAACTTCTAAGTTCAGTTTTAAAATTTGTTAATGGTACAAAAATAGAATAAGCGGGAAAAATAGACAGATCATGTATTCTCAATAATAAATGAAAAAATATACAAAGAAAATGTTACATACAACGTAGATGATGCAAAGAACTGGCAGCTACCCAATTTGAAAAATCAAAACCCGCTCTCATTTCTAAAACACTAAAAATCAAAACCCGCTCTCATTTCAAAAACACAATACTCAGAGACATCTTTGGCCAAACTATATGAACTTACTAAAAAAAAACCTTCTTTTCATATCATTCTTGTACAAAACTAAGCAAGTAAACCCTTGAAGAATATAATATAAAAAAATATATTACCAAACAAATTGGTCAGCAATTCAAAACCATTTGAATAGCATTCTTCTGAGTCTGAGTCAAGCTCTGCAATTTCATTGAGGAAAACATCAATAAATAAAAACCTCATAAATTGAAACTATACAAGCAAATGCAATCAGGCTCATTAAACACTACTCAAAAAAGCACCTGGCATAGATGATCAAACAGTTGCTTATTGCATTGTGCAAATTTTACAAAGAATTCCGCAAGATAGCTTGCAAGATTGATCTGAAATGCACAGACAAGTTAATATAGTTGTAGCATTATACATATCTAGCAAGTTCATTAATTTAGAACATATAAGCTACCTGATTAAGAGGATCAGACACACTTATTAGGTCATCTTCGTAACCATCTTCCTGATCCTACAAAAAAATGTCAAGCACGTTTGTTTGAGAGATTTCAGGAAATTAAGGACTTCAATGAAACTCTTCAAACATGCAGGAAGATTAAACCTCATTGTAAACTTTAGCCATAGCTTCAAGATGTTCATTTGTAGTTCTGCTACGTGATGTGATCCCAGCTGTATACAATAAATTATTATCAGCTTCGGCATCTTCGGTCTGAACTTCTTCCCAGTCACTGCCCTGCAACATGAATTAAACAAGGAATTGACGTTTTGTCAAAGTATTTATTATTATTATTATTATTCTTATTTTTTTTTTTTTGTAGAATCAAAGTAAAATTTTTGGCAAGACAAGACACTAGAGGATATTACCTCCTCATCATCAGCCAAAACCTGCTCTTGTATTTCAACCAATGCATCTGCCAATAGAGCCAGTATCTGCAATTCCCAGGAGAAAGGGAAATATGAAAGGTTATTGCTCATGTAATATTCTGCTTCTGAACAAGTATACCTTGAGTAAATATTTCAAGCTCCAACAAATAATCATTCAACCATGCCATAGTTTATAATATGGTGGTGTCAAACAAAATATTGTTCACTCATACTCAACTGAGTGATGAATTATAATTTAATGTACCTTTGCACGAAGTGGGACCACGGTCCACTGATCTGGTGCTAATTTAGCTTTGGAGCGAGTGGTTATCCCTGCAACAGACTTTACACCAAAAAAGTTCAAGCATCTGAATCAGTAAGAAAGACTCAATTACTGTTAAGAGTAAGAATTGAACCTTAATTAGATGTCCTTGCACATTTACTTTTGCTAATTCAGCATGCCCAGTAGATAGCAGTAAGGCTAAAGCAGTCGTAGTCACTTTAATTTGGTATGCCCCATTAATCTCTCCTGCACGCAATTGACAAGTAGAAAATCTGTAAAGTACATCTCATTTCGCATGGCATACAATAAATTTTTGTGCTGTGGGATTACTAAAACCATCATATCATGATTTATACATACACAGGACATTGTCACCATCTGAAACATTATTATTTACACGGCAAGAAGCTTTACCTTGTTGTTTAGTCCACTCCAACATCAAATAAACAAACGAATTATCATGACCTTCCGCAGAGATAGTGGTCAGTAAATCAATAAACTGTTCGACATTTGGTACACTCAAGTGGGCCTGTATTTAGATAAAAACACACCATGCAGAGCTCATTTTAAGAACGGGACAATATGTGAATCACAAAGCTATGCACGAAAAGAAGTATCTTTTAGTTTGGAAAAGGAAAAAGAATAATACATAATAGTCTGTTTTGTAGCCTTCCTAAAGCTGTAGAGCAGGACTAATAGTAATTAAAATTATTTATATAAATATGGACAGCGTTCATTTCAGATGAACTTAGTCTGAACATACCAATCGAGCAAATATGACTATCAATGAGCTTTTCAACCCTTCTATTTGAACAGATTGCATACGCCTAACAAGAGCAGCAATCAGATCTCGAATGTGAGGTAGCATTTGTGATGGAAAATGAAGTATAAGTTGCAAAATGTAGCTACCAACAAAGAGAGATCCAGAGCTTTCCAAATCTGGATCCAGAAGCCTGCAATTATGAAAAATTTCGGAACTTAGAAAATCCCTCAAGACCCAATAAACACAGTTTTGATGCTCTCTTGAATAAAAAATTATTAAGCCCACAACTCGTCAATATCCTAAGCTAGGCCTACATAAATAACATGCACAAGGATAATGCCCTGATACATCTGGAAAAATAACATGACATTTAAATCACAAACTGCGAAAATAAAAAAGGTGTCTGTGATGAGTGCACAGTTGTACATTTATGCTTAGTCAATAATTAGATGAATTAATATGTATTTCTTAAGTATCGTACAGATTTAATGTGTTTTCTCCAAGTGCATAAGTTTGTGCTTAAAAGACAATTTTGTGATGGATTAAGATTTTTGAACTAATTTTTGACAATATTTTCATCATTATCTTAACGAGCTTATGAAATCCAAAATGATAGAGCTCATTCCCAACTTTTCAAAACATGTTAAAACATCTCATTTGGAATCCAAACGCGAATGTTATGCATGATTTACTGACCAAGGTCGAAACAGTGAAAAAATGGTATGTGGCGCTGTAGCGCCAAAAGTGTGGCACTATAGCAACGACGCTATGTTCTAGAAAAAATAGGCTTTTGAGCTAAAACGAAACCTCGGAGAATATCACATGGCACTATAGCGTCGTCCGTACAATTTGATATTTATCTTATTTTTAAAACGTCATCTTTTTCATCTTTCTTTGTCCTATAAAAAAAATATTATAACTTCGGCTTTTGGGACGACTGGAGAGATACAAAAAAAAAAACAATTTTGAGATTAGAAAGCACATTGAATAGCAAGAGAGAAGAGATTCGAAATAATCATCATCAACTATTATCATTAGTCATTTTCTTCTTCTTCTTTATTCTTTTGTTTAGTTATTTAATTATGAACATGATTATTGTGGTTATTATGTTTGTGATTATGAACTAAACACTCTTTTTAGAATGTTGATAGAACTGTTTTAGATTACCAATTAAAATTTTTAGATTATTCTCATATTTTCTCTTGCTATTTGTTTATGCAATTTTGTGTTAATAAGTATCTTTTTAATGCTTGATCACCATTAACTAGTATATAGATTTTAGGTTTTTCACTTGAGAGATGTAATCTAAAATCAAACTTAGAATTGCATGACATAGAAAAAGTGCGAGATTGAGAGATTCCACTAATTCTACGAGTTTCATTTAAAGAGAATCATATTGCTTTATTATTGCTTGATTGATTAATATTTAATAGAAATATCTTGTTAGTTAATTAAGTTAATTCTATCATCACTCAATAAAGGTTAATAGATTACATTAGAATTCTTGAAGCTACAAATCATAGAATAAATTAGGATAATTGGTAAATTGAGATTCATAGTTTGAAATAGGGAAGTCAATGCTCTAGGTCTTTCTGATTTTATTTTTCAGTTATTTATTATTTCATTCTGGGCTCGTTTGGAACGCCGTATTAGGTCGTATTGTATTGTATTGTATTATATTGAATTGAGTTATATATCATATTTTTATATTATACTATGTTAAACTTTAATTTATACTAAAATATTATATATTTAGGTGTCCATAAAAGTTAATACTACACATAGTTTTACATAAAAATATTGCATAAAATGCAATTCAATATAATACAATACAATACAATACGACTTAATACGGCGTTCCAAACGAGTCCTCTTAATCATTATTTACTTTAAATTGTCTAATTAAAACATAAAACCAAAAAGTATAATAATTAGTGAAATTTAATAATCAATCCCTGTGGATTCGACAATCTTTTTAGAATTAAAACTTTGCTATAACAATATTGTACACTTGCAGTAAAAATTGTGTATCAGCCGGGTAGTTCATAAATGCATTATTGGTATGTTGAGGATCATACTGCCACGTAAACCACAAAAAAAAAAACATACCTTGAAACTACATCGAGTAAACTTCTCATTATAAATCCAGAGTCACCCCAAGCGAGCATATCTTGCCTTCCCCCAGATATCAAAGCTGCTAAACATTCTGTTGCATTCTGGTCAAATTCATAGCACAAAAATTGGATCAATATAACTAGTATACATATTGACAAAATAACTAGTTTCATATACAAGATTACCTGCATTTCACTGTGATCATCACTTTGAAGAACTATCCGAATAATAGCATCAAAACAAACATCATAAACTGCTTTTACGACATCAACAGCAGAATTCTGACAGAGCAATCCAAATTTATAATTAGCAAAATTAAATATGATTTTCAAAAGAGAGAAAAAAGGAAGAGGAAGAAGAAGAAGAAAAAAAAAATAAGACCATCCTTGCCTTTAATAACATTGTCACAAGATCCAATGACCCGGCAACTAATTCATCAGGTTGCTGCTGGGGCTGACAATCATAGAAAATGTATCAGAAACAATTACCTAACCAACTATCTTCAATAATGAAATGCATTTTATATTACACAGTTATAGCCATACATTATTTAAGATTGGCCCTATGTATGGTAGAATTCTGGAAACCAGTGGATGGATACAACCAGGAGCATTTTTCAGTGCCTGGGAAAATAATACAAGAAAAAAAAAAGAACAAACGTAAACCAATATGCATTTTTCAGTGCCTGGGAAAATAATATGAGGAAAAAAAAAAGAACATACGTAAACCAATATGCAATATCAATAATAATAATAATAAGTCATTATGTTGTAAAAAGATATACTCCTAAAATCACCAGATATATAAATAAAAAATAAATAAATAAAAATAGGAACAAGGTTACTTTAGTGTTGGCCAAAATATGTACAGATTAAATCCTACTATCAAAATCAAGTATGTTAAAGCAATAGACTGTCAAAATGTATATGAAAAATGACTAATGAAGCTTGAGGTTTCAAGCAATATGACATTCAGTTAAATTTGACAGTCATTCTTCTCGACATGAACTTGAAAACTCATAATTGTTGTATCGTGTGCGGCTATTTAGAACAATGGTCATTTTCATGCCAACAACAAAGCTAAACTTTAACCCTTACCGTTGCTTAGACATCAAGGCCCGAGAGATATATTACTATAAATCTGTTTTCAGTATATATTGGACAGTTCATCAGAGCATATATATTACACAAAAGAAAGTAATTGATTTGTAGAAGGCATAGATTTAACATTTAAGTCCCCTATGAACAAAAT
Source organism: Cannabis sativa (assembly GCF_029168945.1). NCBI lineage: Eukaryota > Viridiplantae > Streptophyta > Magnoliopsida > Rosales > Cannabaceae > Cannabis > Cannabis sativa. Next base: position 27,177,338 of record NC_083608.1, read on the forward strand.
TAAGGATGTTTATCCTCTTTTTCGTTGTTGTCTTTTAAACCCAAAACAAAAATTGATGTTCAAAAACATTGCCTGTAATCCTTAAGGGTAACCGATATTAATAAAACTAATACCCTTTATATTTTGGAAAGAGAAAAAAAAATTGTTTATACAAGTTTTTTCTTGAATGTGTTACCTTGTCAATATTCAGCAAATAATAGACTAGTAAACTAACTTTTCAATTATTCTAGTTAAAATAAACCCTGTCTATATAAATATCCAAAATTGTAATAATATTTAAGTGCTTTCCGCAGGCCTCGCAATGTAGTAGAAGGGGAAGAAAACAAAAAGAAACAATGATTTTATAAAATCAAGACATCAATCCATGCACTGAAACAAACAAAGCATTAAAAAAAACAATATAGCAATATTAAAATGGCAACCAAGAAACACATTATTACCTCCAGAACCTCAATTGCCCCAATACTGATAAAGGGATCTGAAACATGTGATACCCACATATTAAGGATCACAGGAGAGATTAGAGGCTCTACTGAAGCTGATAATTCATGACCTGCAAATTAGCACAATACAGACCATAGAAGATGTTACTACGAAAAATCAAAAGAATCTGGACCATCTTAAATCTAAGTGACAATCTATAGCAATCTTGTGAGGTTTCATTTTGTTCTCGAAGAAGACTGGTAAGTTTTTATTTTGATGAGCAGATAAAGACGGTGTGTGCACTTATTGCAAGGATGCATGTATTTACGTGTGTAAAAGATAAACATTACCTGACTTAATGACTGCTTGCAGTGTTTCAAGTACCAAGTCCAAGGTTTCATCTGATGCCTGTGCAGCAAAACATTAGGAATTTAACCCAGCAAATGCAATTAAAACTACAAATTCATTAACTTTAAATTACCTGATTAAGAAGATTAATAAGAGATGAAAATAAATTCATCATTTGGGATTGAATGATTCCTTTGTTTGCTTCAGGTAAGAGCTGAGACAGTGCCCTGCACGCACCTACTTTCACAGGAGGAGGCCTGAAAACAAAATGTCAATGACAGTTTAACTTCACCAAACTTCTGTGTGAGAGAGAGGGGCCAGAAGGGGGGTTGCTGATTTATTGGAATGTCAAAATAAAGAGGAACTTACACGTCCATGCCAATTGCTTTTGTAGCAGCATGAATAAAATGCTCAAGAACTTCACGGCTGATCTGGAAGCAGGAAAATACACCTAAGACACTTAATAGGAAATGAAATTAAAAGGGATGAGAAGCTAGGACATCACTTACCAAAGAGGAGAACTTAGCAATGGATGTGAAAATTCGAGCATATAGAAAGGGATGTTCGTGTACTCCTGCACAACAGCAGCAAGAAGTTCACTGCTGAACAAATTTAAATAGAACACCGAATTTTGGTTTTTCCTTCCTCTTCTAATTGTTTTCATATTTTTTGGACATGAGATAGAGGCAATTACCCACCAGATTCAGAATCTTCAACAATTATTTGTTCCAGAAGATCCCTCAAACCAACTCTCACTAGTGCTGAATCCTGTTATATATATATAAGGGTAAATTTATTAAATGATCAATTGGAGAGAGCTAGGAAATATAGCAAACATCATAAGATTCATCTCAATTTATTTAAAGAAACACCTCACAAAAATAAAGCTAAAATAAAAATAGGAAACCAAAATTAGAAAGATGAAAGTCATAAAACCTCTGCTTCAAGCAATTGTTCTGACACAGACGCCAATGCAAATAAAGTAGCCTCCTTTAGCTGCCAAAAAATGCAATGTAACATGGTGGGTGGAACAAGCCTTCAATGATGCCTACACCAAATAAAAATAATATTCTCCACTTACTCTCCACCAGACTGCAGAACCTGCTGCTTTTTCCTTTTGAGAATCACTAAATCGTTCTTTAGCAGCTTCTATGATGGCATTAATCCCTTCCATTCCAGCTACATTTGCCACTTCTTCAAGTAAAAGTGCACCTTTCAATATAATTTTTCAGTGAGAATGGAGCTTAACTGTAGATAAATCCTCAAATATAAGTAATCAAAATCTTCATTAAAGTCCCAAAGTTTCATGATCTAGATGAGATTGCGTGACAGGAAGTTAGAACAGACCCAAAAAGTTCCGGCACAATGATATGGTGTAGATCAACAAAATACAACTGAAAAGACAATTTTTTGTAAAATTCCTTTGGAACGAAGTCATAAAAATGGCTAAGTGACATATATGGACATTTCAGCTCTTTAATTTGCTTTCTTTTCTTAAAAAGTAGTTTAAAGAAGTTGCAGTAGTGACAAATGAACATATGCACTAATCATAGAAAATGAGAAAAATATGGTTCGGGTGCCCAAGGGAATTGATAGACTCACCAGAAACACGAGAGCTGTAAGTGGCCTCATCCTCATCAGCAACAAACTGATTGGCATCCATTAACCATGTGTGGACCTAGAGAACAGTGAAAATTAAGAAACAAACCACAAGAAAATGACAAGAGCTAGAATGACATAAAAACTGACACAGTGGTTGAATTGAACTTGTCATTGTTATTTCTTTTACATCAAGATTAAGAACTACTCAGTTTTATGTTCAATTAGCTTATATTGTCTTATTATAGGCTTGCAAAAACTATTTTGTTTTGCCTAGTGTTATTCCCTACTCCTTGTTAAGAACCTAGTCCATGGAATGCAAAAAGGGAGGCGAATGTTATAAAAAGAAAAACGGCTTGGGACTGTTGCCTCCTTCTATTGCTCTGGTGAGCGTCTCACTGGTTTGGGTCCAAAGAAGGCTTGGCCATGAGTTCAGTCCCTAAATTTTACAGAACTTCCCCGAAACAGCATAGACACATTCAAATTAATTAATTGGTGACAGGTAAACAAAAAACTATCATTAGTACAGATGTATATTCTATTTCACTGTGAAACTGCAGGTATTTACCATAAAACTCATGTGCCAGATAATAAAAGATAAACTGAAACATATACTGATGCATATACAATCATGCAATCCCAGTGTGTTCGTTGCATAAATGGAAATCATTACAACTAAATGAAAATAGTCATAATTGGTAAACATAAATAGGATATAAATAAGCATTCTTGTTTCTTTCAAATACAACCAAAATTTAAGATGGAAAAAAATAAAGATAAAGCTACAAAAAAGATGGATGGACATAAAAGAATCCCACCATGGAAAATGGCCAAATGGGACAATACAAAAGTGCAACAAGAATTCAACAAGAATTGAAACAAAGATAATATCCTAGACTTCTAAAGCTTAAAACAATGTGAAGTAGTAAGTTTAAAACTAGGTATTAAATGTTTTTACCAAGACTAAGGTAATGGGACTCTATTAGTTGGTAGGGGAAACAAATGGAATTGAAGTTTAATCGGAATCCAAAATCTAAATCTAATCAACTGCAGATGAGATAGCCACTTCATATATTTACATGTAAGATACAACGATCCATAAGAAAAACAAACGACAAAACTACCTGTTGTTCTGTCATTTGCAGAAAAGCAATAGTATAGTACACCAATTCTTTAATGTGGTTCATAACAACCTACAAGGGAGAAACTTTAATACAGTGAAAAACTAGTGGATCAAGAAAGAAGTAAGAAGAAATACCATTCATATTGCCCTACCTTTACAAATTTTTTGCTACCCACAATGGTCAGCAGAAACTCAAATAACTGCACATACAAAAAATTGTCTAAAAAAAATCAAAAACAGAATAAGAAGTAAATAAAATAAGCAAATGCCATACGAGAATAATTACAATAAAAAGATTATTTAAAGAAGCTAACAATCAGTCAAGTCAGTCAATAAGAAAAGGGAAGCTGTGACATTTAAAAAGATACTATAATCACCAAGACCTCTCCATTGAAGCATTCGTACAGTAGTAATGTTTATACACATGAATATATTTTATATATCATAATAAATATAGATATATAAAGATGCAGCCAACCTAAATGGATAGAAAATCAGTGAAAAAGAGAATCCTGGAACCATACACTACTTAAAATCTTCTGGGCTCATCCTCTATGTAAAAAAAAATAAACATACAAAAGTAATCATATCTTCAGCAAAAGTAATGGAAAGAAAAATATTCTATCCATTACATGGAACAAAATGTTTCAAGGAACACTATTCGATCTCCTGAAATCGGCAGAAGAGATGCATCTCCTACAACATAATACATAGCTACAGTACCTCAGATCTTCGGGGCTCATCCTCGATGTTAAATTAAAAAAATAAATAAATAAAGACTTTCAGCAAAAGTAATGGAAAGAAAAATATTCCATCCATTAGATAGAACCAATGTTGAAAGGAACACTAGATTTTAGTAGAATACCTGGATCACAAGGGAGTCAAAGCTTTTTTCTGTACCATCAGAATCATACCTTCCCTCATATAGGTCTTCCAAACTATCAACAGATGACCTTACTCTTAACGATGTTACAAAAGTTTGCCACAATGGTCCCATTATTACTGCAATAGAACAGTGTTGTTATTGGGGCCCTTACAATGTGAATTGGTAAGAAAAAATGAAGAAAAGAAATGCATGCTTGAGTGAAGTGAGAAACATACTCATGAATTCACTTTCCGTAAGGCTAGGGAAATTCTGAACAAATTGATTCAAGCACTTCAAAACCTGGTAATTAATGAAAAACAAAGCACGAATTTCAGTGCTTATTGTAATTCAAAGAGACTACATGCATCATGACAGAATTTTCTCAAACAATCTGACCTCCATTCTGATACTCCAATCATCAGGATCTTTAGGTTCCACTGGTTGATTTAGGATAATAGCAAATTGAGCCATCCAAGGTTTAATCATAGGTATTAATATTGTGCTGGTTTCCATCTGAATATAAACATCTTAATCTGTTAATTAATTCAATCACCCGAATCATATCACTGAACATGACCAAAACAGAAAGAAGAAAATACCCTATAAACGCCACACATTGCACCCAGCATGGAGATGCAAGAATAAATAATTGAAAGAGCTTTTGCACGTAAGTATTTGTCATACACCTGCACAAACAAACCGTACAATATAGTGATAAAGTGGAACTCAGTGGAACATGGTTTTCCTTCTAGCAAAATTTGAACAATGAATACCCCTAGCATGTCAACGCTATATGTTCAATGACAATTGCAAAACAAAAAAAAAACCTTTGACCACAACTGTCAAAGCTACTAAACTTTATGCAAGCCACCAAATAATAGTTCATTAACTCTAGCACAATCTGTGATAATCTTGAAAAGGAAAAAAATCAGAGAGAACAAGAAGGAAATAAGCATGCATAAACTAAATTTCGTTCTATACATAGCAAAATCATGCAAGTACTCATTTAGAAAGTTATGATTTTTTTTTTACATAGTAAGTCATGATTTTTTTCTTCAACTGTTTGATGAGTAGTACAAAACTGCTAGCATCTTTTAACAATATTAAAATAAGGGATATTGGCGGCTAAACCATCTGAACTTTACGGTTTGTAGCACTTAACCACAAAAACCGAAATTTTGGCTGCTAAACTACCTAAACTCTGGTTCCGTTTTGGTCTGCACACCTCTGTCTGAAAATCACAGTTAAGTGCCACGGTGGACTGTCCACGTGTACACACTTGTACATGTGGCAAATTTTTAGTGGTCCACGTAATATTAGTTTTAAAAATAATTATAAATATTTAAAAATATTAAAAAATCATAATTTTTTTTTCTTTTTTACTTTTTTTAATTTAAAAAAATTATAAATAATTATTTTTTGTTACCTTTTTATTTTCTTTTTCTTCTTCTTTTTTCTGCAGAAACCCTCCAGCCCAATAAACATTACCACTTCACTCCGCAGTACCTTCTTCTTCATCGTCTTCCAACTTCAAATCCACAATCACTCAGCTCTCACACCCCACAACACACTTTCTCCTCCTAAGAACCCCTCATCCTCTTTCCTCTTCTCATAATATCACCTCATCCAAACCTCTCTGCACCTACGCCGTCCCCAATGCGAAAAGCCACGGAGTCTCTCATCGCTACGGCGGATCCTCCGAGTGTGAAGGCTCAAGGTATCCGAACAAGCTCCAACCTTCAGAGAGGCGCAAGAAGAGCCAGCTCCAACGGCCGAATGAGCCTAATTCCAACGACCATCGGTTCAACAATCAAAATGAAAGTGACCCATTTCACGGTCGCCAACAGAATGTTGATTTGATAGCTCTTTGTCACAGTCATCAGCATCCGGACACCACGGCGCCAATGGGTGGTGGTGGAGGAGTCTCTTTGGTATTCGACTCTAATCGAGTGTGATTGCCCCATATTTTTTATATATATATTTTTCTTAAAAAACTCGAAAGTAGTTGAGGAGGGGATAGTTGATAGAATGGGGTTGGATGTAAATTAGTTGAGATATATAAATTTCAAAAAAAAAAAAAAAAATTGACAATTGATAATGCTGAAACGATGAGGTGTTCAATAACTTTAAATTCATCTAATTTTCTATGCTTTTTTGTTTGATTTATTTATTTGTGTTTTATAAATTGTTTTTATTACCTTGATTGTTTTTGCAAAATTATTCACCAGAAAAAAAGGTCTTATTAAACTGGTGGTATTGGACTTTTTGGGCAGGGGGTATAATCATGGAGTTAGTAGGCCAATTAGTTGTTCTCTAATTGGGAATTCAGATTACAAAGAGATAAGTATTATGATATGGTCAACTGTGCCATAACTAGCCAGCCATGAGTTGTTATTATGTATGGGAAGTGTGAGAGTATAAAAGATGCACGCAAGGTATTTGATAGAATGACAAAGCGAAGTGTGAGCTCATGGAAATTGATGATTAATGGGTTAGCAGCTAATGAGCTGGAGGGTTTTTGCAGAAAAAGAAGAAGAAAGAAGAAGAAGAAGAAGAAGAAGAAAAAGAAAAAAAAATAAAAAAATAAATTAATTTTTTAATTTTTTTAAATTAAAAAAAAAAAGTAAAAAAGAAAAAAAAAATAAAAAAATTTCTGATTTTTTAATTTTTTTAAATATTTATAATTATTTTTTAAAACTAATATTACGTGGACCACTAAAAATTTGCCACGTGTACAAGTGTGTACACGTGGACAGTCCACCGTGGCACTTAACTGTGATTTTTGGACGGAGGTGTGCAGAGCAAAACGGAATCAGAGTTTAGGTAGTTTAGCCGCCAAAAATTCGGTTTTTGTGGTTAAGTGTTACAAACCGTAAAGTTCAGGTGGTTTAGCCGCCAATATCCCTTAAAATAAAACATTGACAAAAATTAAAATCAAATCCATTGTTAATAGTCAAATTCAAGTGTTGCCCCATAGCTTAATGCTTAATCTTTAAGGAAATTCAGCAATGTTAGTATGGGATTACAGCAAAAGCTTGAGTTCAAACCCCCTATACTTCCTCATAGCCTTTAAATATTTTCAAATGCATTTACCTATTGTTCAGCACACAGCCTCACAAAAGAATAGAGGTTGTTGTGCTGGAGGATAGGCTTAACTTTGCTCACTTTCTAATAGACTACGTTTTATACGGGTTATCACGACACAAATTACCCACCTTCAGAATAAGAAATAAATAAGATGCCCACTGTTTGCACAGACATAAATGCAAGATCCAATTCAGTCATTCAATTTTTATTTTTAATTTTTTTTTGAAAAAGAGAAAGAGACCACTTGTCTTAGACAGGTCTCCCCCCGATATATATTAAGAACCTCATTCAATGAGCAATGTGAACTTTTACTTGAACCCTCAAATTCCTCATAAAGTTTTAACATGAAAATCCCATTCACTTGGTCTCTTTACCTCACTCCATTTGTTCGAAAAAGCAAATGACTCAAAAGTTATATTTGCTATGCACATGCGCAAGTACTAATGTAAACTCAAAAGCATAATTGACTATTTACGCTTATTTCAGATTTTCTTGAATAATACCTCTTACAAAAATAAAAATTAAAAATTTATGTTTAGAAAACATATTCAAATTTCAATATAGGATTCTAAAGAGCTGACAAAACCGAAACTAAAACCAAAATATAACACAAACAAACCTGAGTGGATGAAACAATAGTAAGCAGGCATGGGAACAAAAGAGGCACTAATGTGGGCATCACTTTATCATCCAAGTCATCAGAAAGAAGAGCCAAGCACCTCAAAGCTCCATTTACTACAACGTTTAGAAGCAAAAAATATGCATCTTCAGATGTATAAGTCATGAAACTCTTAAATATGAAACAGATAACAAACAACAACTTGCAACAATTGAGCAAGTTAAAATCCCGAATACCCTAAAATACTACTGCTGCTCCAAGAGGATTTCAAAATCTTTTCATAAAATAGGACGCATCTAGAGGTTAAAGTTGTCAATGCAACAGAAGCAGTACTAAGTAATAACAGAATAACAACAAATTCTCCTTCTGTATAAACAAGACAGCTCAGCACTAGTTGCTGCTGGACAAGAAATCTACTAGATGATGATGAGTAATCATGTTTAAAACAGAAATTAAAATCATGGTATATGACATGTTATACATTGAGTTTCCTTTTGGGCTTCCTGATTTAAGACAAAGTTTATATTGACGCGATAATTGAGGCCATCAAATAATTTGACTTGGCCAAACCATGTAACAAAGGAACCTGGCCAATTTCTTACAAAATGATTTTGAGGACATTGTGACAACCTCAGAGAAAAATTCAAAGCCTGATAGATCAATATATGCTCGCAAAGCAAATATGAAAACATGAAAATCATTAACATAGACCATGTAGTAGAAAAATATTGTATTTAAAATCACATAAACAAAGGCCAGTAAGAGCAAGGACAGCATACATACCTCCATCCCGATTTGTCTGGTCATTAATTAACTTCAGGAGATAAGGCAACAAGTCAGGCCAATCCTCTGGCCAATCATGAAGCGCAATCGATGCAATAGCCATACTAATTGCAGTGCACATTTTTCTATAGGAGTCATCCAGTGACAACAATAGAAGTCTGCGTATTTTTTCCTGCGTGTGTGAACATGGTCTTATTAGCCTTGGAAATCATAAGATTTAATATACAGATATTATGACCTGATTATTAATACTGAATTACAAACTCTCACAGCTAAAATTATAAGTCTGAAATATTTTAAATGTCTTTTTGTGGGAAAGGGGCATTGGGCGGGGCTAAGTGTGGGAACACATTTGATTTTGGATGGAACCCTTCACAGCTGCATTGCCTTATGAAAACTTCCAGAAAAAGATATTCATGCACAATTAGACTGATGGAAAATTCCAAACTTGCTGGAAGTTTTATCATTTTCGACTGAGCATTTGTAGCAATAACTGAAATCTATTAAGGAATGCCCCTCTCCAGAGATTTTGTGTAAAAGTTCAGCTACACCAAAGTTTTAATTGCTTGCTCTGTTGTTGATTTTGGAATGTCTCATGTTCATGATTCACTGGCTTGGGTTGTTATTATTGGGTGTTCTGGGCAAAAAAATAACAGAGATTCTGCAGATCATATATTCCCATTGTAGGATCTCTTAAATTATGGTTTAGAGTTGAAGCTAGTGTGGGATGTGCCAAAATATGACAGTGCACTGAACTACTGGGATTGGAACATGAATTTCCATCAGTATGTTCTGTTGTGGGGGGGATATGGGGTGCCTATGGATCGTTGCCGTTCACTAGATTAAAGTGATCCAACAACACAATAGCAAAACTAAAGTTATAAAATTAAATTTATAAAACCATTTTATTTATAGCTCACTACAACTAGTGAAATAAAACTTGAACAACAATTCTATGTTAATAATTAGACTCTTAAGACGAAAAACTTTCTTATCATATTGCTTTTCCAAATAGCAGGAAAAATGAACTTATCGACATATTTGTTACTCCATTAAAGAAAGAGAAGCTAGATAAGGAAAAACACATACTATCTAGAACGAGTGCACATAATATATTTTTCCTATTAAACATGAAGTTAAAAACAAAAAGAATTTTCAATGAACTGTACCTTTTCATCAAAGGAAACAACAGGATGCTCAAAAGATTCATCACCCTCATGCCAGTGTTTCTTAATAAACTGCTTCAGAAGGACAGCAGCTAGGTATCTTTTTTGTCAAATTCAACAAGATAAAGAGAAGAAAATTTGATATAGCTAGATATATAAATAACAAAATTCAATATATCTTTTACAAAGAGAAAAACTACAAGATCTTTGAGAGAGCGGAGAATCTATAAATCTTTATGAATGACATTGTATATTTTACTGAGATGTGACAGAGGAAAAAGGACATGTAATAAACGACTAAGGAAAGTTCCGCTGAGAACATGGCACCCCCATGAACACCCTACTTTCTGCAAAAACTGCTTACAATTCACATCAAAGGTTCTTTAATTCCACAAACCTCCCAAGAAATTAACTCCAACTAGAGTTGAGAAGAGACAACAAGACATGAGAAACAAAACTACCCTCCCTTTCTACATTAGGCGCTAAGCATTTTCTTCCTGAGTCAATACCATGAGCTGCTTTCAACAATCAAAACTCCTTAGCCACGTGCCCATGAGAGTGTACAAACTTTGCACTTAGACCACTATTTTTGTTTAGCAAATGATGAAATAATTCGGAAAATAAATGATTCAATAAAAGAAAGGATAAACCTCTAGTCGCATATACATTCAAACATTATTGTTTATCTATAATCAAGCACGTAGGAAAAGGATATCTGGCGCAACCCTAGTGAGAGCTCTCTGTTTACAGCAACCTGGGCTAGTGCACTTCCAAACCCTTCAAAAAATAAACAAGTAATTTACGTAACCGCAAAACAATCAAAGACATATTGACACATTCATCCATTGAAATGCCAAATCAAAACACTATAACTAGTACAAAACGGATTAGCATTAACTGCTTAGCAATAGACAATATAATAATAATAATAAAAAAATCCATATTCATGTCCCTTGTGAACAATGTAACTCCTATACTTTCTGTACAAAGTTATTTCAGGCACCATCATTTCCCATAAGACGACAATAAGATAATCCAACATGAATCCCAAAGCATATGCGAACACACATACTTAGCTCAAGCATCAAATATCGATTCCTTGAACAATTCTCCTAATACAAATCAAACTCAAGTTCGAAGTCTCGAACAAATCATCATCCTGCTTGAAATGAAATGAAATGAAAGTTTAGCTAGATTGAGACTTATGTAACATAAACCTGGCTGAAGAGTGGCCTGATTAAGTGAAGCTTCGGCGAAAGAGCGAACCTCTTGGTTAGGGTCGAGAGTGGCGGACAAACAATTGAGTAACCATTGCTGGTCCTGATCAACAACACCATGAACATTCGCCATTATCGGCGAAACCCTAGGGCTAGTATTGGACTTCGATTACAGTTACAAAAAGCGTGGGCTCTGCAGTTTAGCCCTTCGGATTTTGTGTGTGGGTTTTTCCCGCTCAATTAATGGAGACGCTGCTAACAAAAGACAAGACAGTTGTACTAGTCAGCAGCAGTCTAGTCGCTTCCTGCCTTTGAAATGGGTTGCGCTTATATATGGAGGCTCACACATCACAGTGGCAGTCTCGAAATTTTGTTTCCTTATTCGGAGCTCCGATGATCCGATCCAAATAGGGTTTGCCCAAATTAAAGGGGATTTTTATTTTTTTTTAGAAATTTACAAAATATGGGGAAAAATAAAAAGGTAAATAGCGCTATAAATATTTAAAATTTTAAATTTGTAAGTAGCATAAACTCAATGTTTATTTTTAGCAGCATAATTTTAAATTTGTAAGTAGCATAAACTCAATGTTTATTTTTAGCGGCATAAGTACTCAATGTTTGTAAAACTACTATTTTTCTCTAATTTCGTTAGTACATACTCTGTTATTGTCTTAAACAAGGCACATATAAGGCCTGAAATCTAGATCATTGGGTCTAGATAGAAACATGTAGTATCAATTACTTCTAAATATTTTTTTAATAAATTTAAAACAGAGTCTGTACTGACGAAACTGAAAGAAAATTACAATTTTACAAATGTTGGGTACTTATGTCGCTAAAAATAAATATTAAGTTTATGCCGCTTACAAACTTAAAATTTTAAGTACTTATGTCGTTATTTACTCAAAATAAAAAAAAAAATTTTTAGAGAATAAACTATTATATATAATCAAAAAGTTAAGATACAATAGTAGCTAACGGAGGGGGAGTAACCTCCAACCAAATATAATATGTGTCTACCGAAAGAGCATACCTAGTTAGCTTATGAGCATCAGTATTCGTAAATCTATAAACAGATCTGCACTCCTAAAAAATTGGACAGTAGATTTCTAATATCAGTAAGAATACAATGGAAGTCAGAAACTACATCTAGAGGAGTTTGCAATCCTTTCGCAACCACAAGGGAATCAGTTTCAACATAATGGACTGAAAATTGCAGCTCCAACAGCAATTGAAGGTTGTAATTGATGGACATAAATGTTGGGATTTTATGCCCTAAATAAAATCCATTATTTACTATCAATAGAAGATTAGAAGTCATTTAAATTTACATGTAGTTTTCATGATTATAGTTTTAATATACAATTTCTGTTAAATCCAAAACATATAGTTATTCACAACTACAGTGATGTCATTGCAGTGGAAAGTAATTGTGATTATATGATTCAAAGTCTTTAGTCCCATGATTTATCAGTGCACTAGATTTACACTGATGTGATAATCAGCGATAAAGTTTACTTACACAATTATATGTGAAATGTCCTTTCCAGAGCATTAGCAAAGTATACTATTATCAAATGTATTGGGTATATATCGGACTGGATCGATATTGATATTGGAAAAGATATCATAAACTTACCGTTATATCTTTTCTAAGTCAATATCACTTAGTTGATCTTAGATCAAAAGATCTAAACCCTGAGATGGTTAGGTTCTGGCTTAATTGTATTATTTTGTGTTTTTTACCTTATTCGTTAAAGTTGACCAATTTGGGAACACGGTAGTACAATTGAGTGGGAGCACTAATTATAGATATGGAATTTATAGCTTCTATACCTATTTAGAACTGAAATAATGATTTCTTTTGAGCTTGGCTTAACAGATATAAATGGAAGAGCTCTTATGTAATATCCTCGAAATATAATTATGAATAATTAGGATTTATTATATATTATGAGTTAATTAAGTAGTAATGAGTATGATTATGATCCTGCTAATTTTTTTTTTTTTTTGACGTAATGATCCTGCTAATTTAATTTAGCATAAATTATACATTTTGATATAAGTTAATATATAAGCGTAATTTATTAATTACGGAGATTATAATATAAGTTATTTTTGAAATAAAAATATGTTTAGGTTCGGCAACCCTGAAGACTCGATAAGTGGATAAACAAGCGTAATTTGTTAATTACAGAGATTTATTTGAAATACGTGGATATAATATGAGTTATTTGTGAAATAAAAATATTTTCAAGTTCGGCGACCCAGGAGACCCGATTGGAAGCCAAAAATGTCACAACAGTTTTAGTTAGAAATATTAATGGAATTATTGAGATAAGTTAATTTTAAAAATATTGGAATATTTTGGAGTACTCAGAGTTGACCAAATACCCTAGAATTAAAGATTTTTTTAATAGCTAAGAATAATAAAATAACTATTAATAATAAAGCTTTTATTAATATTATTATTATATTATTAATATTTTATTATTATATTAATATTATTATTGTTGGAAATTATTTTACCAGGATCTTAGATCTACTCACAAGTATGTTGATTAACACCCTAAATATGAACTTTCTAAAATGATGAAATAAACACATATAAAGTTTAGTAAACCTTACATTGGGTGCAGCGGAATAATATGACTCCTTCCGTTCAGATATCTAGCCCTTGATTCCTTTCTGTAGCAGAGCATTATCAATATCTGAACCTGGATCTCTTTCTCTGATTCTTTAGTGCTGAAACTCCTTCTTGCTGAAAGTCTTTCTTCACGATCTTCCTCACTATGATTGAGGTATCACTTGTTGTGTGTGGGCACTACTCTAACACTAAGAATTTCGAAATTGAAGAGGAAAGAAAGAGAGAGAAGGGTCGGCCAAAGATAGGGAGAGAGAAAGGCTCAGTTTTTTCTGAATGAAAAGTCAGAAGAAAAGTGTAATTTTCCTGAAGCCTTCACTATCTATTTATAGCATTCCACTAGGGTTAGGTTTGAATTATTTGGCATTAAAATAATGAAAATATCAGTTTGAAAAATCATTCCAAGTGGCCGGCCATGTAGTGTAATGGGCCTCACTTGGGTTTTGCAGTTTTATCTTTTCTGCATCTGATTTTATCAAAAACGCCAATTTTCAAATTCAACCATTTAAATGCAATTTCTAACTATTTAATAACTATAAATAATTATTAAATAATATTGTCATTTATCATATTTATTAATTGAACCATACTAAGTATCATAATTAACAAATATGCCCCTAAAACTCTTTCTTTACAATTTCGCCCTTACTTAGTGAAAAATTCACAAATAGACATAGTCTAATTTGAGAATTATAATTGATTAATCAAAACCAATTATATGAGTCTTACAAGCAATATTATCTCAGCTAGTGGGGGGACCATGAGTCTATATAACCGAGCTTCCAATAAGCAGATCAAGAATTTATAACCTAAATTCACTGACTTATTAATTCTTCGTTGAATCCACGCATAGAACTTAGAATTGCACTCTCAGTATATAGAACGCTCTATATGTTCCACCATATAGACACGTCATTAGTTATCCATTGTTATAATCCTAATTTGATCAATGATCCTCTATATGAATGATCTACACTGTAAAGGGATTAGATTACCGTAACACCCTACAATGTATTTTATCCTTAAAACACTTAACCCCGTATAAATGATATTTTAGCTTATGTGAAATGAGTACTCCACCATTTATTTTCGTTTGGTCAAGCTCGAAGGAGATCATCCTTTACTTACTATTCGCCAGATAGAAGCTATAGATTCCATGTTTATGTTAGCGCTCCCACTCAATTGCACTACCGTGTTCCCAAAATGTACGTATCACCCTGACCCAAAAGTAGGCTTAACTAACAAATCAAAGAATACGAATAACACTCTGGAGATTGAGCCTAATCATAACAGGATTAAGATCATTTGATCTAGAATCAACTAGGCGATATTGACTTGAATAGATATTACGGTAAGTTTAATAAATCTAAGTCAAAGTTCAATATCGGTCCCTTCCGATGCATACTCCATGCACCCAACCTGAGCTTTACTTTAACCAATGCTCTGGAAAGAACATAGCATTATACTAAATGCAAGTAAACTCTGCTGTAGATTATCATCAGTAAAATCCTGTGTCTGATAAATCTAAGAATCTTTATTTACATAGTCATGTTTACTTTCCAATGTGTTGACAATAGGGCTGAACATCGGGTGGGTTTACCGGGTTTCGGGTTGGCGGGTTTCGGGTTCACGGGTTTCGGGTTTAAAAAAATGAACCCAAACCCGAACCCGAATGGGCATAATTTGGTGGGTTGGCGGGTTGGCGGGTTTCGGGTTGGCGGGTTTGGGTTGGTCGGGTTTATCAAGGGTTGGCGGGTGGTCATGGCCGTCTTGGCCAACTCGGTCAACTCTTTAAAAAAAATTAATTTTTTATTTATTTTTAATTTTTTTATTTATTAAATTAAGCATATATAAATATAACAATTTGTTTATATACTATTGAAGAAAATATGCATTAATCAATCCAACCAACAAACAAACAACCTGTTCATCAAATCAAATCAAAGTTCATATTCATGTTCATGAATCATGATAAAAGTGAAAACTAAAATATTTCAAAATACATCCATATCCAATATCCATATCTAAAGTCCATAAAGTCCATAAAATCTATAAAGTCCATAAAATGAAAATCTAAAGTCCATAAAGTCCATAGTAATGTCTCAATACTAAAAAATGCTTATAAATCCAAAGTCCATATAATGACTTGAAAGTTGTTGGGTGACTTCGCTTCGACTCCTCTCTTTTTCCGTCAGGACATCATCTGTATTTCAAAATGGAAACACACGACAAGATTTAGCTAGCTTGAACAATGAAATCAACTTAAATATGTAGAAGATATGGGCAAATGATCAATCAATACTTATTAGTTATTATTTACTACTACTTACTAAGATCTAAGTGAAGTTAGTTGACTGCATTGATGAAGTGGCAGTCGCTGAAGAAGTAGTGGCGGCGGTGTTAGTGGGAGTACTATCTGTAATTTTAATAACAAAACTATTAGTATAAAATTTAATGACTTAATTTAATTTAATAATTATAATCTATATAAAATATAAAGTTAAAAATACTAGATAGTAGATATGATAGAGTATAATCATACCAATGGCAAGGTCTTCCATTGTCGGTAGACTTTCTTCTTCCTCCTCATATTCACGAACAACTATAGGTTGATGTGATTGGCTCCACCAATTTTTCGTACATATCAAAGCTTCCACAAGCTTGTTGGATTCAATGAGCTCCTAAAAGGATCTAAAATACGCCCTCCAGGTGGAGAAAGCCGCCTCAAGCAACGAGTGGTAACTGAACGCACTAAGACATCACGAGCAATTTTTGCCAAGGTTGGATATTTGGATGAATTTAGACACCACCATTTCAGCAGTATCAAAGCGGTCAGTTGACCCACTTTTATAGGTTCAACGTCATCGAGAGATGAAATACTTATCTAATTCATCTTTTGACACTTCACCATATTGCTCGATCCTCTCTTGCAGAAACTCAACATGCATGTCATCCGAAAGAAATGAATAAGAATCTGATGAGAATGTATTAGTATTATCAACACTAGTAATGTCTTCACCTTGACTCGCCTGAATCGATGATGGTTGTCAGTAATTGCTCATACCCACCATACGCCTCAAACAAAGTTCTCAAACTTGTTTCAATCTTGTTCACCATCAAATTTGACGTGATTGGGTCATGCAATTTACTAAGCAATGGTGGAGATACTTCAACTTGTATCTTGGGTCAAGTACTAAGGCAATCAAGAGTGCCTCGTTACATTTATCAATGCTTCCCCAATACTTATCATACTTCTCCTTCATGCTCTTAGCCATGCTCACTAATAATAGGTCTTCATTTTCTCGTAAGTGACAACTTATACAACCGTTGTTGTATTCCATTAATCGTAATGAAGTACTTATTTGAAGTGACATATGTCGAGCCACTAAACTTCATACAGTGATTTCGTGGAAAGCTCCCAAGAATCGCACAAAGACCTTTGCATTCTCCCAATCTGATTCAATAGGCGGCCCGTCCCTCTTGTTTCCATCTTTGTCAAACTCCTCAAAATAGGCCTTGTAGTTCAAATCTTTCAACCAACTATTGAAGGCATCCTTGAATTTCAAAGCGATATTAAGCATGAGAAAAGTAGAATTCCACCTTGTTGGGACATCTAATTTCAAGAGACCTTTGCATTCAATTTTAGCCTTCTCAACATGCTCTTTAAATATTGTCAACCTGGCAGGAGAAGACCTCACATATCTCACGGCATTTCTTATAGCTGAAATTGAATGACTCTTTTCCTTTAGACCTTCCACAACAATCAAGTTGATGATGTGAGCACAACATCTCATGTGTAAAAATTTCCCATTTAATATGATACCATCTGTCATTTGACCATACTTCGTCGCAAGCTCCGAATAGCACCATCATTCGAAGAAGCATTGTCAACTGTGATTGCAAATAATTTAGTAATGCCCCATGCATCTAAAGACTCATGAATTTGTGCCGCGATTGTGTCTCCTCTGTGATCTTCAACTATACAAAATGTGATAATTCTTTTCTGATAGTTGAAATCATCATCAATCCAATGTGCCGTTATCACCATATAATTGAGATTTTGAATTGATGTCCATGTGTCGGTGATGGACACCCTTTGACTCTTCAAAATATCCTTCAATTTCTCTTTTCTTCACAAAAACACTTGAGAACATCCCTTGCAATGGTGATTCTAGAAGTGGATTTCAAATCTTGGTTGCAAGGTCCGAACAAATTCTTTGAAACCTTCCCCCTCGATATGCTCCGTAGGGCAACTCATCGATCACAATATACTTTGCCAAGGCAACTCTACATGCTTCTTTGTTGAAAGCAACCGCAACTAAACTTTTTTCTCCTTCTTTAAGCGGCTCGAAACTTAGCACCTTCTGCTTATCCTCATCATTTCTAAAAGGGCTTTGCTCACAAGTTTTTCGAAAGTAGTTGTTTAAGTGACTCGTCCCGTTGCTAGTAGCACAATTGAACTCATTACCACAATAAATGCACATACACTTAGGAGCTTCATTGGGATCCTTAGGATTAACTTTTGGCAACTTTTCAAAGTGCTTCGAAACATGTGACGATTTTCTATTACTTTTTCCACTTCCACTACCACTAGGTTTAACCTTAGGAGGCAAAGGAGGCTTTTTTCTATTTGTTGTTGCTTTCTTTGTTGTTTTCCTTTTCCTTGATTGATTCTCCTCCTCATTGGCAGATGGTGATGATCCAGATTCATTAACATTATCTTCTACTATATCAACCATTTTTTCAAACCTGTTAAAATCAAACAAATAACAAAACTAAGATATATTTAAAATATATAAATGGTAATCTAATTATCCAACCCATCAACGCGCTTAATCACAAATTTAACCTACTTCTCTATGGATGAATATTTAAAATATTCAAACTCTTCTAACATGCATATTCTACAATCACCGCAGTATAATTAATCACAGAACCTACTTCTCTATGAATGAATATTTAAGATATTCAAACTCCTCTAACAATTTATGAACAATTTTAATTTTTTAATACACTAACCTTGAAATGCAAAGTTTGGCAGCAAAAGAAACTTAGTGAAAGTGAGCGTGAGCGTCGAGCCTTCGAGCAAACCGGACTAATTCACTGTCATGTCACACATATTATACATTATACATATTAAAAAAATTAAAATTAATAAAAAAAACAATAAATTAAAATAAAAGGACATTTTTTAGGCATTTTTTTACCCTCTAATTTTATAATTTATATCATTCACTTAAAATGTGAGTTAATTACAATAAATTATAACTCACATATAAAAATGAGTGTGAAATTTAGGTACAGAATAAAATTAACTAAAGATTTAGAGATAAACTAAAGATTTACATAATTAAAAATTAACTAATGTTAGTAATTATTCAAATAAAAAAAAACTAATAGTAATTATTCAAATAAAAAAAAAACTAATGTTAGTAATCTGTATTTTGTAATAGATCCACATGTGAAATAAGAAAAAAAAAGTAAAGAATATATATTTAATTATTTATAACTCAAGTAATATATATATATATAATAATAATATAATTAAACTGAAATGAATTTGGATTTCAAAAAAAAAAAAAAAAGCTGAAATGAATAGTGAATATATATTTATATATAACCTGAGATGAGACTCTGAGAGAGAGATTACCAGAGTTACAGCCGCTGTGCCAGGCGACGACGGAGTGGTGCGGCGGTGGGCGACTCGAACGGACGGACTCGTGGAGGAGCCGAGGAGGAGTCACCGATCTTGGAGCCAAGAGGAGGAGGAGCCGAGGTCTTCGTCGTCGATCCCTCCCCTGCGTCTTCGACTCGTCGTCGGTGGGTGGCGTGGGTGGTGAAGATCGTGGCTGGCTGATGGTGGAGTGGAGTGGGTGATGGCTGGTGGTGGTACTGGTGAGTGGTGAGTCCTGTGGGAAAATGGTGGCTGTGAATCTGTTATAATATTTTGTAGGGTTTGTTAGTAAATGATAATAATATATTAATATTTACTTTTTAGGATTTTATTATTTATTTAATTATTAATTTAATATATATATATATAAGAAGTTAAAAACAGTAATAAAAAAATAAAAAAATATATAATATATTTATAAAGTGGGTTCACGGGTGGGTTCACGGGTTCAACCCGAAACCCGGTACCCCTAAAATCTCAACCCGCCAACCCACCCGAAGGGTACCGGGTTCAACCCAACCCACCCGAAATTTTAAAAAAAAAAAAATTTTGCGGGTTCACCGGTTCGGGTTCGGGCGGGTTGCTCGGGTTCGGGTCAAACCCGCTCAAAATGTTCAGCCCTAGTTGACAACACAATAAACAGGATCAAGTATGTGAAAAGGGTTTCAAATGAATTTATACATTATGTACATATAATCATGAAATAAATCATGTGAACCATGCAACATTAAATGTTATTTCTGATCTATATTAGTACGTAAATCTGATTATATTGAAATGAGCTTTATTTAGGGCATAAAACCCAACAATTATAATATTGTTTTTATTATAAAAACTTATATAAATTTATATTTATCTATATATATGTTTTAAGTTTATAAATTTAACAGTACAAAACGAAACTTTCATTCTACCGTACGAACGAAACCCTCTTCCCTCTTTATCTATTTTTTTTTATTTTCAACTCAAAACCTAGCGATCTAAGCTCCGGTAGTAGCGGATAGCAAATCATTGGAGAATGAGAGCTTAAGGTAAGAATTAGTTTCATTTTAAATTAAAAACGGTTGGTTTTATACAGTGACTTTATAAATGGAAGAATCGATCAGCTTTATCAAGTCTTGTTACCCTAATTTGAGAATCCTCATAAAAATTTCTAAATGTATCTCTTTGCCATGTTCCGATAATTGATAATGGGGATGCCCATCATAATGCAAGAGATGCATTACGACTATATAGGGATTTATTTTGGAGAGTTTAATATATCCTCTCTAGCTTTGTAACTGTAACTCTGTTTGTAGCTTTTTTTTTTAAAGTTAGTTACAGTTACATTAAAACAAATTTAAAGATTAATTCAAACTTTACCACAGTTAATTTAAAAAGATAGCATTTCTCTCCGTCCACCAGTGGTCTCACTCAGTCTCTCTCCTCTCTCCTTTAGTAGTCTCTTACTCCTTCTGTGGCCTCTCTTTCTGACTATGTGACAGTTTGATGGTGGTCTCTTATATTTCTCTAATATGGAGAAGATGGACTATAGAGGCATTATTGTGCATCCTGAAATTTTTAGCTCCAAAACTATGACCTATGCATTATTGTGTCCCTTAAATTTTTTTGCACTTTGAAAATGGTCATCGAACTATTCAAAGTGTTGTAAAGTAATTCTTCTGTTAAATTTTATCACACGTGGTAAATAAAATGATAATGTGGATGTTTATACCATTGTCACATCAGTGCCATGTGTGTAATTTAAAATTAAAATAAAATAATGCACAGTAATAGTCTAAATAGCCACACTATCATTTTGTTTGTCATGCGTGACAAAACCTGATAGAATGATCACTTAACAATATTGTGAATAGTTCATAAACCCTTTTATCGAGTTAAAAAATTCAAGAGACACGAAAATATATAGTTAGATAATAAAAATTATAATTAACTTTTGAATATATGTATATATAACACAACTCAAACATGTAATTACAATTAAGCACAAAGTGATGATAACATATAAAATCTATTTCAAAATATATATATCACATAAATCATTAATTAATTTAATAAAGTAAACCCACACATGAATATAAACCTATAAAAACTAATATACATTCACACAACAAGCACAAAGATAAAAGAAATTTTTTTTACAATATCTATAGCTTTGTAGAGTGGAAATGACAAACCAAAATGGCATAAATTTTCATTCCCATTTACATCTAATTTGGTGGGTGTGCTTGAAATCATAAGTCAAAGCAAGAGATCCATCCATTCTTCTCAAAACAAAACTCTCCACCAAAATATAGCAACCGAAGCTAGTCCATTCATCCAATCCATCATACTCATAAGCTTTCACCACTCTCCCTTTTCTCCTATCCCTAACCCAACCAACTCTTTCTTGCTCCCACTTCATTCTATCAACAATAGCTGCATTCAACCCTATTCCACAATCTTCTCCAACTCTTTCACTCATAAACCACACCACCTTATTGGTGTTCACATTCTTCTCATCCCAAATGGCTTTCCTTATTCCCCCAACAATAAAAACATCTTCCGTCTCAACAACAACATTTACAAACACCAAGTTCCCCTCGTTTCCACACTCAAAAACCCGAACCCATCTTTGCTCAAGCGTCATTTCGTAGAACATAGATCTCTTCATTTGGTCTTTCAATTTCATAACTTCTTCCACGAACATGAACGGACAGTACCATTTCCCGACGACTTGAGTGGTGTTGAACGGGGGAAGAGTTGCGCGGAGAGTTGAGTTGAGACCTAAGGCTTGGCTTAGTTTGTAGTACTTTGGAGTGCACATTTCGACACTCCAATGTTTGTTCCTCAAAAAGTAAGGAGGAAACCCATCTGAGGCAATGGACGTGGCTGTGAAACCATGGCGGTGTTGAGTTATCTCAACCTGTTGATATTGATCACATGGATCTAATGGCTTTGGTTTAACGTCTTTAATATAGCTACCGAATATGCTAGTACTGCTCTCCTTTTTCTTCGAACTTGTGTATGCTTCTCTATAAGTAACAAACAAATTTATTTAATCAAATAATTAAAAAAAATTACTTTACAGTTAATTAGCCATATATGGTATTATTTTCCAAAGTTTCTATAAAAAATGAGGTACTTATTTTTTTAGAGTAATAAAATGAGGTAGATATTAAGTAGTAGTGAAGGAAAAAAATAATAAATTTGAGGAGAGAATGGTGCTATACTATTTATAATTATCAAAAAAATTACAAAATTAACTATGCACAGTTGATCGAAATTATTAGAAACATAAACACTAAAACACATTAAAAATAAAATAATATAGTAATACATATATTGAAAGAGGACTATGTTATTAATTATACGATATCATTAATAATTAATAGCCATTGAAATAGGATCCAAACAGTTGAGATCAAATACATAACTAAGTCTATTTGATATCGCAATATCATTTAATTTATATTATTAGTCGATCGATATACACATACATATATACATAACAAGAGAGATGATACATATATTATATATGCGTACCCTATATGGTTGCCCTCCTGAACAATAGCATAGTAAAGATTGGAAGATAATGGGTGATTGAGAACAGGGATAAAAAGGACATCCTGATAGAAGTCATCATCCTCAACTTTGAGAATTTTGTTCTGAGGGAAAGGCAAGTCCCTGATGGTGTTGTCTTTGTATGATGATCCAGTCCAACTCTCCTTCAACTCATAATCATCTTCGTTAAAAATTACAAGATAACCAGAATTCGGACCTTCCAACTGAGGTGTTATTGACAGTGCCTCATGCTGTCTTCTATACATTGACATAGGCCTTGTTACGTACATTTTAATTTTTATTCTTCTCTGATCTATATTGTGTGATGATATATGATTTTTTATGATTATATCTATATAAGAAAGATGATCTGATTATATATATTACACTTTATGTGTTGGTCTGGGATTCCTTTATTTTACTTTCATTTAATAAGTATTATAATAATTTGTGCCATCACATTTATTAATAATAATGGTCAATAATTTCCATGTAATTCAAAGTAAAAGCAATTCTTTCTAAAATAATAAATTAAAATTATATAGTCAACATGAAGTAATCCCAAAAGGGTACTACTTATAAACTTTTATATAAAATTAATGAAATATAGATACATATTTAATATTTATATATATTGATATTGGTCAATTATGAAATGGTATGGAAGTTACCTTGAACTGTTCTGAAAAACCAATATATATTATCATCTTAATTATCTTGTGAATGGCCAAGTCACCTCTGACATTACTACAGAAACATTTGTGGATATAGATAACTAGAAATATACATGTATATTTTGATGTCAGAGAAAATATACATATTAATTTAGGGGGAAGAAGTATGTGAAAGCAACAAAAGGAAGAATTGTTCAAAAAGAAAAAAGAAAAACAAAAAGAAGAGGAAATTAATTCATACAAGGGACAAAATTGACAAAACTCCATAAAATAACTCAATTTTACCCTATTATTATAATTATTATACATCCTTACACTCATAATAGATTCATTTATTTATCTACATTAATTCTTGGAATTTTTACAAAAATACTAAATTTTGGACAAAAATTTACAATTTTACTATCACGCGGAATATTTTTACAAATATACTCTTTTTATAAAACAATCATAAAACAACAAAATAGAACAATTAAAACAACAGTGGAACAACTATAAAACAACCATGGAATAACCGTGAAAACTGAACACAGTACACAATATAAAACTTACACAATATTTTTGAAAAAAATTCCGCCCCACAGTAAAAAAAATAAAAAAGTTTAAAATTTCACTACGTGGTGTAAAATTCCCTTAATTCTTACCTTTTAGTCTTCACAATACAACTACAATCATCACCATGAGTCACGACAACCTTGATGTTTGGTTGATGTTAGAATCTACAACTTCTAACTCATAAAATACAACAATTAATACACAAAGACAAAAAATCATAATTTTGCAAATTTAGTCATGCTTTAGGGGTGTTCATCAAACTACTCAAACCGCCCGCACCGCTAAAAAAATTTGATTTGAAATTCTTTGCGGTGCGATTGCGGTTTGAATTTTTCCTAAACCGCGCAGTGCAGTGCAGTTTGCGGTTTTAAATTGTTAATATGCAGTTCAACCCAAACCGCACCGCACATTATAAAAATACCAATTTTTATATTTATTTAGGTCCAATATGTGAATGTTCAACTCAAAGCCCACTACTATTGTATTGTTGATTTTTTTTTTCATATTTTTAAGCCTTATGGTATTTTTGACAGGTGTTGCTCAAGCTTTGCGGTATTTGTGATAGTTTAGTTATTTGGTGATAGTCCAAACTGCAAAAACCGCACCGCACCATTATTTGCGGTGCAGTTTCTGCAGTTTTTTAGTTTTGCGGTGCGGGTGCAGTTTGGGAAATTAGAAAAACTGGATGTGCGGGTTGGTTTAAAAAAATGGTCATAAACCGCACCACCCGCACTGCGAACACCCCTACATGTCTCCATAACTAAAAATGGTAAAATTAAAAATAGTGTCCGATAAGATCAATTCATCCTAAACACACAAGGCTAAAACCCTAACCAAATCTAAGTAAACACTCAGAATGTTTGAGATATCGATCTCGATCGAGCTGATTCTCTCTCTCATAGAGAAAACCCTAGGGCTCCAAATCGAGAAGAACACACACAATTACTATCCAAAAATTAAGAACTTAGAAAAACACACAGATTCAAGAACACAATCAAACACAAACATCACTAAAGAGATTTTTTAGGGTTAGAGAGAAAAAATAGTTAGATCAGAAATACAGGAGTTCGATCGCAGAGTTCAATCCAGAATAGGGGCTACGTCTCCATCAAGCTCGCCTTATAGTAGCTTGATCTCCACTAAATCAACAAGTAATTACAAACTTGCTTTAGATTTCAAACCATAGATATTGGTTGATAATCATTTAGTTTAACTCTGTGTTTTTCTTCTCTGATTTCTCTCAATCTCACTCTAAATTTTCTTTCTTTGGTTTTATGTATTATAATTACAATGGAGCTCCGAGGAGCTTCTCTTTCTAATTTCTCACTCTAAATGTAAAGCCCGCTTAGTTAATTTGGAAATTAGCAGTTGTTTATGTTTAATTATGAAATTATTTATAGCTATTTAAATAATTTAGTACTGTTATTTATGTTATCCAGTAGCTTGCATATTCTGCATTTCCGGTGTCCGGTATTTTGGAACTCGGCGTTTGGCTCAGTAGAAATCACAACTTAGTATGTTAGTAGTTTGGGGACGGGTTTTAGACATTGGGAATGTCGGGATTGGCCGGGAATTTAGAATTTCCCAAAAATACCCCTTTAGTATGATTTTTGTGATTTTATGGTGGAGGGGCAAAATGGTCTTTTTGCCCCAATGACTTTTTGTCTTTAGTGACTTTTTATTTGAAAAATTAAATGTTTATTTCATGGTTTATTTGGCTGAAATGAATAGTGCTTAGTTAGCTTAATTCTTTTTCATTTTCTCAAAATATTAAGTTTAGAAAAAAAAAAAAGAAAGAAAATTTCAAGCAAAACACTCTCTTTTCTCTCTCTCTTTTTCGGCTGAACTTGGGGTGCTTGGAGCTGGATTTTTGTGGTGATTCAAGCTTGATTTGCAAAACTTTAGTGAATTCTTGATTGTGGTAGGTGTCTTCTAGCTTTCTCCTCTTATTTTCTTAGGAAAAGTTTGATATATTGTTGATGCATGCATGCTTTTGTGGCTGTGATTATGGCTGTGTTTGGTTGTTATTTTCTGAGGTTCAAAGCATGTTTTATTGATGTTAATTGAGTTGTTTGAAGCATGATTAGTTAGGTTGTTCAAGCTTTGAGTTTTCTATGTAAAATGTGGTTTTTGGAAGGAAAACATTGTGAATCTATTCTGTGATGTTGCTGTTGTTTCTATTAGTTTTCAGAGGTGATATTATGCTTATTTGAGTAGAATTAACTAGGTTTGGATGCATGTTAGGTGGATTTGCTCAAGCTTGAGTTTGGAACTCAAAGCTTGAGCTCCAATGGTGATTTTTGTGTATGTGCTGTCTGGGTGGTTTTGAGGCTTTAGATTTGTTCTTTGGGGTGTTTAGAACAGGTCTGGAAAGTTTGGTACCAATTGGGGTTGAATTGGTCGAGTTATGAGATTTTTAGTTGGCTGCCTGCGAGCCGGAATTCGGTTGTGCATCCGGAATTCGGATGAGGGTTCGAATTTTCCGAACCGGAATTCGATTGGACAACCGGTCTAGGTTGGGGAAAATTCGGGGACCCTAGTTTTCCTCGTTTTTATGTTTTTAGGGGTATTGCCATGCTTTTTATCGATAGGGAAACTTTTAGTTCCAAGTTTTAGTCCGGGAAGTGATTTAGCGTGTCAACTTATAGCGTTGTGATTTTTATGGTTTAGGAGCCGATGTCCGCCGCTCGGCTTCGGTTCGTCGGGTTGGCGGCACACCTGAAATCGGAATCCGAGGTAAGATTAGTATAACGGTATGCATATGTAGATTACATGTTTAGCGTGCATGTAGGAAGCCTTATTAGATTACATTAGTTGTATGTTGGCTTCGAACCATCCAACTCCTGTCACGTCGGTACGAGGTGAGTATGACAAGCCAATCGGAGCATGAGCCGGTTTGGCCGATCAGTCGCCGACACTTGGTTGGTGGTTCCGTGCTATTGACGTATCCGTCGGTACGAGGTGGAGTATGACCGGCGGCGGAGTATGGCCGGTTCGGCCAGATCGGGAGGATATAGTAACACGTCGGTACGGTGGAGTATGACCGACGGCGGAGTATGGCCGGTTCGACCGATCGGGTTGTTACGTGTCAATAGTACCGTCCCTATGAACGTTCGAACTCGGTACCATGTTGGACATGGCGGTAGTGGCTCGGTACCATGTTGGACATGGCATGGTAAGCGGGACTCGGTATCGTGTTGGACACGGCGGTTAGTTTTATGTATGATATTATTATGCTTTTCTTGCGAGTACGTCGACTCACGGTTTATGTTCATGTGTAGGTAAAGGCAAGGCCGTAGCTGATGGACCGTGAGCGAGCTTATGAGATTGTACATGTCGGGGCGGTTAGGCCTGGAGCGTACGATCCTCGGGACAGCAAGGCTGAGATTTTTGTAACTGTCGTTAGACGACTTTTATTTTGATGTAATAGTTAATCAGTTAAACTTTTTTGTAAATATTTTTATAATCGGGATCCCGAGTCTTTTGTAATATGTTTTACGAGTTTAATCAAAAAGCAAAATTTTAATTAATCACGTTTTTCCATAAACCTCGTTGATTAGCAACGAAATTTTGCACAAAGATACGTTTAAAAATCACGTAATACGCCTAAGGTAGTTAGGGTGTTACAATTTGGTATCGAGCGCGGGTTGTCTTAGAAGATCGTCACGACATGTACAATCATCATCAGCAGTTAGCTCGGTTCACGGTTCAGTAAGCCTTTATTGCTTTAGTAGTTTATTTTATTCAGTTATGAAAAAGAAAAGCCTGTTAGGAAGCATGTTAGTAGCCTGATAGTAGAATAGGCGCATGTTTCGTTTTCTAATTTCCAAATTAAGCGGCATTAGTAAGCTCGCCTTGAATACGACCTGATATGCCAACTCTTGGTTTCGCAGGCGGTTCTAACTAGATCGACGCCAGGCGGACTACCAGGAGTCAGGGCAACTCCGTAGGGTCGAATCAGGGACAGGGAGCTCAGTTTCCCCCACCTGCTAGGGGCCGAGGCAGAGGTCCCCGAGGCAGGGCTCGTGGCCGGGGTGATGAGAACCCGCCACAGTGCCCAGGCTCCCCCGGCCGATCGGGAGCCCGGAATTGGGAGTTGCGGTTTGCGGAGATGCAAGCCGGATCGAAGAACAAGACCTCGAGATTCGAGAGGTTGAGACGGCGGGGTGCTCTGCCGGTTTCTGTGCCCGTAGTTCCAGTGGCACCTGCCCCTGCTGCCCAGGCCGAGATAGTGGTGGCGGCCCATAGATTGGAACCATTGTATGAGCGGTTCCGGAAGCAAGCACCTCCGGTATTCCTGGGAGGTCCGGACATGATGAAAGCCGAACAGTGGCTAACGGTGATTACCAGAATCCTGAATTTCATGGGTGTCACTGGTAACGACAGAGTGGTGTGCGCCACGTTTCAGTTCCAGGAGGACGCCCTGGTATGGTGGGACATGGTGTCTCAGATTCATGACGTCACCACCATGACCTGGGAAAGGTTCCAGGAACTCTTTAATGCGAAATACTACAATGAGGCGGTCAGAAGCGCCAAGAGGAAAGAGTTCGTACACCTGACCCAGCGGGAGAACATGAGTGTCACTGAGTATACTACTCAGTTTGATCGGTTGGCGAGGTTAGCCTCGGGAATTGTGCCGACCGACTTCAGCAAGAAGGAGAAGTACTTGGACGGGTTGAATCCCAAGATCAGGCATGACCTGATGATCACCACGGACGACAGCACCACCTATGCTCAGATGGTGGAGAAGGCACTGCGAGCTGAGGGCGCAGTGGGGTGCATGTCAGAATCAGCCAGTACTCCGGTGAGTGGCGGAGCTCCTACCCCTCCTGCATCAGGCTATAGTAGGGGGAGTAGTGGTTCGGCCATTGATCAGAGGAAGGGGGCACCCACTACTTCCGGCGGCTCGAGTCAGAACAAGAGGTTCCGGGGGAACCAGAACAGAGGGAGTCGTCCTGGTGGTATTGAGACCCGATTCTCCCACCCCGAGTGCCCTAGCTGCAAGAGGCACCATCGGGGTGAGTGCAAAGGTCAGGGATGCTTTCATTGTGGCATGCCCGGACACTTCAAGAGGGAATGTCCCCGGCTCGGCCGGGAGGCACCGAGAGCTCCAACGATACCCACTCCAGCCAGGGTGTTCGCTATCACGCAGGCTGATGCAGATGCCAGCCCATCAGTTGTCACAGGTCAGCTTTTTATTAACAACTCGCTTTATTCAGTGCTGTTTGATTCTGGGGCTACACATTCTTATGTGGCGGCCAGAGTCTTTAGTAAGTTGGGTAGACCCTTTGATAGATATGAATCAGGGTTTGGAACCCTGTTACCTGGCGGAGAATTGGTTATCTCCAATAGGTGGATTAGGTCTATGCCGATCAGGATAGATGGTAGAGAGTTAAGCGGCGATCGATAGAGATGAGCTTAGTCGAATTTGATATTATTTTAGGAATGGATTTCCTATCTAAATATTCGGCGAGCATTGGTTTGTAAGAGGAAGATGGTGGTCTTCCAACCGGAAAGTGAAGAACCGTTTGTATTTGTGGGTTCGGTTCAGGGATCTCGGATCCCGGTGATCTCGGCTATGTCAGCGAGAGAATTATTGCACGGCGGGTGCTTAGGGTTTCTGGCCGTGGTGGTGGACACCACTCGGCCAGACACCGTTCGGCCAGAGGACATCAGAGTGGTTCGGGAATTTTTGGACGTTTTTCCCGAAGAACTTCCAGGGTTACCACCTCAGCGGGAGATTGACTTCGTGATTGACTTGGCACCAGGGGTGGATCCGGTTTCCAAAGCCCCGTATAGGATGGCTCCGGTGAACTTAAGGAATTAAAGATTCGGCTCCAAGGGTTGCTTGACATAGGGTTCATTCGGCCCGGTGTGTCACCTGGGGAGCCCGGTTTTGTTCGTCGAAGAAGAAGGATGGATCTATGAGGATGTGCATCGACTACGAGGGAGTTGAACAAGCTGACGGTGAAGAATAAATATCCATTACCTAGGATCGATGACTTGTTCGATCAGCTTCAGGGGAAGACGGTCTTTTCTAAGATTGATCTCCGTTCGGGTTATAATCAGTTGAGAATCCGAGAGGAGGACATTCCAAAGACGGCTTTCCGCACTAGGTATGGACATTACGAGTTTCTGGTTATGTCTTTCGGACTAACCAATGCTCTGCGGACATTCATGGACACGATGAATAGAGTATTCAAGGATTTCCTCGATATACGTGTGATTGTGTTTATCGACGACATCCTCGTGTACTCTCGATCGGAAGAGGAGCATGAGTTACATCTTCGGATGGTGCGCAACGACTTCGAGAACATAAGCTCTACGCCAAGGTCAAGAAATGTGAGTTCTGGTTGTCTCAGGTGTCCTTCCTAGGGCACATTGTGGGTAAAGATGGGATCAAGGTGGATCCGGGAAGATTGAATCCGTCGAGAGATTGGCGAGACCGAAGACGGTGACGGAGATCGAAGCTTCTTGGGTTTAGCTGGGTACTACCGTAGGTTCGTGGAGGGGTTCTCCAAAATTTCAATGCCCCTAACCGAACTTACAAAGAAGAATCAGCGGTTTATCTGGTCAGATAAATGCGAAGCTAGTTTTCAGGAGCTGAAACAGAGGTTGATTACTGCTCCGGTACTAGCTTTGCCCTCGGACAAGGAGAAGTTCGTAGTCTACTGCGACGCATCCAAACAGGGTTTGGGGTGTGTATTGATGCAAGCCGATCGGGTTATCGCTTATGCCTCCCGTTAGTTAAAGGATTATGAACAGCGATACCCGACTCATGATTTAGAATTAGCCGCAGTGGTTTTTGCACTGAAGATTTGGCGGCATTATCTTTATGGGGAGAAGTGTGAGATCTATCTGAGCCATAAAAGTCTCAAGTATTTCTTTACTCAGAAAGATTTGAACATGAGACAAAGGCGTTGGTTGGAATTAGTGAAGGACTACGATTGCGAGATCCTCTATCATCCCGGAAAAGCCAATGTAGTGGCCGATGCCACGAGCGAAAGGGTCCCGGGCAAGTAGCTAGTATGGTTCAGATCTCACCTCAGCTAGCAGAGGATATGGTTAGATCCAGCATTGAGTTTGTGGTAGGTCAGCTTCACAACTTAACGCTGCAATCTGATCTGTTGGAAAGAATAAAGGTCGCTCAGATGACAGATCCGGAGTTAGTGAAGATCCGAGATGAGGTATTGGCTGGTCAAGCCAAAGACTTTTCGATGTCAGATAGTGGGATGCTTTTGTATAAAGCCAGGGTTTGTGTTCCGAGCAGTGCGGAACTTAGAAATGAGATCTTTGAGGAGGCTCATTCTACTCCATATTCTCTGCATCCCGGCACCACCAAGATGTACCAAGATTTAAAACCGTACTTCTGGTGGAGCGGTATGAAGAAGAATTTGGTAGAATTCGTATCGCGATGCCTCACGTGTCAGCAGATTAAGGCTGAACATCAGAGACCAGCAGGGTTGTTGCAGCCTCTAACCCTACCAGAATGGAAATGGGAGGATATTACGATGGATTTTGTGGTCGGGTTACCTAGGACCACGGGTTTGCATGATTCCATCTGGGTAGTGGTGGACCGATTTACGAAATCTGCTCATTTTCTGCCGGTCAGAACAACATTTTCAGTGGATCAGTTGGCAGAACTGTACGTCAGAGAGATAGTGAGACTTCACGGGGTACCGAAGTCTATAGTTTCGGACAGGGATCCGAAATTCACCTCCAAATTTTGGCAAAGTTTGCAACGGGCAATGGGTACGAAGCTAAAATTCAGTACAGCATTCCATCCTCAGACAGATGGTCAGTCCGAAAGGACAATTCAGATATTGGAGGATATGTTGAGAGCCTGTGTTATGGACTTTGAAGGCTCATGGAGTAAGTATCTACCGTTGATAGAATTTTCGTACAACAACAGTTATCAGAGTACGATAGGGATGGCTCCCTATGAACTGTTGTACGGTAGAAAGTGTAGATCCCCTATCCACTGGGATGAGACAGTGGAGAGGAAATACCTAGGTCCAGAGTCAGTTCAGCCGACCAATGAGGCAATAGAAAAGATAAAAGCTAGAATGCTTGCCTCACAGAGCAGACAGAAGAGTTACGCATATCCGAAACGCAGGGATGTTGAGTTCCGAGTAGGGGACCATGTGTTTTTGCGAGTATCTCCGATGAAGGGGATTAAACGTTTCGGGAAAAGAGGCAAGTTATGCCCTAGATTTACAGGACCTTTCGAGATTCTCGAGAAGATAGGTCAAGTGGCATATCGGTTAGCATTGCCTCCAGCCTTATCAGCAGTGCACAACGTATTCCATGTCTCAATGTTGAGAAAATACGTTTCAGACCCCTCTCATATACTCAGTTATGAGAGTCTTCAGCTTCAGCCAGACATATCATATGAGGAACAACCAGTGCAGATCCTGGATAGAAAGGATAAAGTCCTTCGGAATAAGACCATAGCATTGGTCAAGGTTCTCTGGAGAAACAGTAAGGTGGAAGAAGCCACCTGGGAGCTAGAGTCAGATTTGCGAGCTCAATATCCAGAGTTATTCAGGTTAGATTTCGGGGACGAAATCCTTTTAAGAGGGGGATAGTTGTAAAGCCCGCTTAGTTAATTTGGAAATTAGCAGTTGTTTATGTTTAATTATGAAATTATTTATAGCTATTTAAATAATTTAGTACTGTTATTTATGTTATCCAGTAGCTTGCATATTCTGCATTTCCGGTGTCCGGTATTTTGGAACTCGGCGTTTGGCTCAGTAGAAATCACAACTTAGTATGTTAGTAGTTTGGGGACGGGTTTTAGACATTGGGAATGTCGGGATTGGCCGGGAATTTAGAATTTCCCAAAAATACCCCTTTAGTATGATTTTTGTGATTTTATGGTGGAGGGGCAAAATGGTCTTTTTGCCCCAATGACTTTTTGTCTTTAGTGACTTTTTATTTGAAAAATTAAATGTTTATTTCATGGTTTATTTGGCTGAAATGAATAGTGCTTAGTTAGCTTAATTCTTTTTCATTTTCTCAAAATATTAAGTTTAGAAAAAAAAAAAAGAAAGAAAATTTCAAGCAAAACACTCTCTTTTCTCTCTCTCTTTTTAAATTTGAACTTGGGGTGCTTGGAGAGTTTTGGATTTTTGTGGTGATTCAAGCTTGATTTGCAAAACTTTATTGAATTCTTGATTGTGGTAGGTGTCTTCTAGCTTTCTCCTCTTATTTTTTAGGAAAAGTTTGATATATTGTTGATGCATGCATGCTTTTGTGGTTTGTGATTATGCATTTGTGTTTGGTTGTTATTTTCTGAGGTTCAAAGCATGTTTTATTGATGTTAATTGAGTTGTTTGAAGCATGATTAGTTAGGTTGTTCAAGCTTTGAGTTTTCTATGTAAAATGTGGTTTTTGGAAGGAAAACATTGTGAATCTATTCTGTGATGTTGCTGTTGTTTCTATTAGTTTTCAGAGGTGATATTATGCTTATTTGAGTAGAATTAACTAGGTTTGGATGCATGTTAGGTGGATTTGCTCAAGCTTGAGTTTGGAACTCAAAGCTTGAGCTCCAATGGTGATTTTTGTGTATGTGCTGTCTGGGTGGTTTTGAGGCTTTAGATTTGTTCTTTGGGGTGTTTAGAACAGGTCTGGAAAGTTTGGTACCAATTGGGGTTGAATTGGTCGAGTTATGAGATTTTTAGTTGGCTGCCTGCGAGGAACCGGAATTCCGGTTGTGCATCCGGAATTCCGGATGAGGGTTCTGAATTTTCCAGAACCGGAATTCGGTTGGACAATAGGTCTGCGGTTGGGGAAAATTCGGGGACCACTAGTTTTCCTCGTTTTTATGTTTTTAGGGGTATTGCCATGCTTTTTATCGATAGGGAAACTTTTAGTTCCAAGTTTTAGTCCGGGAAGTGATTTAGCGTGTCAACTTATAGCGTTGTGATTTTTATGGTTTAGGAGCCGTAATCCGTAGCTCGGCTTCGATTCCGGTCGGGTTGGCCGGCACACGAAATCGGAATCAGGTAAGATTAGTATAACAGTATGCATATGTAGATTACATGTTTAGCGTGCATGTAGGAAGCCTATTAGATTACATTAGTTGTATGTTGGCTTCGAACCATCCAACCCTGTCACGTCGGTACGAGTGGAGTATGACCGGCGGTCGGAGCATGGCCGGTTTGACCGTCGGTGACACTTGGTTGGTGGTTCCGTGCTATTGACGTATCCGTCGGTACGGTGGAGTATGACCACGGCGGAGTATGACTTAGGTTCGGCCGTCGGGAGGATATAGTAACACGTCGGTACGGTCTGGAGTATGACCAGCGGCGGAGTATGGCCGGTTCGGCCGATCGGGTTGTTACGTGTCAATAGTACCGTCCCTATGAACGTTCAGAACTCAGTACCATGTTGGACATGGCAGTAGTGGCTCAGTACCATGTTGGACATGGCAGTAGCGGGACTCAGTATCGTGTTGGACACGGCAGTTAGTTTTATGTATGATATTATTATGCTTTTCTTACTGAGTCTGTCGACTCACAGTTTATGTTCATGTGTAGGTAAAGGCAAGGCCGTAGCTGATGGACCGTGAGCGAGCTTATGAGATTGTACATGTCGGGGCGGTTAGGCCTGGAGCGTACGATCCTCGGGACAGCAAGGCTGAGATTTTTGTAACTGTCGTTAGACGACTTTTATTTTGATGTAATAGTTAATCAGTTAAACTTTTTTGTAAATATTTTTATAATCGGGATCCCGAGTCTTTTGTAATATGTTTTACGAGTTTAATCAAAAAGCAAAATTTTAATTAATCACGTTTTTCCATAAACCTCGTTGATTAGCAACGAGCTGCACAGTACGTTTAAAAATCACGTAATACGCCTAAGGTAGTTAGGGTGTTACACTAAACTTAGCTCACGAAGGAAGAAAATACTTTAGGTGTCTGTCTTAAACTTAATATGGTGTTTTATAGGATTCTGTAAGTTGATAGGGGTAGTTGGGATCACAGATAGCTGACATGTCATTATTCGTGTTTTTGTTGATAGTTTCACTACAAGAAAGAAGAGTTTTGTCAACACAAATTTGTGCCAGCAAAACTAGTGCATGCGTCGGTAAACTTTTACTGGAGCAGATTCCTTCTACCAATACGTAGTCGGTAAAATAGGTTTTTTTGGCGCAATTGGTAAATGTGTCAGCAAAACAACTTTACACTAGTGCTTTTCTTCATCGGCAAAAGGTGATTAGGGTTGTACATCAGTCGGTTTGGGTGATTTATCCTATATATTTTCTAACCCAATCTAAAGTTCGGGTTGCTAAAATTTAAGTGCAACCCGCCCAATTTAAAAAAAAAAATCTGTAAACCGACCAACGGTTTGGGCAGTTTGGTCGGGTTAACCCGCCCAAACCGGCCAAACTATTTTTTTTTTAGTTTCAAAGTCAAAATCAATAAAAATTAAAATGATAAATTAAAATTATCACAATATATATGACTTTAAAACTAACAATTCAGGATATAACTTTATATTATTATATTTAATCATTTATGTTATATATAATAAAAACTAAAAAGTTAAAAAAAAAAACTAAAATATAAAATCGGGTTGGTCGGTTTAATTGGGCGGGTTGGACCTATTTTCAACCCGCCCAATTAACAGATTGGGCGGTTTGTAATTTTTTCAGGTTATTTCGGTTTGTAATTTTTATCGGTTTTTTCGGTTTGGTTTGGGCGGGTTATTCGATTTGGGCGGTTTACGATTTTTTTTGTACAGCCCTAAAGGTGACATGCTGTTGTTATGTCTCGGCTAAATTTTCATTGGTTTTTTTTTCGATGCAATGATGCACCCATTAAAGTTGGCGTATTTTTTTTTGCAGGTAAAGGTTTTACCAACGCAAATTGGCATCGACATAACTTGTACCCATGTAATGTAATTTGGCAGATAACAGTTATGTAGACAAAAAATTTTTGCCAGCAAAATTGTTACCCGCCAAATTACATTATGCGGGTACAAGTAATGCTACAAGATGATATCGCTATAAGGGTAGATGAAATAGTTGAAAGCCCGATCAGAAAGATGAAGCAAAAGGCTACAAGATGATATTCAAGAAAATACAAAATATATCGAACGATCCAGAAGAGATGTTATATTTGCATTTAATGGGTTGTTTGGAATCTCAATATTCAAGTGATGATATTTTCCTCGGGACACTCATTCACATGATCAACCATCATTTCACAAATCAATATTGCACACACTCCATTAATTAAAGTAATCCCCACAACCCAAACAAATAATTCCACGTGTCGCTTCCTTTCAAAAACCAAGAAGTTGTCAACCATAAGTAAATTTATTTGGAATTCAAAAAAGTTTCCACTTTTTTAACGTCCACATGCCCTCATGCCATCTGGAAGATTGAATACAAGCCTCTGAAAACCCTTAAGTTTCCAAAGCTTGGGGGTAAATGTTAGAGTAATTTGCGGTATAAATACCTAAGGTTATCTTCCAATTGTAGATAATACCTAAGTAAAAATTTTGGCAGTAAAAATACCTTCTGTTTGGGTCTTGGAACTTCTGTAGGTACCTGGCCGTTAAGTGTCAGGTCACTACACACGTGTTAATATTTTATTAGTCCACATCATTTATTTATTTATTTTTTATTTAATTTTTTTAGAAATAATTTAAAGATTAAAAAAATTAGTAAAAACTTAATTTAAATAAAAACGTAATTTTTTTAATGAAATAAAAACATAAATAAAATACAAGATTTAGAAAACTGAATTAAAAAATAAACTAAACCTAAATTAAAAAACCCTATCGTTAACTCAGATGCACCCACCCCTTTTCTTCTTCCTTTTCCTTCCTCATCTTCAGCCCAGAACTACCCCGATCACATCATTTGTCTCGATGGGTCCTCGAATGTGAAATTCTGAGCTGTCTCCGGTGGGTTGCAACACATTTTTCCTTCTTTTGCTGTGCAAAAGGTCTATCGTGAATAAAAATTTTAGGATTGTGCGAGATGGGTTTTTGTTTGCTCATTAGAGTTGGTAACGAGATCTGGTGTTTGTATGGCTGACATGGGCGGCAACAGCAACAGTGGCAACAATATCATAGAAAGAGGCTCGAGATTAGAGGGTTAAGCTTCGTGAGGAGGGAGAGTGGTTAGCCGAAACCACCAACGGTACCGAGAACGATGAATTTACGTTCCAATATCGATTTGGAGAAAAAATCACGGCAAAGGACTTGGCCTCTAGCAACAGAGGAGGTTGAGGAGAAATCTCGACATGGATTTTTTATTGTACCGAAGAGAAAAAGATGGGTTGATACATTAAGATTTTGGGGTATATTTAGATCTGAAATTTTTTAGTGAACTTTGTTTGTTGGATAGATCTAAATTATACTGGTCCTCTTGATTTTTATTTCCTTTTTTTTTCTCTTTTATTTATTTATGACTCATCTTGTATAATAATATGTATTTGTAGATTGATGGGTTTGAATTAAAGGAGTAGGGGTAGGATGTTGATTTTTGTGCTAGATTTGTGTATGACTTTAATATATATGTTGATGTTGTACTTATAAGATTTTTTTTTAGGGGATATTTGTATGGCTTCAGTGTTCATTAGTGGAGCTTATTTTGTTGGACTGAGTAGATGAGTCTTCTCTTAGTGAGAAATTTTTAGATTTTAAGTGGATGGATAAACTGGGTTTTGGGTGAAATTTTTTTTTGAGTGTTGGGATGCCTCTATTAAGAACACGATGAAGATTTAGATTTTTTATTAATATTATTATTTTATTTTATTTTTGTAGATTTAGATTTATAATTAGGTTTAATTTTAATTTTTTTTTCAATTTAAAACCAATTTTTAAATATTTTAATGAATTTTTAAATAAAAGATAATAATTAAATGATGTGGACCAATGTGAAAATGACACATGTACACTGACCTGGCACTTAACGGCCAAATACATACGGAAGTTCCAGGACCCTAACATAAGGTATTTTTATTGCCAAAATTTTTATTTAGGTATTAATCTGCAACTGGGAAATAAACTTAGGTATTTATGCCACAAACTACTCTAAATGTTATCCATATTTTTGGATGGAGGACGCGTTTAGTTACAAGATAGTTTCAACCCAGCATTTCCAGGACCAATTGCAGGTCCAACCAAGATAATGGACATGATCCATTAGCAAAGTCAAGCATTCCAAGTGATGGATACATGGTTCATCCAGACAAGATATACCTCCAACACATAATAAATTTGGATGGCATCGAATAGATCTTCCAGATGACAGACATATGATTTTTCTGGGTGAGGTAAACCTTTAGCATATCAGCGCTCTTGACGAATGGTCGTCCACCTTTTTTTTACGTTAGAAGAGCAAAAGGCCTGGGGCATAGCAGGATGAACCAATGTGAATGATTGTAAGCTTTGTTGCCCGAACACGATTGGTGCTGACCACATTAGGTGCTACCGTGGTAGCAAGAGAGGCATGGCAGTGACAATTGAGAGGTAGCATTTCTAGTCACACGGGAAGAGAGGTCAAATGACAAGGCAAGGCCATACGCTCGTTTGGCTCCTCGCGGAGTATAGCTCACATCCAAAAATTTGATTGGGGAACGGGGCAACGCCCATGAAGCTCCGACGGAAAGGGAAGGCCTGCCAGGCCGTATGCCCATGGGTGCGGGATTCTTCGAAAAAGCGCAGGCTGACTTGGAAACCTGGGACCTTGACTTAGCAACGAATGAAAGGGAGCTCTTCGAGGTTTCTCTGCCAGAGCGGCTTATGTAGTGGTCGGCCTTATAAAGCTCGCTAAGCAAAGCTTACCTCCCCATTCCTTATAACATCATGATAGTGCTTCTGGAAAGGTAATAAACGAGCCTGGATGTCCAGCTCTTTATCACAACAATTTATTGCCAAATCCCACAATAGCAGAGCTTACATGACCATTCCCAGGATTCCTATCTTTCGAATAAGAAAATAAAGTAATCGTTGTTGACGGTGAGAACTCGTTAACTAACTTAAGGCCAAAAATTAAAACATAACACATAATTTAAAATGAATATATGAAAATTCAAAAACTTAAAGAAATGTTTAGAGCAATAATGGTGGTAGAGGAATACTTGTATTTCCTGGAGTCAAGTGTTGCAATAATTTTCCAATCCCCTCTCACATCCGAGAAAAGGATATTTATAGGCTCTAATGGCCTTGGGTACAATTGTGGTCTCAAGGGACAAGATGACATTCATGAGCTGAAGGTTGTAAGTGTTGGAAATTATTTTATCAGGATCTTAGATCTACTCACAAGTATGTTGATTAACACCCTAAATATGAACTTCTAAAACGATTATAAATTAAACACATATAAAGTATGAGAAACCTTATATTGGGTGCAGCGGAATAAAATGTCTCCTTCCGTTCAGATCTCTAACCTTTGTATCCTTTTTGTCGCAGAGTATTATCAAGATCTGAACCTGGATCTCTTTCTCTCATTTCTTTAGTGTTGAATGTCCTTCTTGTTGAATGTCTTTCTTCACGATCTTCCTCACTATGATTGAGGTATCACTTGCTGTGTGTGGGTCTATATTTCCTGAAGCCTTCACTATCTATTTATAGCATTCCACATAGGGTTAGGTTTGAATTATTTGGCATTAAAATAATGAAAATATCAGATGATAAACCCTATTAAAGTGGCCGGCCATGGCATTATGGATTTGGGCCTCACTTTTTGCAATTTTGCTGTTTTATCATTTTTGCGTCTCATTTTCTCAAAAACGCCAATTTTCAAATTCAACCATTTAAATGCCAATTCTAATTATTTAATAACTATAAATAATTATTAAATAATATTGTCATTTATCATATTTATTAATTGAACCATACAAAGTATCTTAATTAACAAATATGCCCTAAAAACTCTTTCTTTACAATTTCGCCCTTACTTAGTGAAAAATTCACAAATAGACATAGTCTAATTTGGGAATTATAATTGATTAATCAAAACCAATTAAATGAGTCTTACAAGTAACATTGTCTCAACTAGTGGGGGGACCATTGGTCTATATAACCGAGCTTCCAATAAGCAGATCAAGAATTTATAACCTAAATTCACTGACTTATCAATTCTTCGTTGAATCCACGCATAGAACTTAGAATTGCACTCTCAGTATATAGAACGCTCTATATGTTCCACTATATAGACACGTCATTAGTTATCCATTGTTATAATCCTAATTTGATCAATGATCCTCTATATGAATGATCTACACTGTAAAGGGATTAGATTACCGTAACACCCTACAATGTATTTTATCCTTAAAACACTTAACCCCATATAAATGATATTTCAGCTATGTGAAATGAGTACTCCACCATTTATTTTCGTTCGGTCAAGCTCGAAGGAAATCATCCTTTACTTTCTATTCGCCAGATAGAAGCTATAGATTCCATATTTATGTTAGTGCTCCCACTCAATTGCACTACCGTGTTCCCAAAATGTACGTATCACCCTGACCCAAAAGTAGGCTTAACTAACAAATCAAAGAACATGAATAACACTCTTGAGATTGAGCCTAATCATATCAGGATTAAGATCATTTGATCTAGGATCAACTAGGCGATATTGACTTGAATAGATATTACGGTAAGTTTAATAAATCTATGTCAAAGTTCAATATCGGTCCCTTCTGATGCATACTCCATGCACCCAACCTGAGCTTTACTTTAACCAATGCTCTGGAAAGAACATAGCATTATACTAAATGCAAGTAAACTCTGTTGTAGATTATCATATCAGTAAAACCCTGTGTCTGATAAATCTAGGAATCTTTATTCACATAGTCATGTTTACTTTCCAATGTGTTGACAACACAATAAACAGAATCAAGTATGTGAAAAGGGTTTCAGATGAATTTATAAATCAAATAGACAAGCAATTGATAGGATGAACCAAAACATACACAAATGAATGAAAAATACTTCTGTTTCTTTATTGATGTTGAATAAAATGGATTACATTGAATAGGAGTTTTATTTAGGGCATAAAACCCAACAGTAAGTGGAGGCCTCATGCCTTGTACCTTTAGTCCGATGTCAGGTGGTCCTGGATTGTAGGGTAGTGGATGTGTATACTCTTGGTCGGGATGTCAGCACTTGCAGGTGTGGTTCCTCCAGTATTTGTACCTTCTCTCCTTTATAACTTGAAGAGGGCGTGGTTGTACATATCTCACAAACACTCCTTGTCCTTGTGATCGTACTCTTGTTACCTTTATTTCCATTACTTAGGAAAACATCACTATTTATAGTTATGTTGTTGTGGAAGTAGCATGTTGAGTGGCATGCATGAAGCATGCCGAATTACTCAGTGATGGGCATGCCAAGTGAGTTTCCTTAACAATTGGTCGAGCGACTTTCCTTGATACTTGACTCAGTGACTCTCTGAGGGGTATGGCCGAGAGATGGCTGAGTAACCCTCGAGAGGTATGGTCGAGTGACCTTTGGGAAGGATGGCCCAAGGGTTGGGTCTACCAGTGAATGTATTCTGAAATCTCGAATTTTGCCACTTAGGTCGGCATGTAGATTAACTTGTAATATTTTGCAAAACGTTTTGTGGGATCCCGAAACATGTTGTCTTTTTGGATTGTTTGTAAAGTTAAAAATTAATACGTGTTATATTTTTACTCTGTTTCAGTTAAAGTTTAAATTTTTCGCTCTTGCCCTTATAGTAATCCCGAATTAGCGGGATTAGGATTTCATTATCGGTTGTCGTAACGTGTCTAATTGTTAGGGTGTTACATACATCTTGAAGCGTCAGGGTCTCGTGGCACAGATGGTGATGGATGTCGTGCCAGAGACGACCTTCCAAGTGGTTAAAAGCTTCAATTGACGAGCTTGCCATTAATGTTCTCATCAGTTCACCTTGTACTGAGGTGAGTCCTTGAACAATACCTAGTTGGATGATCTATCGATAGACCCTCCCTGATCTATCAACTAGTCTCCCTTGGAGAGGATCTCTGATGTAGTTCTTTCATTGAACCGCCTTATAAGGTCGCGCCTTCTCTATTGCGGTTGTCCAACTCTACTTGGTAGGATCGGAGGATGTATTCTTGGTCATCCATCCATCTGAGAAATTTGCGTCTTTATTATGTGAATACATCACAGCCAACAACGTGTGGTTCTTCAGTTGGGCCAACTTGGCAGATGACCTCTCTAAGCCTGGCTAACTCGAGATCTTTTTCTAAGTCTACACGGGGCTCGCTAATGGTTGGCTCGTCAATTCCTGGCCCTGTTTCTCCAGCATGGTACCGGGGATGAGGTCCAATTTTTCCTAAGGGCTGCTCCACATGGGTCCTTCCTTCAGTGGAAGGTGCCAGTGGGGGGTCTTCCCTCAGAGGTAGGGGCCGATTGTTTAGATCCACTAGGATGTTTGTGTCGACCTCACCACCTTTAGTGGCAAGATTTGTGGTGCTCGCCGAGATGGAAGGAGTGGATACATCTATTCTGTTCATGGGGATTCTAGTCGTGGCTGGAACCTAAACACTCGCCATCGGGTCTTGAAGGAGACCTGATGAGGTTGATGTTGTAGCCGAAGTCTTTCTCGTGTTAACCATGGTGTTTGATCAGATTACACGAGTTCGACTCGCTCTTAATGAAAGAACCAAATTGTTGACCTAAGAAATGGCCAACCGACAGTGGAGTCAAAATTAATACCAATGCTTGTCATGTGTTACATAATTAGAACTAAAAAGTAAATGAACACAAGATTTATAGAGGTTTGGCCCCCTTAGTTAGCGGGTAATGACCTACTCCCCTTCTAGTTATATTAATATAGGTA
Source organism: Cannabis sativa (assembly GCF_029168945.1). Taxonomy (NCBI): domain Eukaryota; kingdom Viridiplantae; phylum Streptophyta; class Magnoliopsida; order Rosales; family Cannabaceae; genus Cannabis; species Cannabis sativa. The sequence goes on from NC_083608.1 coordinate 27,220,468, forward strand.
GATAATACTCTTCAGATCACTATAGGTGGGATTTGAAGTAGCTCTCCTAAGGTTACAATGTAGGAATCAAAGTTGGAAAATCTCAAGTTGAGAAGAGCAATGGTGGGCGTGTGAGAGAGAGAGGTTAGACTAAGAGCTAGGGTTTCTTACTTGCACTTTATGACTTTGTTGCGATATTTAGCACACGCAAGTGTAGGTATCGTTTCAAGTAGTAGACTCACTAGGAGTGAGGTCGATCCCACAGGGAGTGGAGTTAAGTACGTTAAAATTAAACTTTCACTTCTATTTGATTAAATAAAAGATAGGAAAAATAATGAAGTATAAGAAAAATAGTTGGAAGCAACGATTCGAGAAAATTGATAGTTAATAAACTAGGGTGTCGATTTCAATTATTTTTTATTGAATATGGCTTAATATGATTATTTTCCTAATATTAATTCCTATGCAATAGCAGGTTTACTAAGGTGATTTATAGTCTTCTCAGATATATAAACCTCAATTACATGTAAACTTTCTACTCTCGTGATAAATTTAACATGCAACAGGCATTAAACACAGAAACCCTATAAGCTATCTAAACCATATAGGTACTCTCGTCCTATATCGAAATTCAGTTCTATTCTACTATAGCATATTTGACACTCACTTCTCAGATCTCGCATCAAAATCATAGACAGTTAATTGGTGATCAGGCAATTAAAAGTAATTAAGCACAAATAAAATAGAATACATAGAAATTAGGGGGAAAATTAATCATATTAAAACCATAAACAATGTTAAACAATATCCATCTAACCCTAATTAAAGTGTTTAGCTACACATGTTCATGAGAGCACAATCACACATATTAACTTTAAGAAAAGAGATGAAAATAGAGAAGAGAAGAATGCTGAAAACCCTCTGAAGAATGCCTCTAATATTGCAGTTGATCTCTCCACTTTGCATCTGTATTCTCTCTGTTTTTCTCTCTAAAATTGCTTGATGAAATCAACTCCCTTCTCCCCTTTATATAGGCATTGAAGGCCTAAAAAGATGGAAAAAACGCACATGTTTAAATTCCCATTCGAATTTAAATTTTTGGGAAACCTCAAACGAGATATTTTTTTCTGCTGTGTCGACTGATAGTAATTTGGTCATAACTCTCTCAATATTAATCGAAATTAGACAATTCAAGATGTTCTGGAAAGATAAAAGAGATATCTAGAACTTTCATGTTTTGACTTTTTCCAAAATCTAATCAGAAGATAGTCGAATTTAGGCTTGAAGTTTCGACTTTATTTCCTTGTACAATTTTCTCTATTTTAAATATCATGATATTTTTTCTTTTTCCCATCTTTTTCTTTGATATTTTTCTAATCTTTTTCTATTTTAAATCTGCAAAAATAAAAGATAACAAGCGTAAAAATGCTCCAACATGATTAAAACTCAATTAAAAATATACTAAACTTAATCTAAAATTATTACTAAAAATAACCTAACAAATTCCCCCAAACTAAGCTTTTACTCGTCCTCGAGTAAAACACTAAATAAACATTAAACAAGTCAATCTCCAAAACATGAGTAATTTTCAAGTAGCTTCAATAATATGATTATGAAAAAAAATTCACTTATGCTATAATCCAGAATTTCAGTTCAATTACACCCTTGACAGATTTCAATTTATTTTCATTTAGCTCATGAAACCATTGAATGCAATTAACTAACAATTAAACCACTTTATGCATGCCAATTAAAATCATCAATCCACTAACCCAAAATTCCATATGCTTGCAATACTTAATATTCTCCACTAATATAAATTAATGCACAACCAAGAATCAGAAGGTCTTTCTAAGCTTGTAATGTTAGGCTTAGGGTAAAGATAGTTGAAATGGTCATTTAGGCTTTCCTATACCATAAGCTTCTATAATCATGTCACCCAAAATATTTTTCACACAATCTTAATACCCCTTTTTCTAATTACATGAGAGATATTATTATTTTCAACAAGGTTGCAACAACTTTATATTTATCTTTTTTTTTTATTTGACATTGGTTGTCAGATTTTTCTTTCTTTTCTGTTTTTTTTTTTTTTCAAGTTGTTGCCAATTAATTTTTTTTATATTCTCTCAATTTTCACACCTTTTCCACACACATACAACAAATTTCCCATCCAAATTCCCCCAAACTAACGATCTACTTACGGTATAATTAGGGTTGAATATTTTGGATATTTATGGGTTTATCTTTTTAGGCTCAATATGTGTAGAACAAAGAATAGGTTAAGGCTCAAAAAGGGTAACTAGGATAAAAATTACAAGGATGGCTTGAAAGGCACAATCGATCCAAAAAATTGCCTAAATCACTTTCCTAGTCATGCATAATTTATTATTTCGCCTCAAATAGCAAGCAAGCAAGTTCTAGAATTTTCCAAACAACTTTTCACATATCAAATTAGCATACATAAACCAATTCAATTACTATAAAATTACCTAATATGATTCTATGTTCTTTGAAGTATAAAATTAAAATTAGTCAAGAGTATAACATCACCAAGCACACGGATTGTTCGAAAAAATAAATAAACTTTTCAAATCATGCTATCTACCTACTTTCAAATTGACTCACATTAAGAAAATTAACTCACAAAAAAAAAAAAAAAACTAAAAATTAAAAATTAAAAGACATAAAACTTAAAAAAAAAAACTCAAAATAAAAATAAAAATTAAGTCACCCCCCAAACTAAAGTGACACATTGTCACCAATGTGACATTAAAGAAAAAGGAAAGAAAACTTACCTGAGCGCCACATCAATAAGCGGTTGACCCCCGTAATAAGCGTCATGCAAGACAACTTGAAAATTGTTATTGTACTTGCCTTCAAGCTTGGCAAGCGATGAGTTTGAACCAAAGTCAGCACCAACAACATAAGACTTTTGATGATGAGCTTGGGGAGAAGCCTTTCGTAGCTTGCAGAGGATATAATATGGTGTTGATGAAATATATGGATTCATTGGTGGTTTATTAGTCAATATCATTGATGAAGTCGAATCAATGATGTCATGTGCTTCCTCATCCTCCAATGTCACAGTAGCTACACTTTCATCTAACAACCCTTCTTCTTGTAGCTCACTCTCCACATGGCTATTCATACCCTCACTTGTGATTTCATATTCAATGAGTTCCTCTTCACAAGGATCTTGATTTTCAATTGTAGGCTCATTATCTTCCTTGTATTCAACTAATGACCCTTCTTCATTGTAGCAATAACTCTCATAACTTTCATTATTGGAGTTATTACATTCTGAATCATGAGCCACTAAATTATCACATAAGGATCTCACCATGTCTGTTAAGCGATTAATCTCTCCTGGAAGTGATTGTAAAAGTGCTAGCAGTTGCTCCTCTTTTTCAGTTTGTTGGGATGAATTTGGGTAATAAGGTGGGTATTGGTGACTCCAACCCTGAAGTGATGGATCCCAATGCCAGTCGTAATCAAAATCGGCCATATTATTCAACAGATTTATTACATCATAGCCTCTCATTAATAGAGGCGCTCCAGTTGCCTCTGCTCCATAATCAACCCAGCTTCTTGTTTCATCGTTAAGTCTATTATAAAAGAGCCATGTAAAACATCCACTTGAGAAAGTGGGATAACATCTCTCTCCAAGCTCTTTAAATCTCCTCCAAGCAGAATAGAATGGTTCATTGTGTTGTTGGGCAAAATCCTCAAGATATAGCATCTGAATTTATCTTTACATCATAGCCTCTCATTAATAGAGGCGCTCCAGTTGCCTCTGCTCCATAATCAACCCAGCTTCTTGTTTCATCGTTAAGTCTATTATAAAAGAGCCATGTAAAACATCCACTTGAGAAAGTGGGATAACATCTCTCTCCAAGCTCTTTAAATCTCCTCCAAGCAGAATAGAATGGTTCATTGTGTTGTTGGGCAAAATCCTCAAGATATAGCATCTGAATTTATCTTGCAGGTCAAACTCATCAATAAAACATTAGTAAAATTGAAAAAAAAAAACTAAATTAGTACTAAAAAGATAAAAATTTGAAACAAAAAACAAAAAATTAATACTAAAACTAAAAAGAAAAACCAAATTAGAACAAAATTTAATTTTTAATAATATTAACCATCACTCCCCGACAACGGCGCCAAAAACTTGTTGCGATATTTAGCACACGCAAGTGTAGGTATCGTTTCAAGTAGTAGACTCACTAGGAGTGAGGTCGATCCCACAGGAAGTGGAGTTAAGTACGTTAAAATTAAACTTTCACTTCTATTTGATTAAATAAAAGATAGGAAAAACAATGAAGTATAAGAAAAATAGTTGGAAGCAACGATTCGAGAAAATTGATAGTTAATAAACTAGGGTGTCGATTTTAATTGTTTTTTTATTGAATATGGCTTAATATGATTATTTTCCTAATATTAATTCCTATGCAATAGCAGGTTTACTAAGGTGATTTATAGTCTTCTCAGATATATAAACCTCAATTACATGTAAACTTTCTACTCTCGTGATAAATTTAACATGCAACAGGCATTAAACACAGAAACCCTATAAGCTATCTAAACCATATGGGTACTCTCGTCCTATATCGAAATTCAGTTCTATTCTACTATAGCATATTTGACACTCACTTCTCAGATCTCGCATCAAAATCATAGACAGTTAATTGGTGATCAGGCAATTAAAAGTAATTAAGCACAAATAAAATAGAATACATAGAAATTAGGGGGAAAATTAATCATATTAAAACCATAAACAATGTTAAACAATATCCATCTAACCCTAATTAAAGTGTTTAGCTACACATGTTCATGAGAGCACAATCACACATATTAACTTTAAGAAAAGAGATGAAAATAGAGAAGAGAAGAATGCTGAAAACCCTCTGAAGAATGCCTCTAATATTGCAGTTGATCTCTCCACTTTGCATCTGTATTCTCTCTGTTTTTCTCTCTAAAATTGCTTGATGAAATCAACTCCAATTTAAATTTTTGGGAAACCTCAAACGAGATATTTTTTTCTGCTGCGTCGACTGATAGTCATTTGGCCATAACTCTCTCAATATTAATTGGAATTAGACGATTCAAGATGTTCTGGAAAGATAAAAGAGATATCTAGAACTTTCATGTTTTGACTTTTTCCAAAATCTAATCAGAAGATAGTCGAATTTAGGCTTGAAGTTTCGACTTTATTTTCTTGTACAATTTTCTCTATTTTAAATATCATGATATTTTTTCTTTTTCCCATCTTTTTCTTTGATATTTTTCTAATCTTTTTCTATTTTAAATCTGCAAAAATAAAATATAACAAGCGTAAAAATGCTCCAAACATGATTAAAACTCAATTAAAAATATACTAAACTTAATCTAAAATTAATACTAAAAATAATTAGAGCCTAGGGTTTTAGGGTTTGGTTAAGGCTCTTTATATAGGAGAGCTTAAACCCTTCAATTTGATAAAATAAGTTGATATTTACATATTAGATTAGTAAAATACAAATGACTAAAATGCTCCTTAAAATAGATATTTTCCCTCTATTTTTCCGGGCTGTTAAGGCTCAATTCACAGTCTAGCTTGCAGTCCATGTGTAAAGCTGTGCACCAAAGTCTTGCCAGGCCAATGTTTGGTCGGCCATGCATCTGCAGGATGCATGCTGGCCAGCTTTGTGCTGTTCAGAAGCTGGTCGACCTATGTTAGCCATAGGGCAGCTAGCGGTGGCCGGCCAGCCTCCTCAAGGAGGCTGGTTCATCACTCGATGTCTTGTTTGAGTGCTGAGACTCCCCGTTGGTTAAAGCATTAAGTAGATGACTTGGCCTTCTTGTCAGTGAGTTGTACTGCCACGTGGCGCTCATACTAGCCACGTAGACATGCCACGTCAGGTGGGAAAAAATTGAGATAACACAGTGTTTATTAACTTTAATATTTAAAACGTCGTCAAGTCAAACTTTCTAATTCGCAAGATTAAGTCTTTGCAGGAAAACAATTCATCTAAGGGTGCATTCTCTACTAAATCTGCCTCGTTTTCTTCATCATCTCCTTCACCTCCACGAGTAGGAAACTCCAAGTCTTCATTCCTCGAGATCAGCATCTAGAACAGCCTATGGGTGAATGAAACTCCCCTAAGCAGATACAGTGGACTTGCTCTGTAATACCCGGGATTAAGAAAAGGATTAGCAAAACCCTAACTAGATAATTATGAGTTAATTGAGGAATTATATTATTATATAGTTCAACATATGTGAAATTATATGAATTTAACATGTTAAGACCCCGTTGGTGAGCCAGGGGCATTTTGGTAATTATGACCCGAGAAGGGTAAATTGTTGAGATTAATTTAATTACGTGCTTAATAGAACTATATTATTATATAGTATGCATGTGTTGTCTTTTCAGGTGTGTTCTGACAGGTTAGCACGGTATAGTCACACCCGGGAATTTCGGGCTGAACCGGGTTCGGGCCCGAAATATAAATTGAATTGATTATTTGGCATTTTATTTGACATGTGATAATCTGGAATTTATTTGGCAATATTTGAGTGTGATTTGGCATTTATGCCCTTGAAAATGAATATGTTGGTTTTATAGCCTTAGGGGCAAAATGGTCATTTGACCATAAATGATTTGCATTGGATTAATTGGATTTTTTTGGGAAAATGAATTTATTTCTGGGTTCTCTTTTCTCTCACCCGAACCCTCTCCCTCTCTTATTATATTGAATTTTTGCAACTTGGAAATTGAGGAAAAGCTTGGGATTTTGGGCTTGAAACTTGGAATTTCCTTGAATTGGCTTGGAATTGGAAGTGAGGTAGATTCTTTACTGAGTTTTAATTGATTTGCTTGCTGAAAATTCTTTTGAGATGAGCATGAACTAATTTGATAAGCTTGTTATGCATGTATGAGGATTTATAGCTAATTTTGATGAATTTGAGTATGTCTATGCTTGAAACTTTGATGTGATGATTACTTGAGCTATAGATGGGATTTTAGGGTTCCTCTTTACCTTAAATTCAAAATGTGTGTGATTAGTTGTTGCTGAAATTGTTCGGGTAGGTTGAAGTTAAGCTCAAGCTTGAAAGCTTGAATGTTGTGGATTTGAGCATGATTTTTAGGTCAAGTTTGGAGCTTGAAAGTTGTATATGGTTAAATCTGATTTTGGTTGTGGATTTATGCATGAATTTTGTGTTTTTATCCTCTGTTTTGGTTGAGGTTCGAAGTTATGGAAAATTAACATGTTTAAGACCTTAAAAATGGAGTTTTGGGGTGTTCTAAACCCAGTCGTCGCGACGGGATTTTCGGCCGTCGCGACTGGATCTGGCAGTGAGAAATTCTGTTTTTCTCAATTTTGTTTTGGCCATAACTTTTGACTCGGGACTCCGTTTGGGACGTTCTTTATACCGTTGGAAAGCTCTTTTCGAGCTCTATGTGATTATCTGTATTTGAAATGCCATGAATTTATTTTATGAATGTGAAATCAGGGGTTAACCCTATTTGTGAAAATCCCGGATTGTGTGTGACTAGGATTACGGCACACAGTCGGGAGCACCGGGGATTTGGAATCTCTACTATTGCGGGACAACGGGTAAGACGGTGATTAGCACGTAGAGTATGCGCGAGTGGCGCTTATGTTGAGAATGATATGCATGAATGTTTAAGTAAGGGATTAGGGTTATTACCACTAATAGGAACGGTCTAATAGCCTAGGGTTATTACCCTAGTGATATATGTGTATAAATGCCATGCCATGTTAATTGAAATGAGATTTAAGGATTACGTGCTCAAGGCATAATCAGGTTGGACTCGGTACTCATAACCGAGATGAACCGCTTCTAAGGCCTTAATGTATTTAGACGTGTGATAGTAACACGTGGGTCTACGTCATGTAGATTTAATTAGATGTGTGAGCGCAACACATAGGTCTACGCCACGTAGACATAAATGGGCATGATGAAATAATGATCAGGTCTGTGCTATACAGACATATGTGAATGAGCATAATATATTTGTTATGATTTATCTTGTCTTTGCTTTGGGCTTGGCTCACGGGTGCTCTCTTGTGCGGGGAAAGGGTAAGGCATTGGGCGATTAGCCATGAGTTTCAGGAGCAGGGCGAAGAATGTACATGTTCATGCCACTTCAGACCAAGCGGGTTATGGGTCTAACAGTGTTGACTTTTGTATTCTGTTTTGCCGCTTAGGTCGGCTAGTAAGAAAGAACTTGTAATAATTTTGTAAATATTTTTTTGGGATCCCAACTATGTTTGAAAAAGTTTAAATGTATTACAAGTTTATTTTCAGTCTGTTTAATATAAAAGTTTAAAATTCTGAGATGTTTTTAATCAGTAATCCCGGTTAGGGGATTAGGGTTTCATAATCATTTTGGGTAGCGTGCCTAATTATTTAGGGCGTTACAATTTGGTATCAGAGCGCCATGGTTTTTAAACTTCACCGTAGGCCAGAATTTGAACATGTACATTCGTCGTCAGAGATAAGCTCGACTCATGGTGCAGTAAGTATTGAGAGTAAATACTTGACTGTATGTGTGATCATCTATTTACCGCTTTCCGTTTTAGGCAGTATGCAAGCATATAGAGTATGTATGTGTTATGTGATGCCATGCTATAAATGTTAATTGTTTATGTAGATATGTATGAGGTAAATAGATGAGTTAGGATTTAAGGCAATAAGTGCGTAAGTGTGGTATTGGTGCTTAACTCGCTGGGGTTGTTGATTACAGGGGTACTAGTAATGGACCCTCCGCAATCATCTAGACCACAGGGCGAGCAAGTAGAGCCCGGGGCTACCCGAACCGATTCACCAGCACCGCCTCCACCTCCGCAAAATCCGAGGGATAATGCGGAGGCTGTTAATGCTAATCCTCCTGCTGACTGGCAGCAGATGTTTCATGAAATGCGGAGTGTCATACTTCGTCAAGAAGAAGAGTTGCAACGTTTGAGGCAACAAGCTGTCCCAGCTAATCAAGGGTTACCACCGGCTCTGTGCGGTGGTGGGTAACCAAGGGTATATTATGCGCACCGGGACTACGTGTTCGAGCGGTTTGTGAAGCTACAACCTCCGGCTTTTCTGGGAGGCATTGATTTTATTAAGGCCGATCAGTGGATGAGCACTTGTTACCGTATCCTCGATAATATGGGGGTGACGGGAGCGAGAGGGTGAATTGTGCGGCCTTTATGTTTCAAGATCATGCCCGCGTCTGGTGGGACATAGTGAATTAGACTCGAGATATCAGTGTGATGACATGGGATGAGTTTAAGAAACTTTTTGAAGAAAAGTTTTATAATGTGGCTGTACGGACTTCACACCAGGAAGACTTTGTGAAGTTGACTCAAGGGAAGATGTCGGTGGCTGAATATACTCTGGAATTTGACCGATTATCCAAATTTGCTGGTGATTTGGTGCCTACCGATTTTACCAGAAAACAGAAGTATGTTCGAGGACTGAATGCTACAATCAGTCGAGACTTGAAAATTACCACATCCCATGACACTCTGTATAAGAGAGTGGTAGACTTGGCCTTAATTGCTGAAGAGGCCGAGCAGCAAGTGATGAAAGAGCAGGGCGCCAAAGGATGCGCCATGGCATCGAGCCCTCTGTTGGTGGTAATTTCGGTAAGGGGATCGACGGTAGCAACCACGAGCACAAGCGGAAGGCCGAGGCTTCCGAGGCTTCGGGAGGAAATAGAAAGTTTCGGGGAAACGAGAGGTGGCCGTCAAGGCCGCGGGTCCTCATTCGGTCATACCACGAGTGTCCTAAATGCAAGAAGCATCATCCCCGGTGAGTCTTGCCGAGCCAAGGCATGTTTTCGGTGTGGCATGGTGGGCCACTTTATCGAGAGGCTGTCCCCAAGCCGAAAGAAGAGCCTAAGAAGAATGTTGCTCGGAACCGGGCGACTTTTCACTATAACTCGGGCGGATGCGATGCTAGTCCATCAGTTGTGCCAAGTCAGTTATCTATTAATGGTTGTGCTTATACTGTGTTATTTGATTCGGGAGCTACTCATTCATATGTATCGAGTAGAGTGATAGAAAGTTTACATAAGCCATGTGATATTTATGCTTCGGGGTTTGGAACCATGTTACCTTCGGGAGACCTGATAGTATCCACAAGGTGGATTCGGTCCTTGTCTTTTTGGATTGACGGTTGTGAATTGACTGCCAATCTAATTGAGCTACAATTATACGATTTTGACATAATCCACGGGAATGGATTTTTGTCTAAATATGGAGCAATGATTGATTGTAAGCGAAAGATGGTGGTGTTTGAGCCGATAGTGCTAACCGGCGGTGTTCGTGGGTAAAGTTCAGGGGGCACGCATACCGAGAATATCGTTGTTGAAAGCTAAAGACCTGATGGGTAGAGGTTGTCTAGGGTTCATAGTTACTACAGTGGACACTAGCCAACCTGTGACATCAGGGCCAGAGCATACGAGATTGGTATGTGAGTTCCTTGATGTCTTTCCAGAAGATTTGCTTAGGGATTGCCACTGTTCGGGAAATTGAATTTGTTATTGAAGCGCTCCGGGAGTGGATCCAGTGTCTAAGGCACCGTACCGAATGGCTCCAGCTGAGTTGAAGGAATTGAAGATACAGTTGCAAGAATTATTGAATCTGGGATTCATTAGACCGAGCTACTCACCTTGGGGTGCTCCGGTTTGTTTGTGAAGAAGAAAGACGGAACCACTGCGAATGTGTATTGACTACGAGAGTTGAACAAGCTTACCATTAAGAACAAGTATCCTTTACCTCGAATTGATGATCTTTGTTTGATCAGGCGAAGGGGAAGACGATCTTTTCCAAGATCGATCTTCGTTCAGGCTATCATCAGCTGAGAATTCGAGAGGAAGATATCCCAAAAACTGCGTTTCGTACTCGGTATGGACACTATGAATTTCTTGTGATGTCTTTTGGACTCACTAATGCCCCGGCGGCATTCATGGATTTGATGAACCGAGTGTTTAAGGATTACCTGGATAGGTTCGTGATTGTGTTTATCGATGACATTTTGGTGTACTCTGAGACAGAAAAAGATCATGAGTTGCATCTCAGAGCGGTTTTGCAAAGATTACGGGATCACAAACTTTATGCTAAGTTCAAAAAGTGTGAATTTTGGTTATCCCGTGTCTCATTTTTGGGGCACATAGTGGATAAAGATGGGATCATGGTGGATCCGGCCAAAATTGAAGCTGTTCGGGATTGGCCAGCACCGAAGTCAGCTACAGAGGTCAGAAGTTTTCTGGGTTTGGCTGGTTATTATCGTCGGTTCGTTGAGGGTTTTTCAAAGATTCTTTGTACCCTTAATGGAGCCGACAGAAAGAACCGAAGTTTGTTTGGACTGATCGGTGTGAGAAAAGTTTCTGGAGTTAAAGCAACGCTTGATTACCGCTCTGTACTAACTCTTCCTTCGGATAAGGAAAAGTTTGTGGTATATTGTGATGCCTCGAGACGGGGTCTCGGCCGTGTGCTTATGCGAGTGGGAGGGTAATAGCTTATGCTTCTCGGCAGTTAAAGGAGTACGAGCAGAGGTACCCTACTCACGATTTAGAACTCGCAGCAGTGGTATTTGCGCTAAAGATTTGGCGGCATTACCTTTATGGTGAGAAATGTGAGATATACACTGATCATAAAAGTCTGAAATACTTCTTCACCCAGAAGGACTTGAATATGAGACAAAGACGTTGGCTAGAATTGGTGAAGGATTATGATTGTGAAATTCTTTATCACCCTGGTAAAGCCAATGTAGTTGCTGATGCCCTGAGTAGAAAAGGTCAGAGTCAGCTAAGTTCTATGAAGCAAATCTCTCAACAACTGGCAAATGAAATGACTCGAGCTCAAATTGAGTTGGTTGTGGGGCAATTGGCTAATATTACCCTGCAATCCACTCTTCTCGAGAGAATTAAAGAAGCACAAAAGCAGGATTCAGAATTGATAAAAACCCGAGCTAGGGTTTCGGCCGGGAAGGCTAATGATTTTTCAGTGGATGAAACGGGAATGTTGAGATTTGGGAATCGAATTTGTGTGCCTATGGATGAGAACATCAAGAAAGAAATCATGGATGAGTCTCACACGACTCCTTTTTCAGTTCATCCAGGGTCGACAAAGATGTACCAAGACCTAAAAGCCATGTTTTGGTGGCCAAGTATAAAGAATGACATCGCTGAGTATGTTGCAAAGTGCCTTACGTGTCAGCAAGTAAAAGCTGAACACCAGCGACCTGCAGGGTTGCTGCAGCCACTGAAAATACCAGAATGGAAATGGAAAGATATAGCTATGGACTTCGTGGTAGGTATGCCTAGAACCACGGGACAATTTGACTCTGTGTGGGTCATAGTGGACAGGTTTACAAAGTCTGCTCACTTTTTACCTGTTCGGACGAACTTCTCCATTGATCAGTATGCTGAGTTATATGTCAGAGAAATTGTTCGTCTGCATGGTGTCCCAAAGTCCATTGTATCGGATAGAGATCCGAAGTTTACATCAAGATTCTGGGAAAGTCTGCATCGAGCTATGGGAACTCAGTTAAAGTTCAGCACAGCTTTTCATCCTCAGACGGATGGACAATCCGAGAGGACCATTCAGATTTTAGAAGACATGCTACGGGCATGTGTGCTTGACTTTGAGGGATCATGGGTAAAGTACCTTCCCCTGATCGAGTTTTCTTATAATAACAGCTATCAGGCAACAATCGGGATGGCTCCTTATGAACTTTTGTATGGAAGAAAATGTAGATCGCCCATTCACTGGGATGAAGTGGGTGAAAGAAAGTTCTTGGGACCCGAACATTCGGAAAACAAGTGAGGCAGTTGATAAGATTAGAGCGCGAATGCTCGCGGCTCAGAGTAGGCAAAAGAGTTATGCCGATCCAAAGCGTCGAGATATTGATTTTCAAGTCGGGGACATGGTATTTCTCCGAATATCTCCGATGAAAGGCATAAAACGCTTTGGGAAGAAAGGAAAGCTTAGCCCGAGGTTCATTGGACCTTTTGAAATCCTAGAAAGGATAGGGCAAGTAGCGTACAGGTTGGCTATGCCCCCAGCGCTGGCAGCTGTACATAATGTGTTTCATGTTTCAATGCTTCGGAAGTATGTCTCAGACTCGTCCCATGTTCTGAGTTATGAAGCATTGGAACTTCAACCAGACTTATCATACGAGGAACAACCAGTGCAGATACTTGATAGAAGAGAAAAAGTCTTGAGAAGCAAGACTGTGGCACTAGTGAAAGTACTGTGGAAGAACAGTAAAGTAGAGGAGGCAACCTGGGAGCTCGAGACGGATATGCAGCAGAAATATCCGGAGTTGTTCAGGTAAATTTCGGGACGAAATTTCTATAAGGAGGGGGTAATTGTAATACCCGGGATTAAGAAAAGGATTAGCAAAACCCTAACTAGATAATTATGAGTTAATTGAGAAATTATATTATTATATAGTTCAACATATGTGAAATTATATGAATTTAACATGTTAAGACCCCGTTGGTGAGCCAGGGGCATTTTGGTAATTATGACCCGAGAAGGGTAAATTGTTGAGATTAATTTAATTACGTGCTTAATAGAACTATATTATTATATAGTATGCATGTGTTGTCTTTTCAGGTGTGTTCTGACAGGTTAGCACGGTATAGTCACACCCAGGAATTTCGGGCCGAACTGGGTTCGGGCCCGAAATGTAAATTGAATTGATTATTTGGCATTTTATTTGACATGTGATAATCTGGAATTTATTTGGCAATATTTGAGTATGATTTGGCATTTATGCCCTTGAAAATGAATATGTTGGTTTTATAGCCTTAGGGGCAAAATGGTCATTTGACCATAAATGATTTGCATTGGATTAATTGGATTTTTTTGGGAAAATGAATTTATTTCTGGGTTCTCTTTTCTCTCACCCTCTCCCTCTCCCTCTCTTATTATATTGAATTTTTGCAACTTGGAAATTGAGGAAAAGCTTGGGATTTTGGGCTTGAAACTTGGAATTTCCTTGAATTGGCTTGGAATTGGAAGTGAGGTAGATTCTTTACTGAGTTTTAATTGATTTGCTTGCTGAAAATTCTTTTGAGATGAGCATGAACTAATTTGATAAGCTTGTTATGCATGTATGAGGATTTATAGCTAATTTTGATGAATTTGAGTATGTCTATGCTTGAAACTTTGATGTGATGATTACTTGAGCTATAGATGGGATTTTAGGGTTCCTCTTTACCTTAAATTCAAAATGTGTGTGATTAGTTGTTGCTGAAATTGTTCGGGTAGGTTGAAGTTAAGCTCAAGCTTGAAAGCTTGAATGTTGTGGATTTGAGCATGATTTTTAGGTCAAGTTTGGAGCTTGAAAGTTGTATATGGTTAAATCTGATTTTGGTTGTGGATTTATGCATGAATTTTGTGTTTTTATCCTCTGTTTTGGTTGAGGTTCGAAGTTATGGAAAATTAACATGTTTAAGACCTTAAAAATGGAGTTTTGGGGTGTTCTAAACCCAGTCGTCGCGACGGGATTTTCGGCCGTCGCGACTGGATCTGGCAGTGAGAAATTCTGTTTTTCTCAATTTTGTTTTGGCCATAACTTTTGACTCGGGACTCCGTTTGGGACGTTCTTTATACCGTTGGAAAGCTCTTTTCGAGCTCTATGTGATTATCTGTATTTGAAATGCCATGAATTTATTTTATGAATGTGAAATCAGGGGTTAACCCTATTTGTGAAAATCCCGGATTGTGTGTGACTAGGATTACCGGCACACAGTCGGGAGCACCGGGGATTTGGAATCTCTACTATTGCGGGACAACAGGTAAGACAGTGATTAGCACGTAGAGTATGCGCAGTGGCGCTTATGTTGAGAATGATATGCATGAATGTTTAAGTAACCGGGATTAGGGTTATTACCCTAATAGGAACGGTCTAATAGCCTAGGGTTATTACCCTAGTGATATATGTGTATAAATGCCATGCCATGTTAATTGAAATGAGATTTAAGGATTACGTGCTCAAGGCATAATCAGGTTGGACTCGGTACTCATAACCGAGATGAACCGCTTCTAAGGCCTTAATGTATTTAGACGTGTGATAGTAACACGTGGGTCTACGTCATGTAGATTTAATTAGATGTGTGAGCGCAACACATAGGTCTACGCCACGTAGACATAAATGGGCATGATGAAATAATGATCAGGTCTGTGCTATACAGACATATGTGAATGAGCATAATATATTTGTTATGATTTATCTTGTCTTCTTGCTGGGCTTGGCTCACGGGTGCTCTACTGTGCAGGAAAGGGTAAGGCATTAGCTGATTAGCCATGAGTTTCAGGAGCAGGGCGAAGAATGTACATGTTCATGCCACTTCAGACCAAGCGGGTTATGGGTCTAACAGTGTTGACTTTTGTATTCTGTTTTGCCGCTTAGGTCGGCTAGTAAGAAAGAACTTGTAATAATTTTGTAAATATTTTTTTGGGATCCCAACTATGTTTGAAAAAGTTTAAATGTATTACAAGTTTATTTTCAGTCTGTTTAATATAAAAGTTTAAAATTCTGAGATGTTTTTAATCAGTAATCCCGGTTAGGGGATTAGGGTTTCATAATCATTTTGGGTAGCGTGCCTAATTATTTAGGGCGTTACAATTTGGTATCAGAGCGCCAAGGTTTTTAAACTTCCTGTAGACCGGCTGAACATGTACATTCGTCGTCAGAGATAAGCTCGACTCATGGTGCAGTAAGTATTGAGAGTAAATACTTGACTGTATGTGTGATCATCTATTTACCGCTTTCCGTTTTAGGCAGTATGCAAGCATCTAGAGTATGTATGTGTTATGTGATGCCATGCTATAAATGCTAATTGTTTATGTAGATATGTATGAGGTAAATAGATGAGTTAGGATTTAAGGCAATAAGTGCGTAAGTGTGGTATTGGTGCTTAACTCGCTGGGGTTGTTGATTACAGGGGTACTAGTAATGGACCCTCCGCAATCATCTAGACCACAGGGCGAGCAAGTAGAGCCCGGGGCTACCCGAACCGATTCACCAGCACCGCCTCCACCTCCGCAAAATCCGAGGGATAATGCGGAGGCTGTTAATGCTAATCCTCCTGCTGACTGGCAGCAGATGTTTCATGAAATGCGGAGTGTCATACTTCGTCAAGAAGAAGAGTTGCAACGTTTGAGGCAACAAGCTGTCCCAGCTAATCAAGGGTTACCACCAGCTCCTGTGCCGGTGGTGGGTAACCAAGGGTATATTATGCCGCACCGGGACTCTGTGTTCGAGCGGTTTGTGAAGCTACAACCTCCGGCTTTTCTGGGAGGCATTGATATTATTAAGGCCGATCAGTGGATGAGCACTGTTACCCGTATCCTCGATAATATGGGGGTGACGGGAACTGAGAGGGTGAATTGTGCGGCCTTTATGTTTCAAGATCATGCCCGCGTCTGGTGGGACATAGTGAATTAGACTCGAGATATCAGTGTGATGACATGGGATGAGTTTAAGAAACTTTTTGAAGAAAAGTTTTATAATGTGGCTGTACGGACTTCACACCAGGAAGACTTTGTGAAGTTGACTCAAGGGAAGATGTCGGTGGCTGAATATACTCTGGAATTTGACCGATTATCCAAATTTGCTGGTGATTTGGTGCCTACCGATTTTACCAGAAAACAGAAGTATGTTCGAGGACTGAATGCTACAATCAGTCGAGACTTGAAAATTACCACATCCCATGACACTCTGTATAAGAGAGTGGTAGACTTGGCCTTAATTGCTGAAGAGGCCGAGCAGCAAGTGATGAAAGAGCAGGCTGTAAAGGATGCCGCCATGGCATCAAACCCTCCTGCTGGTGGTAATTTCAGTAAGGGGATCGACAGTAGCAACCCTGAGCACAAGCGGAAGGCTGAGGCTTCCAGAGCTTCAGGAGGAAATAGAAAGTTTCGGGGAAACAGAGGTGGCCGTCAAGGCCGCGGGTCCTCATTCCGGTCATACCCTGAGTGTCCTAAATGCAAGAAGCATCATCCTGGTGAGTGCCGAGCCAAGGCATGTTTTCAGTGTGGCATGGTGGGCCACTTTATCAGAGACTGTCCCCAAGCCAAGAAAGAAGAGCCTAAGAAGAATGTTGCTCAGAACCCGGGGCGACTTTTCACTATAACTCAGGCAGATGCTGATGCTAGTCCGTCAGTTGTGACAGGTCAGTTATCTATTAATGGTTGTGCTTATACTGTGTTATTTGATTCGGGAGCTACTCATTCATATGTATCGAGTAGAGTGATAGAAAGTTTACATAAGCCATGTGATATTTATGCTTCGGGGTTTGGAACCATGTTACCTTCGGGAGACCTGATAGTATCCACAAGGTGGATTCGGTCCTTGTCTTTTTGGATTGACGGTTGTGAATTGACTGCCAATCTAATTGAACTGCAATTATCTGATTTTGACATAATCCTGGGAATGGATTTTTTGTCTAAATATGGAGCAATGATTGATTGTAAGCGAAAGATGGTGGTGTTTGAGCCCGATAGTGCTAACCCAGCAGTGTTCGTGGGTAAAGTTCAGGGGGCACGCATACCGAGAATATCGTTGTTGAAAGCTAAAGACCTGATGGGTAGAGGTTGTCTAGGGTTCATAGTTACTACAGTGGACACTAGCCAACCTGTGACATCAGGGCCTGAGCATACGAGATTGGTATGTGAGTTCCTTGATGTCTTTCCAGAAGATTTGCCGGGATTGCCACCTGTTCGGGAAATTGAATTTGTTATTGAACTGGCTCCGGGAGTGGATCCAGTGTCTAAGGCACCGTACCGAATGGCTCCAGCTGAGTTGAAGGAATTGAAGATACAGTTGCAAGAATTATTGAATCTGGGATTCATTAGACCGAGCTACTCACCTTGGGGTGCTCCGGTTTTGTTTGTGAAGAAGAAAGACGGAACCCTGCGAATGTGTATTGACTACCGGGAGTTGAACAAGCTTACCATTAAGAACAAGTATCCTTTACCTCGAATTGATGATCTGTTTGATCAACTGAAGGGGAAGACGGTCTTTTCCAAGATCGATCTTCGTTCAGGCTATCATCAGCTGAGAATTCGAGAGGAAGATATCCCAAAAACTGCGTTTCGTACTCGGTATGGACACTATGAATTTCTTGTGATGTCTTTTGGACTCACTAATGCCCCGGCGGCATTCATGGATTTGATGAACCGAGTGTTTAAGGATTACCTGGATAGGTTCGTGATTGTGTTTATCGATGACATTAGGGGATTAGGGTTTCATAATCATTTTGGGTAGCGTGCCTAATTATTTAGGGCGTTACATGCTCCTTCTTATTTTGATGCGATCTAGAACATCTTGTTTCTATAGCTCTTGCACCATGCAATTTATCTTGCCAGTAGATCACGAGCTCTCTCTATCTACCCTCGCTGGGACTTTGTCTTCCAAGAGAGATGTTGGGATAAAGCTATCACTTTTTTGGGATTCATCAATGAAAGCCCCATCTCCAGATTCGTACAATTGGCTATCTGAGAAATCACTCATCTGAAAGATAGAAGATCTTTTCAGCGTGGTGTGAGTGCGGTTTAAAAGATGAGTGTCGTCACCAGAATAACAGATTTTAAATTCAACAAAAACAACAAAACTAACATCTGAGCCTCAACAAGTGGTTGGGTGTATCTCAGTGTCTTAAGAATTATATGGAAATATGAACATTAAGTCGCTGAAAAACACCCCACCACTTCAAAACTCGATAGTTCTAAATTGCGACTCAATAAAAAATGATAGAAAAACCAACTCCAAAATAGAACGGAGTGGTTGGGTGTATCGTAGTGTCCTAAGAATTACAAGAAGAAATAAGCATTAAATCTCTGTGATACACCCAACCAATGCCAATCATAAATTTGGAGACAATTGAGCCTAAGTATGCGAGTATGCAAAGAAGCTCTAATGAAAAAAGTTCGCGCATTGAAAGTTTGTCATGAAATATGCAAGAATTTAAGTTACATGAAATAATTTTCCAATTTTTTTTTATTTTGCCTTAATTCACTCAAAATTTTAGTTCTCTCAGTAAGTCCTATCCCTTACCCAGGAGGTACACAAACATTCAAAGAAAATAAAGTAACAGAGAAGTTAAAAAAAGAAATACCAACCTTTTATACGAAGTTTGTTCTTCTGAATTCAGTTGTCATTCTGAGACTCACTAGGTCTTCGAAAATTATTTATGGAAAAAGACAATTCAAAATTTTGAAGGTTAAATTTTTTAGAGAAAAAAAAAACTTCAAATGAGAAATTGAGAATGGGAGGAAAATGAAGTGTGATAATTTTGTATTTGAGAAAGTTAAATACAAATCATTCATATCCGTTGGGATATAGAAACGTGGTAGGTAAATATGAAAGGTCACCCAATCCAACGGTTACTGAGAGCATGCCTACACACACCCTGAAAGGTTTGATGACGTGGTATGTAATATCTCGAAAAATATAATAATATTTATTTAAATATATTTTATTAAATATGTAATTATATGAAAATTAGAGTAAGATTATAATCTTACTTAAGTTAATTGTGAGTTAATTAGTGATTTTTGAGTAATGAATAAATTGAGCGTAATTTATTAATTACAGAGATTTTATTGGAACATGTGGGTATGTTACAAAATCAACCATTTTTTAGTAGAATTAACTAACCCTAGGAGTCGTACATGTGTTGAGGTAAGTTCTCCATCTATTTCTCCTTGAATTTTAAAGTTTTAAGTTGAGTTTGTATAGATTTTTGTATGAATTCGAGTCTGTGGAGTTAATTGAGTTTAGAGCATATTTCTAGGTTTAATTTAAGTTTGTTTAAGTGTGGATTTGATGATTCTTTGGCTGTTAGGTTTGATTTGGGTGAATTGAGTTCAAGAACTCAAATTTCACTCAACTATGGTGATTTTGTCATTTTAAGGTATTATCGAGTTTTAAATACTTGAATATGTTGTTTTTATGTTATTGGTATGTTCTGGAGAGTTTTATTAGGTTTGGAGGTGAATTGGTTGGGTTTTGATGCAAAAACTGAAGTTTTTCATTTCTGCCAGTAGGAACTGGTCGACCGGTTCCATAGGTTACTAAGAAACTGGCCGACCGGTTGGCCAGTAGGGGAAACTCTAGTTTTTTTTTTTTCAAAACTGGCTTTTTGCTCTAGGTGTTTTTCAAAACCTAGTGTAGAGTGTTTTATTGATGTTTAGGTTGTTTCTTAAACCGTATTGATTAGATTTTGTCCGGTTGTGAATTGGGGGCTTATTTCAGGATTGGTTAAGTTATTTATCAAGTTTTGTTGTCGTGACTTAGGACCCAAGATCGTCAAGCCACTCAGGTCGGCCTGCACACCTGAATATTGGACTGAGGTAAGAAAAGCCAATTGCACTGCTTAGCATGTCAAATAAGATTCAATTATTATCGTTTGTGATTCGATTATAATCGAGGTAAAGATACGATAATTACCGTTGTTAGAAATTTGTTATCACTGACTTTTGGAAACCGTTGATAGGTTCCTTACTTATTAGTTGCTTCATTAAGCAACGATAGTGACATATAAAGTATCCAAGTCGGTTTGTGTTATAAGATAACTAATTGATTATCTTTACTGCATATGCTTGAATGACCGTTTAGTCTATATGATGCATTGTTTTAAGTTTATGCTTATGTGTTGATTATGTTTTATCTGCTTTTCTTGCTGACTCTTTGTGACTCACAGGTGCTCTGCGATGTAGGAAAGGGAAAAGGAAAACTGGACCAGCCATGAGTCAGAGGTCTCCCGACAATATACATATCAGCCGCCGTGTCTTGGCTCTTAATGGACAAGATCCATCTTTTTTGTTGTATTTTTGAAATGTAATCATATTTGTAATATGTTGTAAAAGTCTATAAACAAGGGGATCCCCGAAACCAATTGTATTTTGAATGAAAAGTTAAGTTTTAACTTAAATAAATTTTAGTAAAAGTTTTAATTAAACCACACTTTTCCTAAACCATTAGTTTATTATTATAAACTAATTAATAAAAGCACATACATGGCACCCTTATGGGTTAGGGCGTTACATGGCATCTTGGGAAAACAAAAATAGTAAATGCAACTGTCTTTTTGAAACCCTAGACAAGACAACTAAAAGTCATCATCTTGTGACAATAACTCGCATATCTCTCTTTAATAGTTTCCCTATATGACATAGTTGTCAATCGCGAAACCAGGGACATGTGTTATATTATAAAATGTACACGTGGATCCAGTTCCCGAGAAAAATATGACGTGTTAATTAATGACTCCCATAGAGTTAGTTTCGCTTGATCTAAACTCGTAAGATGCTGCGAACATGATAAAAAATTTACGCTTAGCAGGTCGCATACCTTGCTGCACTTAATACAAGAACAAATTAAATTGCTCATCATTTATTCCTTAAACATTTATTCTAATTTAATAATGTCATTTATTGTAAAACAGTTCTAAAACTGATCAGTTATGTAAATCCTAAAGAACATTTGCTTTCTATATAAAGGAGTAGTCTTAATCAAATAAATTAAGCTTTTAAACGTTTATTATGATTTAATACTATCATTTATTGTAAAACGGTTCTAAAACCGATTAGTTATGTAAATCCTAAAGGACAGTTGCTTTCTATATAAAGGAGTGGTCTAAATCAAATAAACTAAGCTGAAATCTTTACAACAGTAGACTAAGCAGACCAAGCTCTGACTAAACCACTATAATTCCCTTGTGTTCTTATTATTTTTTACTTTTATTCTGTTTGTTTAGTAGCCAATAGTTTGAGTACTCGCACGATTTTAACTGAGTGTTCTTATATATATTAGATACTCGCACAAATTTAATATTGTCTAAATTCTTTAGACAACAACGTTAAAGTAACTAAGGTAATTACAATATGTACAAGGTGGCGGAATTTCTTCAATATATCCAATGTAGTTTCATTATTTATCGTAAGCACATGTTAATAAACTAATTTATAAGCCACAACATTCAAATTGCGAAAGACAAACAAAATAGACAATTTAGATATATAAAAAGAGAGAAATTTCTTCCACAGAGTAGAAAGAAAAATGACAAAATAAATAAATCATTCCCATTTGCATCTAATCTGGTGGGTGTGCTTGAAATCATATGTAAAAGCAACGGTTCTGTCCATTCTTCTCAAAACAAAGCTCTCCACCAAAATATAGCAACCAAAGCTAGTCCACTCACCTAATCCATCATAGTTGTACTCTTTCACTACACTCCCTTTTCCCCCGTTACTAACCCATCCAACTCTTTCTTGCTCCCACTTCATTCTCTCAACAATAACCACATTCAACCCTATTCCATATTCTTCTCCCACTCTTTCACAACTTCTAAACCACACCACCTTTTTGGTATTCACATTTCTTTCGTCACATATAGCTTTCAATCCCTCAACAAAAACATTTTCTGTCTCAAGAACAACATTTACAAACACCGTGTTATTACTCTCGTTTTCAAGCTTTTTGCATCCCGAAACCCTTACCCATCTTTGCTCAAGTGTCATTTCGTAGAACATAGATCTCTTTACTTGGTCTTTCAACTTCATGACTTCTTCCACAAACATGAATGGACAATACCATTTCCCAACAATTAGGACTGTAGAATCATCGTTGTTAAGCAACGGAAGAGCACCACGAAGAGCAACGTTAAGACCTAGTGCTTGCCTAAGTTTGTAGTATGGAGGATACATTCGGACAATCAAATGTTTTTTCCTAAGAAAGTTAATAGGAAACCCATCTGAAGCAGCAATAGCTTTGGCTGAGAAAGAATCGTTGTGGCAAGTTATCTCAACCTGCTGATTCTGGTCAAATGGATCAAGTGGCATGGGTTTAATGTCTTTAACTTTATTACTGCTGAAACATGAAGTACTCATGTTCTTTTCTTTAGAATTTGTGTATGCTTTCCTACAGGTACCAATTGATTATCAAAATTATAACCAAATTAATTTATCTGTAAGCCTAAAATAGCATTCTTTTTAAGGAAAGTTGTCATAGCTAGTTAGACTTAATTAATTAGTTATGTAAGAAAAAGCTTATTTATGAAATTTTCTAATACGGATATATATTGAGTTTTTTTTCCTTGAGTAAATATCATTTTGAATTATGTGTTTTGTAAAAGTTATTAATTAGACTTTATTTTATTAAATGACAAAATGGATAATATATTTTCTAAAATGGTACAAATAGTTGTTTTTTTTGTTAAAATAAAGCTTAACAATAATTCAATTTAGAGGTGTTATAACAAAACTATCTATATTTTCTGTATCTGTTCATATTCGGAATTGTCTTCAAGTTAGTTATATTAAATAAAATTATCGAAAATTGAACTTAAGGTCTTATTTTTATTATTTTTAAAAATATTTAGTCTATTTTGTCATTTAACAAAATAGAAGGTCCAAATCGATAAAAAATACAAGTCCAAAATAGTATTTATCCTATTTAAAAGTACAAAAAAAAAAAAGTAATAACTTGAGATTATTTTTTGTTTGAATATCAATAAAGTAATATATTTTTTAAATGACCTTTTTTTTTTGAGTGTTTGAATAATAAATTATAAATATTTACTTATAAAATATTATTAAGTAAATATTTTTTTTCAAATATTATTATTGGAGAGAGAAATTATGAAGGAGGTGAAAGAATAATTACAATTGTCTTTTTTTTTTAAAAAAAAAAAAAACACAGGGTGTATTTTTTTTATTATTATTATTAAATTTTTGTTTGGAAATGATTATTATTAGAGTTTTTTGCGGTTAAACTCTATCATCAATTATTTCATTTGCACTTGACTTTTTAAGCTCAAATTTTGACAGTAAAACTTTCTAAACTACTGAACTGCTTGCAAATTTAAGGTGACATCCATTTTTTTTACCGTTAATTGCCAATATAGACTCCTTATGTGTACACTTTTATACATGTGTACAAATTCATATTGATACAGTTAATATTATTATTTTAAAAGTATATAAATTATTTTAAAATTTATAATATTTTTTATTTTTAAAATATTTTATTTTTATTTTTATAATTTTATTTAATTTTAAAATGAATTTTGAAAATAATTTTTAAATAATAATATTAAGTGTACCAATATAAACGTGTCATGTGTACAAGAGTGTACATATAAGCAGCCCATAGTAACAGTTAACTGAATGACACCTTAAATTTGCTACTAGTTCAGTAATTTGGAGGATTTTACTGCCAAAAATTTGAGCTTAAAAAGTTAAATACAATTGAAACAACAATTAGGAAGGTTTTGCTGCTAAAAACTCTTATTATTATTATTATTATTATTATTATTATTATTATTATTATTATTATTATTATTATTATTATTATTATTTAAACATCTAATTTTGCAATAAAATTTGCGTGGTTTTATAAAAAACAAGATTTTTGAAAAATAAAATTGGGTGAACTTTATATTTGAGATGTACTTTTTTTTTGGTGTAAATAAAAGTTCCCTAAAAGTTCTTACTTTGAAAAATAACTTCTTAAAACAATTTTTAGGAATAAACTAGGAGATCCAAATTCACTAGAAAAATCTTTAAAATTATCTAAAACTTTTCAAGTAAATGTTTTTAATTCTGCATTAAAAGAATATTTTTAATTCTAGATATGATAAGGGTTTTTCTCATAAATATGTTTTTGTTATTTGTTTTTTAAATTTTATTTAAATCTGTACTTATTTTTTTTTATAATTATACATTTTTTTTAAAATACGATAATAAAATTTTAAAATTACAAAAATAAATTTTTAAGCAAAAAATAAAAATATAAGAAAACAACTAAAAACAATAATAAATCAACCTCACAACAACTATAAATAAACTATAAAACAACAAAAAAAAATCAATCACATGACAGCTATAAATAAAATATAAAACAAATAAAAGAATATTGAACAGTTTATTATTTTTATTGTAAAAAATATTTTTATAAATAAAATAATTAAAATGGTAAAAATAAAAAAAAAAAAATTGTACGAATGTATTTTGTAATTTTTCAAAATTTTAATATATTATGTAAAAATTTATATGCTAAAAGCAAGTAAAAATAAACATACCTACATAAGATAATAGTCTATAAATTTAAGTTGCAGTTATTATATTGGATTTTCAACATAAATGCCCCTTTAATTATTCTTTATTTTGAAATTAGAAATCTTTTTCAATAATCAAGTCCTTCAATTGAGAAAACAGTAGCAATAAATTCTATTAGTTAATTTTCAACAAAACTCAAACTATTGTTATGGATAACACTTTTTTTTTTCAAATATTACACTCTTCCAATTACTTTAAGACATCATATTATAAATAATCTAAAATACCCATTAACTTTTTAAAAACATTAACTAAAAAGACTTGAATTGGTAATGTTTTTAAAATATTTTCTTAAATATATATATATATATGTATGGAACAATAATTTATAGATAAATATATAAATTTAATTTTTGACGCTAATAATACTAAGTTATACTTATAGAACTTTAGTAGGTACATGGACATTAAGTGTCAAGTCAATAATTACGTGGCAGCAGAATTAGGCCTGAGCTAAATCAAATTAGGCCCGCGCCTAGAGCCCACCCATCCCAGGGGCCCAAAGAAATATTTCTTTTAAAAAAATATATGTATTTTTAGTAGGGATAAGTTGAAGAATATTTCTTTTTTGTATCCATTAATAAAAAATACTCTCATATTATATTTCATTAAAAAGTACCCACTTTTGTGAGTGAGTTGTTTAATATAGTCTCACTTTCTACTTAAGTCTAGCACATAATTTATATTAACTTAAATGGTATAATGGAGACATCATCTATAAAAGTGGGTATATCTTAAAGAATATAGAAATAAGAGTAAAAATTAAAATAAGTAAAATAAAGTGGGTATACAATATAATTTCCTCTTTTTTAGTAGATATATTTTAATAAAAGAGCCTAATAATTTTTATTTTCTTAAGGCTCACTCAATCGGTCTTGTGTCACAGTTTCTGATTGGGGCAGGTCATTAAATTTTTATTTTTTATTGAAAAATTAATTTAAATATACCAATAAAATAATCACATGTTGATAATGACTTCACAACTAATAAATATCTACAGAGGTTCCAACAATATAATTTAAGTATTATTATGGTCAAAAATTAAAACTAATTATTTATTTGTAAATAAAAGAAAATTTCAAATATTTACCACCCAAATTACTCAATAATAATTGATGAAAACTTGTACTAATTTTTAACACCCGGATATGACTTCTTAATTTTCAGAATATTGATCATCATAACACATAATTCATTAGAAAAAACACACACATATAATAATTATATATATATATAGGTACCCTGTATGGTCGCCATGGGGCACTATGGCATAGTAACGGTTGGAAGACAATGGATGATTAAGAACTGGTATGAAGACGACATCTTTATGCAAGTCATCATCATGCTCAACTCTCAAAATTTTGTTCTGAGGTAGAGGCAAGTTCCTGAGTCTATCGAAGCCAGAGCATCCACAACAGCTCTCGCTCACCTGATCATCATAATCTTCTTCGTTAAACATTACCAGATAACCAGAATGAGGACCTTCCAATTCCGGAGTTATTGACATTGTTTCAGGCTCCCTTCTATACATCGACATAGGCCTTGTTACATACATCTTTTTATTTCCTCTCTTCCACAAACAATTGATTGAATTATGTGATCTGACTTTTATTCTTTAAAGTTGGTACGTGATTATATATATAGAAAAAATGATGATGATTCTTTTGTACTTAATTATGTGTTAGCCTGAGTTTCCTCATTATTTTATTTTCATAAGATTATGTCTTCACATATCATCCGAATAGAATTAAAACTAAATTGGCAAGATATTTAATGAGAGAGAGACTTTTCATATTTATTTTGTGGAAAATTATAATAGCCTATTTGCAATTTCATTAGCACTATATATAAACATTTTATATAATAATAATTTATGTATTTTGAGAAACAACACCTAAATATATTATAACTTATATCATCATCAACCAACTAGGCCATACAAAAAACTAATATTACATCATAAGATAAACATTAAAAGTTATATCCTAAAGAATAATTTTTGTTAATGTGTGGATCACTTGATTTTTTGGCATAAAAAAATGCGAAAACCACCATATTTAAGAGAAATCAATGGAAGCCACTCTTAAGGTTGCTTATAATTTCTACATCCACGTCATAAAAAATGTAAGCATGCATTGTTGGCTTGTCAAGACCCACTCCTAATTTTTTCAATAAGAACTGATGATCTTTGTAAGCACTCAATACATGAATGACCAAAATGCTAAAATAATGGATTGAGATCTAAAATTAGTTGACATATGGCATGGGATACATAATACATATATTTTTTTAGGAAAAAGTCTCAATTACCAAATACCAAAAGCAATAAGTACTCTAAGAAGGTAGAATCGAGAATTCATTCAATTAAGGATAGCATCAGCTATCAAAAAATCATTTATACAACTAGGATTACCTGGCAGATAAAGAAAGTTTTGGCCAAATCATACTACTACTAGCAGATAAAGCAAGTTTTGGTCAAAGAATGAGCAACCACATTACAAGACCTATAACAGTGGATAAAACTAACAACTTTGAACCTATTACAAAACTAACAATTTCATCTAAGATAAGACCCAAGGAAGTAATAATAGCACATTACTTTGAATGTTTAGAACGACACTCAAACAATCTGATTTTAAAACAATGTTGTCATACCCAAATGAAAGACACTAGATAAACACATTGCAAATAGTCAACGCTACTGCCACTTCTGGTTCAAATTACAAACTTCCAATCTCTAACTCGTCGAAGCTCGAACAACTCCCCATTCATTTCGGATAACCATGCTAAGGCCACTACATTTTCCAATCGAATCAATGGTTGCATCTATGTTAACTTTGAGTAATCCTGAAGGGGGAGGTCTCCATTTATCAGTCGCCGGAATTGGGTGAGGCCTCACCAACGGTTGAGAAGAGGGAGCAACCACTGTATCCATTGACACCCGCTTCTTGTTTTGGAAGCTCCTAATGTAATCATGATCCCAATTAACCACTAGGCTTGGCAATAACTCCAAGCTGTTGTGGACTTTTTTGTTACGCTTGTACCAAAATCTCTACAAAATTACCATCACCAACTCAATCTTTTCCATTGGGAGGGGTTCAATAAATCTATACATAAAATTTAGAAAAATCCTCACAACGAACAAGAGGATCCCACAAAGTAAACTCATAGATTTTCCTACAAGACATCAAAGCGAACATCCCCAAAGCGCATGATGAGTAGTTTTTTCGTTCATCTCACATATAGGACACTAGCCATAAGATAAAAGTTCGTGGCGAGCTAGATTAATTTTAGTAGGAATCCAATTATTAGACACTTGCCGAAGAAAAATTCTCAACTTAGGAGGGACATTAAGAGTCCAAATCTTTTTCTAACCCTCCAGAAGGATAAGTCTGATCCAAACCCATATTGCAAAGTGCTAGCTAGTAGCCACTCTTGATAGAATACCGACCTAATTTTTCAAAATTCTATATCATTTTATCTGGGACATCTATGGTGGAACAAAGAATAGATAGAATAGCCTCCGCTTCATTCGAAAGAAAACTGACATGAACTAGATCTCCGTCCCAAACACCTGAAGATTCACACAACAAAGAAACCTTACTTGAATCATCAAAACAACATGGAGAAGAGACAATGATGACGACACAGAAGGAATTCAGTAATCAGAGTAAATAAAAATCATGGATGACCCCAATTGCATAATACTTAGAACAAGGTATTCTCCCAATAGACTGGAACGTAGCTAAGAAATTGATGAGAAAAGTAGCCCGCTTCATCTTCATGCATGAAGTAATGTACAAAAGATGCTACTCAATGCCACTTCTAGGTGCGTCACAAAAGAAGAATCCAAGCTCCTCAAGGTCAAGGTACATGAGGGTTTTCATGGAAACCATTCTGGGGGACAAAGCCTTTCAAAGAAGATATTAAGACAAGGGTATTTTTGGCCGATAATGATATGTCAGAAAGCGTGACAAGAGCCAGAGATTCTCAAAGATACCTAGAGCTGCCCCAAACAAACTCTAAAGTATGCAAACTCCTTAGCCATTCACTGTTTGGGAAATCAATCTCATAGGTTCACTACCTAAGGGAAAAGGCAGAGTTCAATATGCATTAGTGGCAGTAAATTACTTCACCAAATGGGCCGAAGTAGTGCCCTTAGCCACTATCACATCAAAGAAAGTTCTTAATTTTGTGATCAAGAACATCATTTGTCACTTCAGACTCCCACAAAAGATAGTGTCAAACAATAGAATGCAGTTTGATAGTGATCTCTTTACTGACTTCAATGAAAAACACATAATCATTAAGAGCTTTTCGGTGGTTCCTTACCCACAAGAAAATGGACAAGTAGAAGTGGTAAACCAAATTCTTAAGGATATGCTAAAGAAACTCCTGGAGCAAGCCAAAGGGAACTGGCTTGAAGAACTACCTAAAGTGTTGTTGTCTTGCCGCACTATGGAAAAAATAGCAATAGGCCACACTCCTTTTGCTCTAACCTACGGGTACAAAGCCATGATACCCGTAGAGATCACACCACCTTCACATCAGAGACTAACATATGACCAACATACCAATCACCAACGATTGGCCAAGTCTTTAGATGAAATTGAAGAAATAAGAGATAGGTATGAGCTTAGAAAGGCAGCGTATCAGCAAAGAGTCAAAGATATACAACTCCAAGGTTAAAGACATGAAACTTAAGTATGGAGACATGGTGTTACGATGAGTATTCCTAAACACAAAAGACGCAAGAACAGGAGTACTCAGACCTTCTTGGGAAGGATAATACATCGTCACTGAAGCACTAGAATCCAGAACATACAAGTTGGCACATTATACTACAACTTAAATCCAATATTCGTACCGAGATACTGGAATGGGGTGCATCTATGAACATACTACCAATAAAGTATTTGTCTTCAAAATAGCTCGTTTCATAGTGAGATTCACTTTACCATATGCAAGTGAATCGACCACCTCTTAAACTAAGAAGATGTGACGAAGTCATCTTTAGGTTAGGAGGTCTGCACTACTAGTTGAATAGGGCATTAGTGCAGTGAGAATCACTTCAGCTAAGCCTTGATGAAAAATGAAAATCTGCAAATACTTGTATTTAATTTTGAGGAATAAAAATATTAAATAAAGATTTTTTTGGTACTTCAATAATATATTGAATTACAGCTCACGGACCTGAGGACGCTTTCAAATGCTGACTAAAGCTTGTAGAGTTGGTGTTGAGATAACTTCGGTTATTTATTTGGTGAGTTCAATACTACCAACTCACGAATCTCTAGATAAGTGGATAATTGCTCACACGTGTAACAATTCTGTAAGAGTCATGATAAAAAAGGTCCAACAGGATTTGGTATGACAAGTGACCAATAAAGGCACTTCTTTGATCACTTGGGGGCACATAGAATATGCTATGGTATACTAGTAGGGTTGAGTATTTGGGCGGTTAGGCCAACCAACTCGGCCAACCCAACCCGTTTTTTGGCTGAAATAACCCCATTTTATTGGGCAAAAATTAATAGAGTTTAAAAGGCTTCAACTCGTGGTCATTGGGTTGGTAACAGGTTGATTATATTGTAACTTATTCAACCCAACCCGAGTCGGCCCATTAGACAATTTAAAAATAAAAAAAATTATAGACAACTTTTAGTCCACTAGCCAGTGGCCCAGTATGTGTATCCTTTACCCTAACAAACACAACACACTCATAACTCATACATGATAACCATATAACGAAAAAACCCTATCACTCTTTCTTTTCTCACAAAAAAACTTAGCAGCCAAAGCTTTTCGACGTTCACGTGCGACCACGACCACAAACCGCTAGTAGCGTTCAGTCCACAGCAGTAGCAGTTCCATTCACGCACATAAACGGCGACCACCGCTCGGTCGTTGCCTTTCTAGAGGTAACACAGCAAAGCCAAGGTACGAGAGTAATCTATCTCTATCTCTAGTCCATATACAAATACACGCAATTACACACTAGTCAATCCATGTTGGAGCCTCATTGATTTTATTTTTTTCGATTTTGTATTACAAGAATTATATTGTTCGTTGCCGAAATTTGCCTCTCAAGTCATTGTCGAATCCTCGATCTCCTACAATGACGCACAACAGTCACACTCACACCCCACAAACTCAAGTTAATATTCATCTTTAATTTCTTAATTTTTTTTTTCTAATAAATAATGGTATATAAAAATTAGTATATAGTTTTTTTGTGATTAAAATATAATGTATATAATATGAATATTAGTTGTTATTAATATTATAAAATAATATATATATTTAGAATATATAGAGCAATATTGTGATATTTGTGATAAAAAATAAGTGTTTGTTTTTTTATTTGGCTACTGATATTTATTTTATTTTTTATTTGATTATTTTTGTATTGTTATGATCTTGAGTATATAAATTTTTTATTAGTTGCTATTATTATAATTTATTTTTATCGATTTTTCGTTGGTATTTTTTTCTAAATTTTTATTTTTTTTGTATTGTTTTATTTTTGCTATAATGTTGAGTATATGTCATTTTCTTAATCAATATTAATTTTATTTTTTATTATATTTTTATTTATTTATAATAGTTTGACTAACTATATTTATTATAATTGTAGAAACTAAATTAAGGTCAATGAATCATCACCAAAAGCAAAAACTATTGACATTGAGATTGTTAAGTGATGCCAATACGGAAACTGATTTTATATTGTCAATGTAATATTTAGTTTGTTATGGACAATTTCAATAGCTTTAAGATTTTAAGTGACTCTGTAATATTTGATTTTTAATATTCTGTAACTTCGGATGAATATGTTAATGTTAGAATTTTTAATTTTCTTCTCTCTAGGTAAGATTCTGATAATATTCAAATCTGATTTTTTTTTTTTAATTATGGAAAAAGGGTTATAACCCAATCCTAACCAACCTAATCCAACCTATAAAAGAAAAAATAGGTTGGGTTATAAAAAATTCAAGAAGTGAATGGGTTAAAAATCTCTAGGTTGATGTCATTGGGTTGGGTCATTAAAATACTCTGAACCCGACCAACCCAACCCATGATCAGTCCTATAAATGAGAGCCATATGTAATATGAGCATTCAAAAAAAAAATCACACATGTGTAAGTACTTCCATGGTAAAGATAACGTTAAGAAACATTCATGTTACTCTTAGAGACCGAGTTTCTTAAGACATGGAATATGTGCAAGTGTTAAAAGGCCAAGCGCTAACGGATAAAGTAAAAAATAAAAAAAGAAAACAATAGAATAAAGTTTTTATTGAATTAGAATAATTTCTAATTTAATTCAAATAAGTCTAATAAATTTTTATTGGGACTTATCCTTATTAAAAGGACGGCCAAGACGACCAACTAACACAGTAAATCTAAAAGCTAAAAAAAGAAAAGAAGAAGGACTAAGACAGTGTCCTATGAAGCCAAGAAGCTATCTAAGTCAACAACATCTTCAATCTATTCCTCATTCTCTATTGGTGGTGCATTAGTAGGAGGAGGAATGTTATGATGCTAAGGATTGTAGCCTTCGACCCTCGCAGCTTCTTTGTGTTGGATTAAAATCCTCAATATGGGCTCATATGTATATTAGTGTATTGCTATTTGAAGTTTGGCCCAAAATAAAGTGATCATTTTAGTAATTATGGGTCATTGGGTATTAAAGTGTCATGGGTTAAATGTGTAGATACCCTAAGCGATATTTCTAATTTATTGAGGGGCTAAATTAGAAATACTTAAAATTAATAACCTAGCTATGAGGTTATAAATTGGTAGTGGTCCCCAAGAAACAAGTGCCAATTTCTATTCTCATCTTCCCCCATCAAGAGAGAAAATTAGAAAACCTAAGTCTTGTTTTCTTGGAAGATCATTACCCAAAATCACCACAAAGATTATCTCTACAAGATGGATTAAGATCATCACTATCTATGAATTAAGGTACGCTTCCGCCATTTGAATTCTTCTCTTTGAATCAACAAAGGTATTCTTTAGATCTATAGTTATACACTTATAATTATATGTAATATGTTTATCTATAGAATTGAATTTTGTTGTTACATATTTTATGAGTGATATAGAAACTAACAAGTGGTATCAAGAGCCACTTTTGATTGATTCTTTGAGAATTTAAGGTTTATGTTAAAGAAATTTGGGAAATTTAAAAATTAGGGTTATGGTCTTTCCACTTTTTGGCTTGAGATATAAATTTATATATGTTTATATCATGATGATTAAGTAATGCTATTTTTTGGGTTTAAATTTTATTTATTTGTTTTGGTTTCATAATATATCGTTCTCCTCTGATGTATTGATTTTTTATGACTACCGTATAAATATAACTTGATGTTTGATTGCCATTGAATCAATGGTTTAAGATAAGTTATGAATTACAGTAGCACACCCTCGAGATTGCAACAATATTCATTCCAAATTATTACTACAGTTACCAATAAATTCAAAATACATGTTATATCTTTTATCCTAATATCAATTTCGTAGTATTTTTTTTTCATTAAGGGGATTAAGCTTTTGGATATACATATATGGGAATTAAGGATTTGGTAAGATATTATGTGGTATATATTTATTGTATTCATTATGTAAATATATATATGGGAATTAAGGATTTGGTAAGATATTATTTGGTATGTATTAAGGATTTGGTAAAATGTTATTTAGTATATATTTATTGTATTTATTATTTTTTATTTGGGATTGATGTGTTATTATATATTGAGATAAAGTCAAAACTCATTTGAATCAATTTTGTTCAAATTTGGCATACTAAAATTTTAAAGTTTGTCTCTCATTCTAAATGAGTTGATTGAAACATGATGTCGCCAAAGCAACCTCTCTTGTGTAGATTGCTCATGAGGAATGTTAGATGTTTGTGTGTGTATTTCTCATGTAAGTATTGATCGGCCCAAAGGAAGGTTATACTTATTTTGAGGGCACACATACTTGTGGTGATAAATATGTGACAATTATAAGGTTTCCATGTGAACAATATGTACAGTCCAAAGATTGACAAATTGTTTGACAGGATTTATTGTCAATATTTGATTGCTACAACAAGAGTACCGTTTACAGTTAATATTATTGTCCAAAGACTTGATATTAATGGTGTGTTTGGTATCTTGAGATGGGATTTGCCATTATTTGAACTTATTTTGTTATGTTGATTCTTTTGTGAACCCTTGGTTATTTTGTTCTATTTTTTTGCTCATGTTTAGTTATATCTACCAACATAAAGTTAATTCTCATGCCAATGAGATAAATTTTTAAGTAAAGGAAAGATGCAAATATGCTTCTTTAGCTACCTTGTTTAAAGAAAGGATAAGGACAAAGATAAAATTCAGTATGTTGCATATGGAACACTGTTAAAGAAAGTGCAAAAAGATTTTAGATATGGAATTATCTATGACTTTTACAAAAGGAATTAAAATAAGGTTAAAGTGTTCCAAGTATGTCATTAGACATATCTAATGAAAATAAGTTTCTCACTATGGTTTGTTTTGTAAATGATTTAATTTATTGTACCTAACTATACTTAATAAGTAATTTTTTATGAAATTTCTTATGTAAGTATACTATGGAAGATTATCTATGAAACTAAAAGCCAAGTGATGATGAAAGATTCATCTTTAGGGGCAAAAGTGAAACATCTACATATGAGGCTATAAGGATATTCAAACTATGGTTAAAGACTAGTTATTTTTTGGATTTGGAAAAGACTTATACAGTATCATCACCTAGATGAGTTTTGGTTTTGAATTCTATTTTGAATAAGTTAGGACATTCTTGTTCATTTAGAATTTAAAAGTCTTTTCCAATATTGGTTCTACTAGCTCTTTAATTTATGAATTTATTGAAATTTGCCTCATATAAAGAAACCTTATAATTTCTCTTATGGTACAAAATATAAATTGAATCATGAGAATTCTATTATACTTTGGTATAAGTATTAAGATTATATCTCCCAAAAGGAGAATAGAAGGACTTATTTTTAATAGAATTCTTGATCCCTTGATTTAATAAATTTTAGATTTTATAAAGGGGTAACAAACAAACATAAAGAAATCAAGCGACAAAATAAAAGTTTCATTATCTAAGAATTTATGCTATATTTTGGTAGATCTTTCCTCATGGTTTTATGGAATGATCAATAATAGTATCTTGTCTTCAGACTAATGAAACTTGTTTTGTTCATAAGGCATTAATCTTTAGACGTTTCTTTTAAATTTTTTAAACCATAGTTGACAAATCAACTAGGTAAGAAAATTAAAATCGTTGAAACTAACTATGATGGTTAACACTACCATGGGAGGTATGACGAATCAAGTGAATAACGTCTAAGATTATTTTGCACAAATACTAAAGAAATGTAATTTCATCTTCCAATACAAAATGTTAGGCAAACCTAACATGAAGGGTATTTGAGAGATGTAATTAACATTTATCTAAGGACATGACTAGAAGTGTGATAATTCATTCTTCGTCATGAAACTCGTTTTTGGGGAGAAACACTTAAGAATGCAACATAAATTCTGAACTGTGTATCAAGTAAAGTATAAGTTAAAACTCTTTATAAACTAAGGTTGTGGTTAGACTCATAGTCTAACATATAGATATATTCTATTTGTGGATGTTCGATTAAGATGAGGTCTTATAAGCCTCATAAAAGCAATACGGACTCCAAAATAGTAAGGAACTATACTTTACTGTATACTCTAGTAATTAAAAAAGCTACAATTTTTGTGATCCCACATTATGGTTCAATTTTGAGACGAGAAACTTTAATAATTTTAAGGATGTTGAGTTTGGGGGAGAAATAAGATTATTATAGATATTGTTCTTGAGAAGGAATTGACGTTAAACTCAATTCCAACTATCACTTTTGACAATGTTTAGTTTTTCATGACTTTCATTGATCAATAAGTGAATCCAGAACCTTGATAAGACAATATCAAACAACTTCTCATTCAAGATATGGTAAATGTTTCAGATAATCAAACTCAACAACCTCAAAGGTCAGTGTCATTAAAGAAATCCATGAGAGAAAGGACATAAGGAAATAATGGAATGATAGACAATGATCCAATCAACTTTTATCATGCCATGAAGGTTCCGACTCTCGAAACTGGACTGATATCATAAATAAAGAGTACAAATTGATGTGAGACAATAAATTTTTTGGTATTTTTCCTATTGCTATAAGGTGTAAAACTAATTGGTTATAAATAAATATTTATAATCAAGAGGGATGCAAATTGCAATGTGGAGAGATGCACATTATGTCTTGCATGTAAGGAATTACTTATAAAGCATATATTTATTCTTTTGAATAGACTTTCTTTGGTTTAATTGAAAGACTATTTCAAGACAAGCATGACACTGACTGCTCATTATGGTCTTGAGTTATATCAAATGGATTACTAATGTGTCATTTATCAATAATGATATTGATGACAAAAGTTATGTGTGCAACGAGAAAACTTTGTGTCCAAAGATCCAAAGAATATGGTTTGCAAATTAGGAAAATCCATGTGTATACTCAAGTAAGCTTCTCGTGAATAATTACACAATTTTCATTAAGTATTCTCATTTGGTTTTTGAGATAAAAGCTTTTGATGATTGTGTATATATCACAGGTTCAGTGGGAGTAAGAATATGATCCTGGTATTATATTGGTGAACAATTGCTTGCCATTAATGATATACTCTTTTTTATTAGGAATTCAATATATGTTGAGAATGTTCTTGAAATATTCTTGAATTATAACAAAAGAGATATATCAATAAAATATTCAAAAAAATTTGGCATGAAAGATACTATACTGTGTGATAAGCTTGTAGCTAAAGAAAATAAGTTGTCTAAATTATTGCCCTAAAAGCAACCTTAGAATTCAAGAAATATAGAAGATTCTTAATTTACATTAGAATCTAATATATGCTCAAGCATGTATGTATTTGTACTTATACATATTAAGAATGTTGGATAGATATTTAAGTAACCATATAAGGAACTTTCGGTATGCAGCCAAATAAACTATAAGGAATTTAAGGAGAACAAAATACTATATGTTCACTTATCAGAAATTAGAAAACAGAAAATGTTGGAGATCATTAAGATTTCTAATTCTGATCTTATAAAGCTTTTAGTTGTGAGATTTTTGTCACATATGGCTGCAAAAAAAAAAAAAAAAAAAAAAAAAAAAAAATAATTAAGAATGGTATTGAAAGCTATTAAAGATATATTTTGTGACAATAAATCAATCAGGTTGCATTTTAATAACAACATGAACTCTATGAGGTCAAAGGCACATTGACTTTGAGCTAATTGTTATTAAAATAAAGTTCAGAGTAATAAGGTGTCTATAGAACATAATAAGGACAAACTCTATATTTTGTGTGATCTGGATCATTAAGAATATACCACTTAAGGCTTTTCAGGAGCGTATTGCTCATATATGGATGTGGTATTATTTAAGATTGTGCTGGTTTAGTGGGAGTTTGTATTTGAGATGTTCTATCAAGCTGATACATATTTATGGTTTGATTCTGCAGATAAAGTATGGATTTAAGTTTTGAGTACTCTGAATGTATTCTTTCTATTGAGGTTTAAGTATAAGGTTAGAAAGAATTAATAAAGAATTGATCTCAATTAAGGAGGACCAGTTGGAAATAGACATGCTAAGATCACATTTGCATGTAATTTTCATGCTACGCATCCATGATTGATCTATGTCATTTGATTATATTGATATACGTGACCATTGATGGGTTTAGCTACGATAAATGTTGCGAAGGCCGCTTTGATCCTATGTTAGTATAATTAATGGACGAGATTGTTTTGAAATACCTATAATTATGATAGCAAAAGTTAAGCGCTTATAAGGTTACACACTATCAGAAAACATATGTAGCCCAAGTGGGAGATTGTTGGATTAAAATCCTCAATATGGGCTCATATGTATATTAGTGTATTGCTATTTGAAGTTTGGCCCAAAATAAAGTGATCATTTTAGTAATTATGGGTCATTGGGTATTAAAGTGTCATGGGTTAAATGTGTAGATACCCTAAGCGATATTTCTAATTTATTGAGGGGCTAAATTAGAAATACTTAAAATTAATAACCTAGCTATGAGGTTATAAATTGGTAGTGGTCCCCAAGAAACAAGTGCCAATTTCTATTCTCATCTTCCCCCATCAAGAGAGAAAATTAGAAAACCTAAGTCTTGTTTTCTTGGAAGATCATTACCCAAAATCACCACAAAGATTATCTCTACAAGATGGATTAAGATCATCACTATCTATGAATTAAGGTACGCTTCCGCCATTTGAATTCTTCTCTTTGAATCAACAAAGGTATTCTTTAGATCTATAGTTATACACTTATAATTATATGTAATATGTTTATCTATAGAATTGAATTTTGTTGTTACATATTTTATGAGTGATATAGAAACTAACACTTTGACCACTAGCTCACCACCATTCAGGTCAAAATCAATCCTCTAAAGAGCATCAACATTGAAACATTGCTTGTAACATTGGAAAGGTCGTCCAATTGAATGACTATGTGCCACCATTGGATGACCAGGCACGATAGATGGCATCAAAGCATAAGCCATTATAGAAGGCAACATAAGCAATTGCCTTCTTCTCCAGCTCTACCACTTGACTCCCAAGGCGTTGAACCTGGTCCTCTAGCTAAGCAATGCTTAGAGTCTTCTCATCAAGTGACTGACAGAAAGAGTCTTCAACCTCATAATTCTTTTTTTGAGCAATAACTAAATCTTTCTTCAAGCTATTATGTCAAGCTTTGGCATTGTCAGCCACCCCTTGAAGACTAGATACACTGCTCTCAAAGTCATTAATGGCTTCTTCAGACTCAACCACCTGGTTCTCTACAGTGGTGGCATGCTTCTCCGCAGCTGAGAGCTTCTTAGCGAGCTCGACAACCTTCTTGTGTTCATTTTCCATGGTGTAGGCATAATCAACACAAGCCAGGAAGCAAAGAAAGTAAGTCAAATGATGGTGAATATAAAATAGCCAACTCAAGAGAAGACAAGAAAAGATTGTTACCCCAAAGATATTAGTGAAGCATCTTTGGGGAATGACGTGTGGAGGCTTGGAACTAACCAATTTTCTCAACAGAATGTTCTCAACCTTGGATCCAATCAAGGTATATCCACCAGCAAGAAACCAAGTGCCCTGCTCCACCAAATCCAAAATAGCGTCTGGAGTACAATTATTACCCTCATCTAGAGAAATCTCAATTGGAGATGCAGGAGATCCCTCATTAGCCTCAACAAATTTAGACTTCTCTTTTCTAGAATCCTGGACAAGGGGAGCGGGCCTCAATTTCTTTACTATAAAATATTATAAAATATATATTATAACGAGATATTTACGTTCTATAATATAGAATCTACAAAATATTGAAAGAAATAAATTAAAAATATAATATATTAGATGCTTTAATTTTTTTAAAAAAATTTACTATATTTGTTATACATTTATAAAATACTATTTATCGCTTTAAATATATTAAAAAAAATTAATTATTTTTTGTTTTAATATTTCTTTATATAGGAGGATATGTGTATATATTAATATTATATATTTAAAATTAATAAAAGGAATTATTGCATAGAAAATATAAATTGATATTTTATTTACAAAAATACCTCCATAAGGTAAAGACAACATTTATATCTTTTATGTAATTTTAATTACCAAAGTACCACTTATACTATCATCACTTACACAATAAGATGATGGTTGCAGGGTGGTTGCTGCGTGGTTGCGCGGTGGTTACATTAGACGATAGTTGCAGGGTCGTTGCTAGGTGGTTGGCCGAAGGTTGCATGAGACGAAGGTTTCAATCAGACGAAAGTTTTTGGGTGGTTGCTGGGTGGTTGGCTGAAGGTTGCATCAGACGAAGGTTTCAATCAGACGAAATAACTGTTAGCAAAATATTTAGGCAACTGTAATGCAACTGTTGTGAAACATTAAAAATCAGAACAGTATTTTCACGTACGTAACTCTATCTACATGTCTCTTAATGATTTAATATGAATAAATTTACCATTAGAAATTTAGAAAACAACAAAAATACACAAGGATAAATATTTTACTATAGTATTGATGTAATTTTTTATGGATTATACTTGAATTTGATTGTTTGGGAACTCCAGTTCAAATTTTTGAGATCTGCCTTTCATGGATCTAAAAATTGAAGTGAGGACATTAGTTTTATGCAAATTAAACTGGATTTTTAGTTGAATTTTAGTTTTGTAATAGTTTTTCTACACCTTTTTTATGAATTCGAAGCAACCCCTGTTTTGATTGATTCTGGTCGTCTTCTCAGGTGAAGTCGCCGGAATTAATGGTGGTTCTCTTTCTGATTGAATTTTGTTTCGGTTGCGTTGGGTTGCTGCGTAGTTGCACGATGGTTGCGCGATAGTTGCTCAGGAAGCATGGATCCTAGGTTGAAGGTATGTGTAAGTGGTATTTGTGTAATTTTTTTTTTATTTTGGCTGTATATTTGTTTATTTGACCAGTTGGAAGTATTTTTGTAATATTATTACTTTTTAGTTAAAACTAAAAGAAGCCCTTAATAAAATATATTAAAATTTAAGAAAAATAAGTAAGATGTATGTAAGAATTTGAGGTAAAATAGATTGAGCTTGTAGCAACTTATTTTAGACAATAGAAAAACTGATTAGAGTCTATTTGAAAGTTAATTTTGTTGGTTCTCTTCTGTATTTTAGTATTTTAGAGATTAATCACATTTATAACAGTTGATGTAAGTACCATAAGAATTCTAAGGAATTTCCCATTATGTGTTCACCTTAATGTACTCACAAAATAAATTATAAGTGTCCAACTAGTACGTTGCTATAATTTTTTTTTTAATAAAAAAAAGTAGAATTCATGAAAAAACTCGTTGTTATAGAAGAACTTAAAAATCGAGAATAAGCATCTGTCTAAATACAATCTCTTAAACTAGAAACAGAGATTGCTAGGGTATAAACAACACCATTCGCTAATCACAAAATAAGAGTGCAAAAACCACCAACATCAACAACTAATAATTCATATCACATCATTAAATAAGTACTTGAGGTGGACAATGCTTCCAAAAACACTTGGTTCGAACAAAAACTTTCCCCTGTTTTATGAATAATCCGTGAATAAGATAAGTTAGCTTTTATACACTAATATCTCCTGTCATCCTGAAGTGCTGAACTTTACCATGAATGTTGTTCTACCTCCATTAAATTGGGAACATGATCCAAAATTTCTTCAATGCTTGTGGTCCATAATTGATAAATGCATAGCAAATGAAAAATTAAATATATAAAGGCATAACAAATGAAAGAAAACTAAGAAGCCATCTTATTATTATATTCATCATTAATACAATTACAAAATTTTGTATCCACAATCTAAAGAACCAATGAAATTTTTTCACTTAATAATAATAATACTAATGCACAAAGAATACACTAATTTTTCTTGCAGTAGTGCAAAAATACACGCAAGCACGCAGAAAATCAAATTGTTGCCTCCATGACTATGGTGATAATTCATGAAACAACTGAGAACATCATTAACAACATCCAAATCTCTGCCTTAATCATTCCCATTTGGTCCTAATATGATGAGAGTGCCTAAACTCATGGCTAAGTGCTGTGCTTCCATCCATTCTTTTCAAAACAAACCTCTCAATCAACACATAACACCCAAATCTCTTCCAACCCAATGATCCTCCACATTCCTCTGTCCTCTGGACTCTCACTTCTTTTTCTTTCCGCTTAACCCATCCAACCCTTTCTTGCTCCCATTTAATTCTCTCAACAACAGCTAAACTCAACCCAATACTAGTCTCTTCTTCATCACTATTCATACTTCTAAACCACAAAACCCCATCAGCCACAAACTTGTCATCAACTACAGCTTCCTCACCTCCAACCGCAACCGTTTCGTTCTGAACAACAGCATCCACAACCACACAACTCCCTCCTCCATTGCTATTATGTTCCTTTTCACATATCAGTTCCCAATTTTGTTCAAGTGTCATCTCGTAAAACATGTAGTTCCTCATCTCGTCTTTCATGGTTTTGGGAGTTCCTTCTTTGATGAACACAAAAGGGCAATACCATTTTCCTACAACCACAGGCTTGGATTTCTTAGTGGCTAATGGGAAGTTGAAATCAGGATGGTGGGCTCTGAGGGCTGCGTCTACACCATCTGCTTGGCCTAGCTCGAACCAAGGCGACTCTGAGAATGTGAGTTTCCAACCACCATTTCTACCCAAGAATCCTGGAGCAAAACCATCTGGGGCTACTGAGTCCACTTTGAACTTTTCACTACCCCAAGGAGTGAGATATCTTCCGTGGAGAGAAAGCTCCAATTGTTGATACTCATTATGGGGATCCAACGGCTGTGGTTGAGTCTCAGGAGCATATTCGTAAAAGCAGAAGGTTTCCAGCTCATCTTCTTTACAGCATGTAAAAGCTTCCCTGAAGATAATTCCAAAAGGGTATTCGTTCGTCAGTCTTGGTTAAAATCAACACAGTTTAATTTCATCAGAAGGATATTAAAAATTGGGTAAATATCACTACCCATTAAGCTACACCAAGAATAATTTAAAAGGGTATTCATCAATCTTAACGAAAGAGAACAAATTTATAAAAATATCACAATTTAGTATAGATTAGAAGACACAATTTTGGATCACTAATTTAACACGACTAATTTAGCTTCTTCACTGAGTGAATTCCAACAGGGTATTCGTCATATTTTCGAATCAAAAGCTAAAAAAGCAACGTAATTCCTTGAAACAAATATCTGAATTTGGATAATTAAGACTGCCCATTAAGAACCACTCATTAAATTTCAAAAGGGTATCCGTAAAAGTTGGTCAAGAACCAAAAAATCAATCATAATTTCATTTAAAAAAAAAAATTGAAATTGGATCACACATGAACCATTAAGGTTACTTACCCTCTATCTTTTCCAAATGGATGTACAGCATAATATTTGTTAGAGGACAATGGCTGACCAAGAACCGGAATGAACCAGACACTGTGAAAATGGAGATCTCTATCGCGAGCGAAGCCTTGGACGTAATAAACTTCAAGTTTTTTATTCTGAGGAAGAGGAAGTCTCCTAATCCTATCGCTCTTCTTTAGACCAAAACAACATTTGGGCTGAGCTTCCTCATCTTGAATGACGATGATCCCAGAGCTGGGACCCTCAGGAGGAGGCTCCGACAGAGCAGAGGGAGATTTTTTGTACAAAGAGAGAGGCCTCGTCACATACATTATCGATCAAGTTTTGTTTTTTTTTCCTTTTCCCCTTAATGAAACTGCTATCGTTTACGTACGTTTTTGCAAAATTGTAAGAGAGAAAGAGAGAGAGGTTTTAGGTAGAATAACTTGGTGAAAGAAGAAGAAGAAGAAGATGAAGGGGTTGGTTTGTGATAGAGTAGATCGCAGTGGGGCTTATATACAGTACTACTAAGCCTTTTTAGTCTCCGCGTTAAGCTGCCCGATTTGAACATGGTTGAATTTTGACTGTGTACGCCAACAGCCTAATACAGGACCACAATCACTAAAACCCATTATAAAATTATGCAAATGGGATTATTATTTTGAGATTAATTACTTCACTTTATACTAAATATATTAGTTATGAATCGTTTGTGGACCATTAATTCGTTTTGTAACCATGAAAATTATAGTA
Organism: Cannabis sativa; assembly: GCF_029168945.1. Lineage (NCBI taxonomy): Eukaryota > Viridiplantae > Streptophyta > Magnoliopsida > Rosales > Cannabaceae > Cannabis > Cannabis sativa. Next base: position 27,264,377 of record NC_083608.1, read on the forward strand.
ATTAACTTTCGTATTTAATATTTATGTTCTTAACACCAACTAAAGTCTACAAAGGAGGTTTTTCTTAATAAATATTAATCAGTGCTGAGCTGTTTCTGTTTTTATTTTATTTTATTTTTTTCACTCTCTTTTTTGGTGGAATTTTATACCAAATACACATGCACATAATATAAATTATCTTAATGCAAAAATAAACCAACATAAGACGTAGGAGTAGGAGTAGTCTTTCATAGTGCTCGCCACTCCGAGTAATAGATGGGCAGATTGTGACTTTGTGAGGTGTCTGACATTAGCGAATAGAACAAACAGTGGTATGAGGTTCGATTGAGAGTTTGAGTGACATCAACTTACTCTTCTTCTTCCTCTCACTTTCCAAATTCTTTTTTCTTATTTATATTATTGGAGACTTTGTTATGAGCCTATTACAGAGTAGCATTGCTATTTTCGGTATTAGGGTTGTATAGGTAACGCATTATCATTTATTAAAGATATTTTTAAAATTTATTAAATTAAATTATATAAGATTTGATATTTAATTGTACCAATAAATGACACCTAAAAGTGTACTAGCTACTACTAATGCTTATAGAGCATTCACACTTCTCAAAGATATTAAAAATTTAACTAATTAGTAATTTTTCCCCCGAACTTGGACATGTACTAAATCGTGCCCCCTGAACTTTTTTGGCCGTTAAAAATTCCTCCCGAACTATTAAGATTGTTAAATTTAAGGACTTTTATCTAATTTTAGTAAAAAAATTCTAACATGGATGAAATTTCAAGGGGCATGATTTAGTACATATCAAAGTTTGAGGGACATGATTTGGTAGATATCAAAGTATGGGGAGCATGATTTAGTACATAAACAATCACTGAAATAGTAAAATTGAATGAAATTAGACAAAAGTCCTTAAATTTAACAATCTCAATAGTTCGTGAGAAATTTCTAACGGCAAAAAAGTTCAGGGGGCACTATTTAGTACATGTCAAAATTCAGGGGGAAAAATTACTAATTAGCCTAAAAATTTACACATCATCTTAAAATATAATATTTTATCTCTTCCATATCACTTTTGGCACTATTACGTCTAAAATTAATTCAATAGTAAATATTATTCAAGATTGTTACTATGATCCCACACATTATTCTATAATATATTATTTATAATAATTATAAATATTATTATACTAATTTTTAAAAAAAACTCATATAATACTATAGATAAATAATACACTGTTTTTTTAAAAGCATGCACATCCATGTACAGCTACATTGATCGTCCGATGAACATGAATTAAGGATACTCTTAAAAATTTAGATTACAAACTTGTCAAATCTTCTAATAGTAATTCAAGATCATTGAAAATAAATGTCTATTATAAAAAGCAGACATAATTGTTAGGCAATACGTTTCATTTACATGAGCAGTAAAGCATAAAAAAGAATTTAATTCCAAGTTGGACCCAACTCTCATGGTCTAGCTTGGCCAGAACATGTACAAGTCATCCTTGAAGCTATCAAACTCATGGTTGACCCGACACTGCTTTAAACTTGCCTGCACCATAGAGAACCTGTGAGCCAAATAACAAGACATAAAATAATACAATATGAACAATTGTAATAATATAATTTATACATTACGCCTCTGCGTATATAACTGTGCCACCACACTAAATATTACATTATTTCATATATAATAATATCAGTATAACTAATGTCTATATAGCATAGACCTACGTGTTACGCTCACACGTCTCTTTTCCATTTAAGGCCTTACTAGGGTTTATCTTTGTTCTAGTTATCGATTCTAACCTAGTTATGTCTTACTCGCATAACTTTACTCAATTATTCACATAAGATACTATTGCATATTCATGACAACATATACTTAGGGTAATAACCCTCGGCTTCATAAAATAATCACACCTTATATAATTGCGCCACCGTGCTATACTCTATGTGCTTATTTCAATATCTTACCTAATTTTTAATGTATATGGAGAAATCCCAATTCATAGGTGATTCTGACCAAGCATCAGTATTTCTAGTCACAATGCTTGGATTTTTACACAATAAAGTTAATCTCAAAATCACATTCATAAATATCTACATATAAGACTCTAACACTGGACCAAATAATAGAGCTTGAAATGATAGCTTTCCAACAATATAAAGAACATCCAAAACAAAGTTTGGAGTCAAAAATTATGCATAAAATAAAATAATAAAGATTACACTGTCGTCGCCATCTAGTCGCTACCAATTATTATCACGACCAAATTAAAGCTCGTCGCAACCAGAGCCTAGGTAGAGGCTATCCATGTTCTAGGTTTGAGCCTAGTCGCAACGACCCAAAATTTGGTCGCGGCGACTGGGCTTAAAACCAAAAAAATAGGTTTTTACCCAAAGCCGAACTTAACCAAACCAATTCCAAACTTTTGGTTTAGTAATTGCTTTCTAAGCCAAATTAAAATATTTTCTAAGAATCTCATACAACAATTAACTTGCTTAACACTTTAAATAATACAAGCCATCACACAAACTAAATCACTCCAAATATGAAATCATAACAACCAATCATGCTTAAACATACTCAAAGCTTCACAAATCATACAATCCTAGCTTTGAAATTACAAATAAATGAAAACTCAAAGTTCCAAGAAAATCAACTAAAGCTCATGCTCGAAATTCACATAATTTACAGAGTAAAAAGACCAATACTTAGCTTAACAACCTGATTTTAAATCAAGAGGTACAAAACTCAAGTAAAGCCTAGTTTTCCATTTTATATATCCCATCCAACCATTAACAAAGAAAACATGAAACTTCCTAAAGAAATCCAATTTTCAGTTAAAAAAAAAACAAAAGAAAAACCAGAAATTACAACAAGTTTAAAGGTGAGAACTACCTCAACTACCTTTCCTCAAGCTTCACACCATAAATACCAAGAACCTGCTTTGATTTCTCTTAGAAATTTAATTTCAAACTTGAGATGAAGAAGGAGAAAAAGGGGGTTCGGTTGGGGCTTCAAGACCAAAGAACTAATTTTTAAAAATGAAAACTCATAAATCAATTTATTTCCTTTTTGCTTGAAAGGCTATTTTGCCCTTATGGCATAAAACCCACATAATCAACTAAGGGTATAAAAGTCATTCCAACCATACATAACTTCATTTGAACTCATAAATATCTCATATTTTTACTAATAATCTCATTCATAACACATAAGACTATTTTTGGTTCACAAACCCTATTTGAGCCCAAAATACCCAATTGTGACCATATAGCCCTTACTTGTCAAAAATCACATACAATAAAACAATATGATCATACTATATAATAATATAGTCCATTAGCACAATATGTAATAAAATTATGATTTTACCATTCTCAGGCCAAACTTACGAAAATACCCTAACTCATAAATGGAGTCTTATAAATGATAAATCTAAAGTAATTTCATATAATTAATTATATAATAATATAATTACTCAATTATAATTAATCTATTTTAATTAGGGTTTCTAATCTATTTACTAATCTTGAGATATTACAATTTTCTCATCCTTATAGAAATTTTGACTTGAAATTTACTTGAATAACTTAGGATATTTTTGTCTCAATATCAGACTCTAACTCTTAGGTCGCCTCTACGACCTTGCTATTCCACCATAACACTTTTACTAGAACAAGCATTTTGTTCCTCAAAACTTTCTCTCTTCTATTGAGTATCTGCATTGGTTGTTCCTAGTATGAAAGATCTGGTTGAAGTTCCAAAGCTTTGTAACTCGAAATATGAGATGAGTCTGACACATATTTCCAAAGCATTGAAATATGGAATACATTGCATACAGCTTCTAGTCCTGGGGCCATAACTAACTTGCACGCCACTTACCCTATCCTCTTCAGGATTTCAAAAGGTCCAATAAACCTCAGGCTGAGTTTCCTCACTTGTCAAAGCATTTCACTCCTTTCATTGGTGAAATACGGATAAATATAATATCTCCAACAAGAAAGTCAATATTTCACCACTTTGGATAACATAACTCTTCTGTCTACTCTTGGGTGTAAGCATTTGAGCCATAATCTTATCAATTACTTCACTCATTTTCTAAATAGCTTTTGGACCTAGAAACTTTGTCTCACCTAACTCATCCCAGTAAATAGTTGATCTACACTTTATGCCATAGAGTAGTTCATAAGGGGCCATCCCGATAGTTGACTAATAATTGTTATTGTAAGAAAACTCGAATGGATGGTACAACCGGAATTTCGGTTGGTGCAGCAGGCCCAAAAAAAAATCCCTAAAAATGTGCTAAAAAATCCAATTTTGACCCAAATGACCCCAAACCAATTCTAATACCTTTAATATGATAAAACAAAATTTCTCAAACAAGAAAATCTGAAAAATAATGAAAAATGACGATTTACGGTAAGTTTTTCGAAAATTGCCAAGTAAACTAGAACCGTACCAAAAATGAGTTTTATGCAACGAAATTGAAAAATTCTTTTTCCAGCAGTTTTATAAAATAAAATGTGAGGTGTACAAACTTACGGAATCGAAAAATGTTGAAAAATGAGAGAGTTTGGCGAAAAACACTCTTTTAGGCCTAAAAATCTAAAAATTCAACAAGTGAGGTACCAAAAATTTGTTTCATGCAAAATTCAATCAAGGCAAACCTATAGGCATACTAAATACATTCAATTTCACATATTACAGCATATAGACACATAAGAAAATCAAATATGCAAAAATTCACATGTTCACTTGTTTAAAGACAAGTCCAAAGTTCACCAAAAATCCACATTATGACCTATAATCTTGAGTTTTCAACAAGTATGGTTCATATAGGTCAAGTATCAATAAACTTTCTCATATATGCATATAAATCTCATTAATATCATATTTGGAACAATTATGCATAAATAAGTAAGTAAAGAGATATGAAATTTTTTATAGCTAACCAACCTTATATTTCATTTAAGTTGGTCATGCCTAGCTCTCTTCTAATGAAACTAAATCTCTCATCACTAAGAGGCTTGGTGAATATATCCGCTAATTGGAATTCGGTGCTTACAAAGTCTAGCATAATATCACCTCTTTGGATATGATCTCTAAGGAAGTGGTGCCTTATGTCAATATGCTTGGCTCTAGAATGCAATATTGGATTCTTAGAGAGGTTAATGGCACTAGTGTTATCACATTTTATGGGTGTACACTCAAAATCAATATCAAAATCCTTAAGAGTTTGTTTCATCCAAAGTATTTGTGCACAACAACTACCCGCAGCTATATATTCGGCTTCGGTTGTGGATAGAGCTACCGAGTTTTGTTTCTTGCTAAACCATGACACTAAGGAATTTCCTAGAAAGTGACAAGTTCCACTAGTACTTTTTCTATCCGTTTTACAACTGGCAAAGTCGGCATCCGAGTAGCTAACTATTTCAAAGTTTGAGTTCTTGGGGTACCAAAGTCCTAGATTCATTGTGCCTATCAAGTATCTAAATATTCTTTTAACGGCACTCAAGTGGGATTCTTTAGGACAAGATTGGTACCTAGCACAAAGACCAACACTAAACAAAATATCCGGTCTACTAGCGGTTAAATATAATAAAGAGCCAATCATACCTCGATACTTGGTGATGTCTACATTCTTACCGCTTTCATCTTTGTCCATCTTTATGGATGTGCTCATGGGTGTATTCATGGACTTTGCATTTGCCAAGTCAAACTTTTGAAGAAGATCCTTAATGTACTTAGTTTGACCTATGAATATGCCATCCTTTTGTTGCTTGATTTGAAGTCCAAGAAAAAAGTTGAGTTCTCCCATCATGCTCATCTCAAACTCACTATGCATACACTTAGAAAATTCTTCACAAAGAGCATCATTAGTAGCACCAAAAATAATATCATCAACATAAATTTGTACTATAATAATGTCTTTGGATTTTCTTTTTATAAAAAGTGTATTATCCGCTTTACCCATTGAAAAACCATTTGAAATAAGAAAAGTGCTTAATCTTTCATACCAAGCTCTAGGAGCTTGCTTTAAACCATATAAAGCCTTTTTCAATTTGTAAACATGGTTAGGGTATTTATGATTTTGAAAACCGGGTGGTTGAGAGACATAAACCTCTTCCATAATGTACCCATTTAAGAATGCGCTTTTTACATCCATTTGATACAAGATAAAATTCTTGTGGCATGCAAAAGCTAACAACATTCTAATGGACTCAAGTCTTGCTACCGGGGCAAAGGTTTCCTCATAATCAATTCCTTCTTCTTGATTGTAACCTTGGGCCACTAATCTAGCCTTGTTACGCACAATGACCCCATGCTCATCTACCTTATTTCTATAGACCCATTTTGTTCCAATCACCGATTGATGTGACAGTCTTGGAACTAACTCCTAAACATTATTTCTTATAAATTGATTTATTTCTTCTTGCATAGCTAGAAGCCAAAATTCATTAACTTCGGCCTCTTTAAAATTCTTTGGTTCAATTTGAGAAATAAAAGCAATGAAATTACACAAGTTTCTAAGGGAGTTTCTAGTAGTGACACCTTGAGAAGGATCACCTAGAATTTGGTCTATAGGATGAGCACTTTTGAATTTCCACTCATGTGGAAGGTTAGAGTTCATACCTTGGCTTTCATTTACCTTTTCCACGGGTGGTTCCTCTTTGGGAGTTTGTGAAGGAGCATTGGAAGTCTCTCCAATTTCGAGATTTTGAACCTCATCTCCCAAACCTAGAACATCATCATCTAAACTTTTGCTTGTAGGCGGGTTAGTCTCATCAAAAGCAACATGAATAGATTCTTCAACAACATTAGTTCTTTTGTTATAAATTCTATAAGCTTTACTATGTGTTGAATACCCTATAAAAATTCCAACATCGGATTTCGCATCAAATTTTCCAAGGTTGTCCTTGGTGTTTAAAATGTAACATTTGCATCCAAAAACTTTAAAATAGCCAATGTTGGGTTTTCTTCCTTTCCAAAGCTCATAAGGGGTTTTATTCATGTTGGGCCTAATGAAAACACGATTCAAAATATAACAAGAAGTATTGACGGCCTCGGCCCAAAAATATTTTGGTAATGAGATTTCATTTAGCATTGACCTAGCCATTTCTTGAATTGTTCTATTCTTCCTTTCGACAACTCCATTTTGTTGTGGAGTTCTTGGTGCCGAAAAGTTATGGTTAAAACCATGATCATCACAAAACAATTCTAAGGCATCATTGTCAAACTCACCACCATGGTCACTCCTAACGGAGGTAATAGAGTATCCTTTTTCATTTTGCACATTTTTACAAAATTTGACAAAGTTTTCCAAAACATCACTTTTAAGAGTCAAGAAAATAACCCAAGTAAATCTTGAAAAATCATCAACAATTACAAATGCATAGTATTTACCACCAAGACTAGCAATTCTAGAAGGACCAAATAAATCAATATGAAGCAATTGCAAAGGTCTAGTAGTTGAAATTTCTTTCTTGGAATGAAAAGATGTTTTAATTTGTTTTCCAAATTGGCATGCATCACAAAGTTTATCTTTAACAAACGGAATAGATGGCAAACCAATAACAAGATCTTTTCTAACCAATTTTGAAATACAATCCATACTAGCATGTCCTAATCTTCTATGCCACAACCAAGAATTATCATTCATAACGGTTAAACATTTATTTTTACTATCAAAAGAATCAACATCAATAACATACACATTATCCTTCCTTACTCCAAGGAAAATAACTTCATTGGTTGAAACATTTTCAATGGAGCATTTTGAGGATTCAAACACAACACGAAAAACCTATATCACATAATTGACTAATACTAAGCAAGTTATGTTTAAGATTATCAACAAGAAGCACATTTTTAATACATGGAGAGTATATGTTACCGATATCACCAATGCCCAAGATTTTTCCTTTTGAATTGTCTCCAAAAGTGACAAAGCCACTTTCCTTGCTTTTAAAGCTTGAAAATCTTGATGGATCACCGGTCATATGCTTTGAACATCCACTATCCAAGAACCATAAGCTTTGGCTCTTTCTTGTTGATTCCTACAAAAACAAGTTCATTTGTTGGCTTTTGGTACCCATATAACTTTGGGTCCATTCATGTTAGTTCTAGAACCCTTTGGTACCCATTTAGTCTTGCCTAGATATGAAAATTTCTTTACATGACAATAGGAAATAGTATGACCATCTCGGTTACAATATGTGCATGTAAAGTGAGGTAGACTAGATGATTTCACAAAAAAGTTTCTCAAAAATTTTTGTTTCTTACTAGGATCATAACCAATACCATTTTTTGAAAAACCACATGATTGGTTTCTCACCATGAGATCATAGCCTTCCTTACCTCTAGTGAAGGTATATATGTCATTTTTTAGGCTTCTCACATGGGCTTTCAAATTAATAATTTCTTTCTTATGTGAAGCACATGTAGCACATTGAGATTTAGCTATAAGTTCTTTTTCATTTATTTTCAAAATCTCAATTTCTTTTAGAAGCATGTTGGTCTTCTCTCTAAGGGTTTGGTTTTTAACAAGCAATTTACCAAAATCATCAAATAGTTCCTTAAATGAATTAGACAACTCATCATATGACATATCTAAGTTATCGTCATCATTTTCGCTATCACAATCATTTTGGTTAGAAATGCTTACCCCATCATCAAGTGCCATCATGCACATGTTTGCCACTTCATTCTTTCCTTCTTCTTCGGAGTCCTCTTCGTCACTATTGAGCCAATCCGCCAACATTGCCCTTCCTTTGTATTTGTTCTTCTTTCTCATTGGACAATCCATCTTCATATGTCCGGGCTTCTTGCACTCAAAGCAAATTGGTGGATCATCTTTGCTTTTTCTTTCTTTTGAGTCACTCCCTCTTTGTGGCTTCTTCCCAAAGTTCTTTTTGAATTTCATGAACTTTTTGTATTTCTTAGAGAAGAGTGCCAAGTCCTCCATGTCACTACATAAGCTTTCCTCATCTTCTTCACTAATGGCATGGGAGGAGGAAGACTTGAATGCAATAGTCTTCTTTTTCTTCTCAACTTCCTCTTCTTCTTGAGCACTCATGAAAATTTCATGGTTCATGAGCGAGCCAATTAGTTCTTCCAAGGGAAGTGTTGAGAGATCCTTGGCTTCTTGAATGGCAACCACCTTTCCTTGATAAGCCTTGGTGAGACTTCTCAAAATCTTGGTCACCATATCCTTTTGAGTAAGTACCTTGCCAAGAGAGTTCAAACCATTAGTAATTGTAGTGAAGCGAGTATACATATTAGCAATGGTTTCATCCGATTTCATCTTAAAGTTCTCATATTGAGTGGAATAAATTTGAATTTTAGTTTCCTTCATAAAGACTAGTTCCTTGATGAGTAACTTCAAGCATTTTCCACATATCATAAGCGGTAGAGGCTTGTTCAATATTTTTAAAAATATCTCTATCCAAACCACATATAAGAGCATATTTAGCTTTAGCATTTTTAGAAAGAATTTTCTTATCATTTTCATCATATGCTTCATAAGTCTTAATTACTTCAACACCATTTATGACATGTTTAGCAACATAAGGACCACTAGACACAATATGCCACAAATCATAGTCAATAGATTGAAGGTAAGTTTCCATTCTAATTTTCCAATAAGGAAAATCTACTCCATTGAAGTATGGTGCTCTATTTGTGCTAAAACCTTCTAACATGTTATTTTGTGAATTACTTGGAAACGCCATGCTCTAGATTGTGAAATCTAATCAAATAATTTGAGCCCTTGCTCTGATACCAATTGTTAGCCCAAGATATGTTTCCAAGAGGGGGGTGAATTGGAAATTTAAACTAATTTCGGAAAATTAAAACTTTTAACACAAAATTATGCAATTAGTCAATTAATCAAGTAAAAGCAAGTAGTATGGCAAGCAATATATTAAGACAAATAATTAAACTTGTAAAGTAAAGAGTTTAAGGATTAGAAAATGCAAACTCTCGATTTTTACAAGGTTCGGTAGAACTATGCCACCTACGTCCTTGGTCTTCAAAGCTATGGACCTAGCTTTGAGTTCCAATATCGAGCCAAGTTAACGGGCTTGGCTAACCCTTACAACCGGGAAATTTTCACCAAGGTATTTCCAAACCTCTTACAATAGTTTCGCACCCCCGAGGACTATTAACCTCTTTCTCGGATTGTTAAAGTGCCAATCTCACTATTACCGGGTTGTTTACAAAACCGGTGCCAACCTCACCTCAATCACAATATGGAAATGTGTTTGATATACAAGCTAAAATCACTCTAGAAATATGATGATACAATGGAAACCTAGCGTGAAAAGCAAGCACACTTAAGATGAATAAAATCAAATTTTGGCTCAAAGTGTGTGAAAAGTGTTGGTTTGGATTTCAAACTTAGAAGCTCCTTAATCTCACTTAGATAGGTTAGATATATGTAATAAATGCTCAACCAACTTGTTTTTTGAAAGAAAAATCGAGTTTATATAGTGTTTGATAAAAAACTAGCCGTTTATAGCCGTTAGCACGTTTCCCGAGGTCAGGTCAGCCATGAACCGGAAGTCCGGATGGGAACCGGAATTCCGGATGGCTGACCAGTGGCAAAAGTGCCATTTTTCGGGACTTAAACGCGCATAACTTCTTACTCGATTATCCGATTTCAGAAATTCCAACTTTGTTCTCTTAGTTAAACAAAATGTAATTTATAAATCCAATCAAAAAAATTTTTGAACTATCGTGTGAGAAAACTTGTTGCACAAGTTAGTGAATCGGCCGAAATTCAAATTTATAAAAACTTAGTGTGCTATGCAAATCACTTTAACAAGACTAAAGTAGATTTATACCATTTAATTTTGAGTAGTCTTGATGTAGATGAGCCTCCTAGCTTGATTTGCATGTTTTTGATCCCAAGTTGATTTTTCCCGAGAGTTGACCTTGACTTTGACTTTGACTTTGACTTTGACTTTGACTTTGACTTTCGGGTTGACTTTTTGACTTTGGGATTTTGAAGACCTCTTTTGAATAGGGTCTTGAGTTGTTGATCCCTTGATGAATCTTTTGCTCTTGATATGCTTGTTGAATCCATTTAGTGTTGCTTTCAAAAGTTTGGTAAAAATACCAAAATATTTATTTTCTCTTTTAAATTTGCTACAAAATCAATAAATCATTAGTAACAAATAATAATCAAATATTTGTTAATCATCAAAACAAGGAGATCGAAAAGTTTGAATTAACATACTCTGCTACAGAAAGGATTCAAGGGTTAGAGATCTGAGTGGAAGGAGACATTAATTCCGCTGCATCAATGTAAGGTTTTCTTAACTTTATATGTGTTTAATTTATCGTTTTAGAAAGTTCATATTTAGGGTGTTTAAACAACATACTTGTGAGTAGATCTAAGATCCTGGTAAAATAAATTTCCAATAGTATCACTCTCCCATTGACACTCAGGGAAGCCCCAAAGACAGTCACCTGAATGACTGAATTTTTGGTAGTAGACCTACCGTCTTCCTACAATGTCATTTTAGGGAGACCGACATTGTACACACTTGGGAAAATTACATCTATTAAGAATCTAGCCTTAAAGTTTCCAACTACTACTGGGAACAAAATAGTGAAAGGAGATCAACTAGCTGCACGTGAGTGTTACAATGTGACTATGAGGGGGCGACCCCAACCAGGGGCACATATATTGGTTGTAAGTAAAGTTAATGAAGTGGGAAACATGGGAGCAAGAGAGGTTCTTGAAGTTGAAGAGATAGACCCTCGTGTGGGCGATGACTGGACTGACCTCGATCCCATTGAGGAACTTGAAGATGTTTTTCTTAGCCCCAATGATCCAACCAAAACCATAAAGGTTGGGAAGCACCTGAACAAGGATTTTAAGAAAGTCCTCATCTAGTTCCTCTGTGATAATCAAGAAGTGTGTGCATGGATGCACTCCAATATGGTGGGTATGATTCTGAACGTAGTAACACACGTGCTAAACTCAAACAAGGACACGCATGTCAAATGAAAAAAAGAGGAGGTTACTTGATGAAGCCAGATCTGTAGCCTTGAAAGAAGAAGTAAGTGAGCTCTTGGCCAATAACTTCATTAGTATAGTTCAAATTGAGTAGTACTTGGTCAATTTATTTTATTTTTATTCCAAATCCTTACTGACTATTAATATTTTTGTTTAGTTCAAAGTTTGAATAAAAATATTTATTTATTCAAAAAATAGTTACATTTATATTACCAAACTCAAAAATAAGTAACCAAGGATAATAACCAAACCTTAGTTACTTGGGGGTATAAGGGTATAGATATAACTATACTTGTTTCTAATCCTACAATTTTCATTAAGAATTTTTTTAAAAAAATTGGTGAATTTTGTAAAATCACAAATACTTAAACTAAAAGTTGTAATGGATAGAGAAGGGATTTAATCACAGTTACATGATAAGCACTTCATCTAGAAAAAGAATATCAACTCTAAAAAATTAGTAAGTTGAACATGTGACTCGAGAGAGCTTGAAGAACAAACTCATATAATTAGCTATTTAACTAAGAATAACTTAAAAAAAATAAAGTGTATTCGGTACTTCTATAAAAAGTGACCATGAAATGGAAAACATAAAGTCATCATGCAAATATATAAATAGCTTGAAGTGTAATCAAATGAAGCAAAGAGTACATGCGCTCTTCATAAATATCTCAGTAGGCTAAAACTCTCATGGAGGAGTACCACAAGGTTGGTTAGGAGGGACCACAAGAAGAGTGACTTTAGCCCGAGGTGGTACTTGCTCTACTACCTCATTCACCATCACTGAATTTTCCACCAAATGCCCACCTTGGGAGGATGAGGTGGGTGTTGTTGTGTTAGGAGGAAGAGAGGCCTCCCGAAGTTGCCTTGCTCTAAACTTAGAAACTTCCTCATCTCTATACTCTTTTGATATGTGGAAAAGTGTGATATTTGGGTTGTTTTTCCAAAGCAGTTAGAATTGGTCATCAAAGAGTCGACTATACACATCATCTCTTCGATCAGTGGTTGTTTGAAGCTCCTCTATTTTTGTACCAAGATCAGTGGCAGTGGTCTCAGACTCCATCATTTTTGTTTGCAATTTTTGAGTTTGTTCTTGAAGGCATCCCTCTCCTTTTCAACTCTGAAGACTTCATTCATTTAATGTTGTGCATCAACTTCAAAGTTGTTCTGCTCGATAGTCTTTGTAACAAGATCTTTAGTTGTTGTGGCAAGGTTGTTCTTAAGATTTTTGTTCTCCACCTCAAGCTCTCCCACCTTGGTTTTCAAGGTAGCCATCTTCTCTCGCAAGGTATGATATGTGTGCTGAGAGTGAATAATTCGAGCAACACTAAAAAGAACAAGAACACACAGTCAAAACTAAGATGTAAAAAAGAATGAAGTTATGAAAATCATTCAACATTTTGTTCCCAACTTACTCAAATGATATCTTGGAGACCTCCAGTGAGATCAATCCCCATCCAACGTAGACATCTAACACACCTCCTTTAGGGTGAGGTTATATGAACCAACTCATCAAAATGATGGTGGATCGATGATAGACCTTGAACAATATGTGTGCCAAGGAGTACTTTGAGTTGTGTGGTGTAAGGCCTCATTATGAAAGGGGTTTGTCTCCTTTTGGTCAGAGACAGAGTGTTATTGGTAGATAGAGGTTGAAAACTTTGACCCCCTTCCTGAATTTGAGGAGTTGGAACAAGAGAAAGAGCCTGAGGGGTGGTGGTTGGCCATCATTGGCCGCTGTTGTGTAGCGCTCTACCAAGCTACGAGACATGTCACAATCTACAAAGAAAAGGAAAAAAATATCAGTCACAATATATAAAAATAAACTACAACACTGTGAAATGAGCATAAAGTCAACAGTAAAATTAAGCAAGCAGTAAATGAAAAACACCTCTGGGGTCATTGTCACCCATCATCATAGTATTCCTGAAGTCAGTCTCGGTGTCAATCACCACCTCCTTACTCCTTCCTCTGGGAGAAGGAGGTAAAATTGGGTCGGCAGGTAAGTCACAAGTACCATTGTCTATAAGCAAAGGATATTCCATCCTAATAAGAGCTAAGAGTTTGACATTAGTTGGCTCTGTTGGGATTTATTTTACTAGGATCTAGATTTACTAACAAGTATGTTGATTAACATCCTAAATATGAATATCTCTAATACGATGAAATTAAACACATAAGAGTTTAGAAAACATTATATTGATTGGAGCGGAATAATACGACGCCTTCCACTCATATCTCTAACCCTTATTCCTTTCTGTTGCAGAGTAATAACAAGATCTGAGCCTGGATCTCTTTCTCTCCTTTGGGTTGGTTACCACCGTCTTCCGCACTATGATTGAGTACTTGACTTGCTATGTGTGGGCATGACACTCTAGAAACTTTAGAACCTCCTTCTATAGAATTCGAACCCTTCTCCCTCTCTTCTTCTTCATAATTTCGAGCCTTATAGTGAAAGAGTACATGCCCACCCATAGCAAGTCAAGTACTCGATCATAGTGTGTAAGACTGTGAAGAATCCAACACTTGAAGGAGTTTCGATCTCAGATCTTGATAATACTTTTCGACAGAAAAGAACAAGGGTTAGAGATCTGAGTGGAAGGAGTCATTATATTCCCCTGCAATCAATGTAAAGTTTCTCAACTTTATATGTGTTTAAATTTTATTATTTTAAAAGATTCATATTTAGGATGTTAAACAATATACATAATAATAAATCTAGATCCTGGTAAAATAATCCCCAACACTCTTCTCCTCTCTTCTAGACGCCTTAGGGCTCTCTCTCTCTCTCTCTCTCTCTCTCTCTCTCTCTCTCTCTCTCTCTCTCTCTCTCTCTCTCTCTCTCTCTCTCTCTCTCTCTCTCTCTCTCTCTCTCTCTCTCTCTCTCTCTCTCTCTCTCTCTCTCTTTTGAGATTTGACTACTTGATTCATATATTTTAATCTTAAGATAGCTACTGCAGATTCCACAACACTTGTGATCTCAGTAGTATATCTTTGGTATTAATACAACTAAAAAAGAAGTAGGTCATTACTCGCTAGTTAAGGGGGCTGAACCTTTATAAAATCTCGTGTCTTATTTACTTTTCTGTTCTTATTGTGTAACACGTGGCAAACATCAGTAATAAATACGACTTTGTTGTTGATTGGCCAAATTTAAGATCAATAAAATATATAAATTAAAAAATCTCTAATAAAATCTTATGATTTTTTAAAATGTAGAATATAATATAATAGGTAGTATATAATTAATATGTTAATATTTACTAATGTACATTATGTCAATTAATAAATAAAAAATCTTATTATTGTATTAAAAATAAAGTAAAAAAAAGTATAAACGTAAAAATTCAATTTTTAAAATATAGATGTACAATATAAATATTTTTTTTATTTCTTTTCTTGTAATTTAAATTGGTGACCCATAAATACAAGCCTAGTTTGCTTTAGCCAGCCGGACTTTTCACAATTGCTTTATATTAATAATAAACTTTGAGTCATCTCCATAAAACTTGTGCAACTTTGATTCCACCTGATGTTTTGACTATGCTCATAAAAAAATTGAGTATGTTCATAAAAACATTGATTGATTGAAAGTTCTTCCGCAGGCTAAATTAATGACAATCCTATTTACCACCAGTAATCTTTTTTGAAAAAGAAAAAAAAAAATCATATCAGAGATTAAGCATTTATGATAATATGTTTAAAGCATGTGAATGAACACTCATTTTCATTGCAGTTCTTATAAACGAGAAGAATGAATGTTATGTCACAATCTAAATGGTAAAGATTTAAATAAAGAAAAAAAAAACAGGAAACAAAAGGAAAAGTTATAAAATAATAGAATAAAGGAGTCAAAATAGAGAAGATGAAAACTCGCGCCAAAACAGGATTTTTGTTTCTTAAATAAATAGTTAAAAATGTGTGTGTTGGCTTAACAAGAGAATCTGCCAATGTTGATAGGTAAGTATATCTGTCTACTTGGCCAACACGCTTCTTAGTTCCTATTTCTTACACATATAATAATATGACACAGAAAAGTGATATTACTAACCCCCTACTACGTGCCCTTTTCTGGGAATTTGGAAACACATATTAAAGTTTCTATCTTTAAATTTGAGAAAATATGTTTGAGATCGTAAGTGTTATTTTGCTTTCAAAAGAAGATGGTATTTTGTTAAATTTTATTTGTTGGCCAAATTCAAAATTCAGACTCAAGATTGGAGGTGAATGGCAACCAAATTTAACACTAGATAGTCTATAGACTCTCTAGATTGTATTCTTCTTGTAGAGACAATCTTGGTCTGTGTGTTGTTTTATGTTTCTCTTTATAAAAATAAAAAGTGACATGAGTAAAAAATAACGCTTGTCCAACAAAATCACTATACTAGTAAAAAAATTAACCTCCGCAACCCCACTTTATTTGTTTTCACTTTGTTAAAAGCTAAAGGGGGAATATATATATGTATTGTCCATATGTGAAATTCGTACTAATATAAATAACCTTTGCAAACTTTATATATATATGCATTATTGTTTGTAGATCTCTATGTCTTACATTAGTATGTGCTTAAATATTCAAGCTGCAACCTTTTTAGCATTATTCTATGTCTCTCTCTAATCAACTAGTCCTTCCGAACAAAGACCAATTTGCTAGTATATGTGTTAACGTCTACACTTCTACTTCCAAAGTACATTAATTAATGTTCAAAGAATAAGAAGTCTCATCATATAATAATATTATCCCATTTTTCTCCCCTACGTGTCACCTATTTTCAACCTATAAAAAGTATGATTGAAAAAAAAAAATTATATAAAAAAATAGGTACATGTAACATAACACACATTATTTGCACGCTACCTCCATTTAGTTGAGAATATGATAAAGAATTTCATAACAATAGTGTTAAATTGTCTTAATAAGAGAGGTCCAAGTAGTTTAAAATATTGGCTAATAGTGTTTAAGATTCCCAACTGTAAGTGCCCCATATTCCCACTCTTCAACTTTATTTAATGAAATAATTTATCTCAGCCTAATCATCATCAATACTTAATTAATAAAACAATACAATCTAAAACATTTTAATCAAACATTTGAATGTACATAGAAAGAAAAAAGAAATGAGTTTATTAAGAGGAAAATGACATTAATTCTCTTTTTGCCAATCAAGTAAGTTAAACAAACACAAGCTAAATGGATTATAGAAGAGTATCTGATGGATGGGTATTTTGAAATTTGGAGCTAAATTTTACATTTTTAGTTGTATTATAATAGTGTGATCTAAGACTAATTATATGATCCAATTCAAATCATCTAAAATGAACTCAAAAAAGAACATAAACACAAAAACAGAAAAACTAAATAGAGAAGTGAATTTCTTCAAAGGAAAAAAAAGTGAGTGTGTAGTTTTGTTACAAGTGGGAAAAAAAACAAGAAGTAGAAGATGAATAAGAACACAGATAATTATATTGTTGTTGTAATATGAATAAAACAAATTTAACTTATTCTCTTTCTCATGTTTATTTCTACTACAATTTTTGTTGTTGTTTTTGTTTTTGGAATTTATCAAGATTTGAACATAAGATCTTCATCTTTCTTCCGTGAATTTCCCCAGCTAGGTTGATGCCTGAAAATCCATCGCCAACCCTTCAAGCTCTTCCTCCCTTTCTTCAATCCTGTGTCATTAACGGTGATCCTACAAGAACCTCCTCTATTGAAAATCCCATCTCCCATGGCGGCACTACTCCCAAAAGGGTCTCCATATTCATTGATTCCATACTCACTACCCCTTCTCATGCTCCCAAAAGCAGAATCAGAATCTGATACGTTGTTAACACCCATTTTCATCGAGGAAGAAGAAAACTGATGATCAGTCTTTGAATTTGACTCAGCAGAATAATCAAGTTTCAAATCAATGAAACCAGAATCATCCATTCCACTAAAATCACTCTCCTTAAGCGAGAACACACGTCTGTTGATCCCTCCACCATTAAAACCACCATTGTTATAGCTATTATTATTATTAGTAGTAGTAGTATTATCAACCTCCACAAGGCCTATTCTTCTCATACCGAACTCAGAGACCAAATTTTCACTATCGAAACCACTCTTTCTCGGCTCTGCCTCACTAAACCCACTTCGTCTTCCCGAGTCCAAAACCATACAAGCTGTAACGCTCGAACTCCGGGCACCCGAAATCGAGCTACGGGCGCCGGAAACCATCAAATCTCCACCGTCCTCTGATCCGAACCACCCATTACCACCACCACCTCCACCCCTGAAACTACACAAAGATCTCGATCTTGAAACACCATGATGATGATGATCAACAAGCCATAAATCACTTTTGTCATCGAACCCACCAACACTTTTGTTCCCACAATCTTTTTCCTTTCTCTTTTTGTTGAAAAACTTGCCAAATCTCCAAAACCCACTTCGCTTGATCTCAACGCAGCTACTGCTGCTCCTCCTCAGCACCAGACCCTCCTCTGTTTTTCCCACCTGGGTCTTTCTGTTGTCGTTCTTGACGGGATTACTTGGAAACGACACGTCGCTTCGTTCATTCTCGATCAGAAACGACACTCGGCCAACGCTCCCAACCTCGACGGTGCAGGAGTTTCTGTTGGAGGAGATCTCGGAACAAGAGCAAGAAGAGAGTCTCTGTTCACCGCAGTCGGAGCAAACCAACTTCACGAGGCGATCTTTTAGACAGTAAGCGCAGATCCCAACAGAAGAAGAAGAAGGATGCTTCTTGCATGGCATATCCGATGTCGTTGAGTAATATTCCATGTCGTTTCTGTTGTAAGCTTCCAAAGCTTTGCCTCTCTCTTTCATTTTTTTTT
The DNA here is from genome assembly GCF_029168945.1 of Cannabis sativa. Taxonomy (NCBI): domain Eukaryota; kingdom Viridiplantae; phylum Streptophyta; class Magnoliopsida; order Rosales; family Cannabaceae; genus Cannabis; species Cannabis sativa. Next base: position 27,283,256 of record NC_083608.1, read on the forward strand.
TTTGCTTCTAATACAATCTTTGAATTTTGTGAGAAACAAGGGGTTTTTCTTCTTTCTCTCTCTCTCTCTCTCTACCTCGTTCTTTTTTATTTTATTTTATTTATTTATTTATTTTCTTTGGTAGTGAAAAAGAAAAAGAATAGAGATTTAGGGAAAGCTGAAAATAAATAATAATTAAAAAAAATAAAAAAAGGAGGAAAATGAAAAATTTTAATATATACACACACTAAAACTGTAAAATGAGTTTGATTTTGAGGAAATGAAATTAATAAATGAATGAGTGAGTGAAGTTAAGTTAAGTGAAGTAAATTAAGATCATTAAGACAAGTAAAAAGAGATTTTGTTGTTGGAATTGAGGAGGAAGAAGAAGAAAAGTACTCTAAGATTAAGAGTGATTGAAATTGATAGATTCAGAAGCGTTACCTTTACGTTTGCTTTTCTGGCAAATAGTTTTATGTAAAAAAATAATATTAATATATATATATAAAAAAAAGAGTGATGTTAGAAAGCACCAGTTGCTGCAGGCATTATTATTGTATGTGTTTGGAGAGGAAGTGAATTTTACAGGAAAGGTTTTGAGTAAATCAGTGTACAAAATCCATCCCATAAAAATATAAAATCCCCCATTAAAACTGTATCTGTTCATTTTAAATCCCATCAATGCTACTACTAATGATACTACTACTACTAATAATAATAATAAAGTTAAAATAAATAAAATAAAGAAGTAAAAGATAGTCCCCACCCCACCCACTTGAAAAAAATACAGCTCCTTACAAAACAAAGTCCCACTTGATCAGAAACAGTCATTAAATCAACTGGTTTAAACCCCATCAATGTATGTCACCAGTTTTCTCTTCAAGCTTTTTATATTTATTATGTATTTAGTGTTTAATTTCTCTCTCTTTACCTTTGACTTTTAGAAGATACAAAATGGGGAAAAAAATGTAAAATGGCTTAGGAGGTGGTGGAGTGATGAAAGTTACCCATCAGAGTAGCATGAGTGAGCACGCATATTAATTTGTCTACTCTCTTTTTTTTAACATTCTTATTATTATTATTATAAGTCTTCACCATCATTCATTGAGACACAATCTTATATCATGTCGTTTTCTTCTTCCACCTTCACCACGTGTCCCACCGACATATACGTATGCATGTATGCATAATCATTCATTTATATGTGCTTTCTTTGGATTTTAAGTTGGGAAATTTGATTGAGAAATTCGATCAAATACTCTTCCATTAGGTTTAATTTTTTTTTTAAAAAAAAAATTAAAGCTAATTCATATTGACCAACTACGCCAAATTTTATCTACTCTCAAAATTATCCTTCTTATTTTTCAATACAATCCCTCTTCTCTCTTCCTCTACTCTCTCTCTCGCTCTGTTCGAAGAGCCGAAGAACTACCACCGACCCAACCCCTAACATTAAACATCTGAGATTCTCTCTCCAAGCCACGACCATCATGGCATCTCAAACTCTTTCTCCAACCCACAACCAGACCATTGCAATGTCGAAAGTAAGATTTCGGGTCCTCTCTTTTTCATTTCATTTCATTGTATGTTTGGATTAAAATGTATGAATTTATTGATTTAGGATTAAAATGTATGATGAATCTCTGTGATCTGTTATGTTAGATTTAAGGTTGGATTTGGTCGGATCTATGTTTTGGCAAAAAACTAATTTTTACGCCAAGTTGATGTAGGTCTGATGCTGGTTTGATACAGGTCTGATGCCATTTTGTTGTTAAAATGAGTGAAACGAATGGTTATTAATTTTCCAAAATAGTTATTAAGATAAAAATATGTGAAATCTAATATTAAATTACACCAGCAACAATTTGAAACCTTACGGCAGGGCTGACCCTAGACTACGTCATGTTAGGCCCGCGCCTAGGGTCCATCTTAAAAATACCACATTTTTTAAAATAAGAGCCTAAAAGATGTTTTTTTAAGACCCATTTTTCGGTAGTGTTTGATACTATACTAATGCCACTGATCGAATTGAACTTTGGCAAAATTCTCTCTCTCTCTCTCTCTCTCTCTCTCTCTCTCTCTCTCTCTCTCTCTCTCTCTCTCTCTCTCTCTCTCTCTCTCTCTCTCTCTCTCTCTCTCTCTTCTTTTTTTTTCTTAATTAGTATAATGAAGTGATGTTTTTTCTTAATTTTTTTACAGAGTTATCGATAGATATAAGAGTTTTCTAATGAGTTGTCGATATGAGGAAGAATTGGTGAGTGGTTCTCCTTGTTTATCATCAAAATTTGTCCTTGGATCCATAGGTGTTTTAACAGGTTTGTTTACCGCATAACCCGTATCTTCGAGTAACTGCATAGTGTACTTATGTTGAGAAAGGAATAAACCATATTTGCTATTGAAAATTTCAAAACCAAGAAAATATTGCAGTGGTCCAAGAGTTTTGAGTTTAAACTTCTAATGTAAAGAATTCTATAGCTGACGTAAAGCAGCAACATTAGGTCCAACGATGATAATGTTGTCAACATAAACGAGTAAAGCTATGAATTGACAGTCTATGCCACGAGTAAAGAGAGTATAATCAGCTAGTGATTGCTTGAATTCCTCTTGAAGCAAGGCATCCAAAAGCTTCTTGTACCATTGTTTGGAGGATTGTTGAAGTGAATTTTACAGCAGCAACAATATGAAACCTTACGGCAGGGCCGACCCTAGACTACGTCAGGTTAGGCCCGCGCCTAGGGCCCATCTTAAAAATACCACATTTTTTAAAATAAGAGCCTAAAAGATGTTTTTTTAAGACCCATTTTCGGTAGTGTTTGATACTATACTAATCCCTTAAATTTTTCTCCAAATATGAGATCCGATATTAAACTACACCACTGATCGAATTGAACTTTGGCAAAATTCTCTCTCTCTCTCTCTCTCTCTCTCTCTCTCTCTCTCTCTCTCTCTCTCTCTCTCTCTCTCTCTCTCTCTCTCTCTCTCTCTCTCTCTCTCTCTCTCTCTCTCTCTCTCTCTTCTTTTTTTCTTAATTAATATAATGGAGTGATGTTTTTTCTTAATTTTTTTTTACAGTTATCGATAGATATAAGAGTTTTCTAATGAGTTGTCGATATGAGGAAGAATTGGTGAGTGGTTCTCCTTGTTGATCATCAAGATTTGTCCTTGGATCCATAGGTGTTTTAACAAGTTTGTTTCCTGCATAACCCGTATCTTTGAGTAACTGAATAGTGTACTTATGTTGAGAAAGGAATAAACCATATTTTCTCTTGGAAATTTCAAAACCAAGAAAATATTGCACTGGTCCAAGAGTTTTGAGTTTAAACTTCTAATGTAAATAATTTTGTAGCTGATGTAAAGCAACAACATTAGGTCCAACGATGATAATATCGTCGACATAACGAGTAAAGCTATGAATTTGTAGTCTATGCCACGAGTAAAGAGAGTATAATCAGCTAGTGGTTGCTTGAATTTTTCTTGAAACAAGGCATCCAAAAGCTTCTTGTACCATTGTTTGGAGGATTAATGAAGTTTATACATAAATTTGTGAAGTTTACATTCTAGGTTCGAATCTATAGAAGAAGGAGAATCTAAAGTTAGTCCTAGTGGTAATTGCATATAGACCTCTTCATTGAGGTTCCCATTTAAAAAGGCATTGGTAATGTTTATTCGTAACTTATGTCACTATTTTATTGTGGAAATAACAAGAAGTAATTTCAAGGTGACCATTTTGGCCACTGGACAAAAAGTGTCAAAAAATCAAGTCCTTCTTGTTGTGTGTATCCATGAGCCACAATTCGAGCTTTGTATCTTTGAACAGATCCATCACTGGTAAACTTGATTTTGTACACCCAACAGCTGCCTATTGCTCTTTTTCCTGGCGGGAGAGGTACAATATGTTGGAAATTATTTTACCAGGATCTTAGATCTACTCACAAGTATGTTTATTAACACCCTAAATATGAACTTTCTAAAACGATGAAATAAACACATATAAAGTTTAGGAAACCTTACATTGGGTGCAGCGGAATATAATGACTCCTTCCGTTCAGATATCTAGCCCTTGATTCCTTTCTGTAGCAGAGCATTATCAATATCTGAAACTGGATCTCTTTCTCTGAATCTTTGATGTTGAAACCTCCTTCTTGCTGAAAGTCTTTCTTCACGATCTTCCTCACTATGATTGAGGTATCACTTGCTGTGTGTGGGCACTACTCAAACACTAAGGATTTTCGAAATTGAAGGAAGAAGAAAGAGAAAGTGGGTTCGGCCAAAGATAGGGAGAGAGAGAGGCTCAGTTTTTTCTGAATCAGAAGTGTCAGAAGAAAAGTGTAATTTTCCTGAAGCCTTCACTATCTATTTATAGCATTCCACCAGGGTTAGGTTTGAATTATTTGGCATTAAAATAATGAAAATATCAGAGGGAAAAACCCTACAAAAGTGGCCGGTCCTACATAGTGGATTTGGGCCTCACTTTTTGCAATTTTGCAGTTTTATCTTTTCTGCATCTGATTTTCTCAAAAACGCCAATTTTCTAATTCAACCATTTAAATGCCAATTCTAACTATTTAATAACTATAAATAATTATTAAATAATATTGTCATTTATCATATTTATTAATTGAACCATACAAAGTATCATAATTAACAAATATGCCCCTAAAACTCTTTCTTTACAATTTCGCCCTTACTTAGTGAAAAATTCACAAATAGACATAGTCTAATTTGAGAATTATAATTGATTAATCAAAACTAATTACATGAGTCTTACAAGCAATATTATCTCAACTAGTGCGGGGACCATGGGTCTATATAACCGAGCTTCCAATAAGTAGATCAAGAATTTATTACTAAAATTCACTAACTTATTAATTCTTCGTTAAATCCACGCATAGAACTCAAAATTGCACTCTCAGTATATAGAATGCTCTATATGTTCCACCATATAGACACATCATTAGTTATCCATTGTTATAATCCTAATTTGATCAATGATCCTCTATATGAATGATCTACACTGTAAAGGGATTAGATTACCGTAACACCCTACTATGTATTTTATCCTTAAAACACTTGACCCCGTATAAATGATATTTCAGCTTATGTGAAATGAGTACTCCACCATTTATGTTCGTTTGGTCAAGCTCGAAGGAGATCATCCTTTGCTTACTATTCGCCAGATAGAAGCTATAGATTCCATGTTTATGCTAGCGCTCCCACTCAATTGCACTACCGTGTTCCCAAAATGTACGTATCACCCTGACCTAAAAGTAGGCTTAACTAACAAATCAAAGAACACGAATAGCCTTTCAAGATTGAGCCTAATCATAACAGGATTAAGAACATTTGATCTAGGATCAACTAGGCGATATTGACTTGAATAGATATTACGGTAAGTTTAATAAACCTAAGTCAAAGTTCAATATCGGTCCCTTCCGATGCATACTCCATGCATCCAACCTGAGCTTTACTTTAACCAATGCTCTGGAAAGAACATAGCATTTCTCCAAATGCAAGTAAACTCTTGTTGTAGATTATCATATCAGTAAAACCCTATGTCTGATAAATCTAGGAAACTTTATTCACATAGTCATGTTTACTTTCCAATGTGTTGACGGCACAATAAATAGGATCAAGTATGTGAAAAGGGTTTCAGATGAATTCATACATTATGTACATATAATCATGAAATAAATCATGTGAACCATGCAACATTAAATGTTATTTCTGATATATATTAATAAGTAAATCTGATTATATTGAAATGAGTTTTATTTAGGGCATAAAACCCAACACAATAGACCATGTTTTGTTGATTCTAGGGGCTGTGAGTTCAGTGTTCATGGCATCGAGCCATTGTTTAAATTGGATGGTCTGTTTGTATGTTTGAGATTCCTTTTGAGAAATTACTGCAAGAATAAAAGTTTTGTAAGAATTAGCAAGTCTAGTGTAAGAAAGAAACTTGTTAAGCGGATGAGGATTAGAAGATTGATCTTGAATAGTAGAATAACATTTGAAATCTCTAAGGTAGCTTGGATGTTTAGTGATTCTGCTTGTTCTTATGGGTACAATTGGTGGTGCTTCAGGTGAAACAAGAGGTGCATCGTTGGTGATGGTGGTATTGCAGGTGATGTTGTAGCATTATCATCTTGAGTTGGTGAACTAGATCCTGGAGGGTTAGATTTGTAGGATAATCATTAATAGGTGTGTAACGCCCTAATCTATAGGGACGCCACGTGTGTGATTTTATAAACTAGTTTAATACTAATATAATTAATTAATATTAGAAACTGTGATAATATTAAAAACTTCACTAAAATAAAACACTAAAAACGGACATTATAACGGCATAAAAAGTGTGTTCCGGGAATCCCTGTTATAAAAAGTTTTGCTAAAGAAATATATACGACAACCATTTAAACAAAAAAAATCAAAATACACAGCAGATACAGCAAGTCCAAAACAACTCCTGGCAACTCGGCACGTAGGCCAGTGAGGTCAATATGTACATTGCTGGAGAAGACTGCCACCTCATGGTTGATCTAGCTTTTCTTTGCCTTTACCTTTAATCCAGGTTCATACAATTCGGCCAACCCAAGTGGAGAACTATTCCCGATGATCTCGGCCCTATGTCACAACAACGATAAACTAATAAGTGTTTATCCCAAAACACTGCTTATATTCACATAAGACAATCTAGGGTTTTCTACCAAATCCCGCGGTATAAATACACTAAAATAAAACTTATATTTTGATTCTAAAGCATACACCATATTGTAGAGCTCGTCGCAAGCTTTGAAACGGTATATAGAATGTCCAAAACGGACACCCGAGTCAAAAGTTATGACAAAAATACGATTTCTGATCTCTTAGGAATTTCTAAAAACTATAAAACTCGAGAATCACAATTTTCGCACTCACCGAAACACTATCAAAACTTATCCAAATCACTCCAAACTTCACAGGGTGCATATATACCATAAATATTACCATCCTTACGTAACAGAAATAAAAATCGACCCTTTAAACAGTTCCAAACTCGATTTCTAACTCAAAATCACTTCAAATTCAACAAGTAAACACATAAACTAGTCCCATATTTACCAAAGAAAAGTTCTACAAAGTCAGAATCTCCATAACCTTTTTAAATCATAAAGCCCCTATATAAAACCAATCGTTTTTTAAACTTAAAACGAAATTAAACCATACCTTAAGCTTTCCCTTTTCAAGGATTTGCTATCCTGCTACTACCGGAGCTTAGATCGTTAAGTTTTGGATTAAAAATTGAAAAAAATGGATATAAGAAGAGAAAATTTTGTCGAAGGGAGAGAACGAGAATTTCGTTCCTTTCGTTCGTTCTGTACTGTTATAACTTAAAACTTAATATATATATATATATTTAAACAAAACGTAATCACTGTTTCGTTTTTATATATATAATAATAATAATAATATAATAATAATAATAATAATAATAATAATAATAATAATAATAATAATAATATAATATTAATAATAATATTAATAAAAACTTTATTATTAATAGTTATCTTATTATTTCTTAGCCACTAAGAAATCTCTATTTCTAGGGTATTTGGCCAACTTCGAGTACCCTAAAATACCCCGATATTTTTAAAATCAACTTATCCCAATAATCTCATCAATATTTCTAACTAAAACTGTTGTGATATTTTTGGCCTCCAATCGGGTCTCCAGGGTCGCCAAACTTGAAAATATTTTTATTTCACAAATAATTCATATTATATCCACATATTTCAAATAAATCTCCGTAATTAACAAATTACACTTATTTATCCACTAATCAGGTCTTCAAGGTCACTGAACCTGAAAATATTTTTATTCCACATATAGCTCATATTACATTCACACATTCTATATAAATCTCCGTAATTTATAAATTACGCTTATTTACTCACTTATAGTAAAGTTTAAATTTTATGCTAAAATAAATTAGTAGGATCATAATCCCACTTATTACCTGATTAACACATAATATAAATATAAACCCTAATTAATTACCATTAGACTTATCGGGATATTACAAGGTGTGTTAGTTACCTCAGAGGATGGAAACACAAGTTTTGTAAAAGAATCAATATTTGTGATATCTTCATTTAGTTTATGAAAAGGGTATATGTTTTCATGAAAAATAATATTTCGTAATATAAAAAATTATTTTGAGTTAATGTCATAAAGTCTATATCCTTTAACACCCTGTGGGTATCTCATGAAAATGCAAGTTCTAGCTCTTGGAGGAAACTTTGTTGTATGAGCTGTGAGAGTAGATGCAAAAACTAAAAAACCAAAAATTCTCAAATTGTTATAGCCAAGTTGTTTCTTGAACAATAGTTCATAGGGAGATTTGTTGTTTAAATTTGGAGTAGGAGTCCGATTGATTAAAAAAGCAACTATCATCACACATTCTATCTAAAAACAAATAGGAAGATTAGCTTGAAAATAAAATGCACTGACAACATTGAGCAAATATTGATGCTTTCTTTCAGCAACTACATTTTGTTTTGGGATTTCCACACAAGTAAAATAATGTAGAACTCCATATTGTAAAAACAATTCTTTGAAGACAAGTTCAGGGGCATTATCTGATCAGAACCTTTTGAATATGCAGTTAGATTTATTTTGAACATAAGAAAGAAATTGTGGGATAATATTAAAAACATCAGATTTTTGTTTTAGTAAATAAATTCAAGTTAATCTTGAATGATCATCAGCTAAAATGAGAAAAAATCTATGCCCAAAATGAAAAGTAATATGATAGGATCCCCAAATGTCACAATTATTAAATTAAAAGCATTACAAGCAAAGTTATTATTGCTAGAAAATGGTAATTTTTTTTTGTTTAGCCATTGGACAGATATAGCAAGGAGTATCTTTATGTAAAGAAGTAGCATTACAATTCAATTTTTTGCTAAGTAAATTTAAGTATTTATTAGAAAGGTGACCAAGTCTAGAGTGCCAAACATCAGCAATAATGAAAAGAATTCTAGAATCTGAAGGTGAAGAACCTAGTATCTAGAGCCAGTTCTAAGATTCACCTTTTCCAGTCATCCTCTTGTGGATGGTGTACTGTATGGTGAAATAGTTAGTGAAGAATTTAACATAAAGAGAATTATGATTAGTAAGAAAACTTACTGATATGATGTTATATTTAAAAGTCAGAACATATAGAACATCATTTAGGACTAACTAGGGGGAGATAGCAACAGATCCACTTTTATTCAAGCATGTTATCATTGTTTGGTAGCCAAAGTTTTATGGGAGTAACATTACAAATGAACTGAAAAAGTTTAAAATCATAACACATATGTCTTGTTGCTCCTGAGTCCAATATCCAAAATCCATTTATAGGAAAGGAGCTCATATTAGAAAGTATGATACCTGTGTTACCTGTGGATGTGCCAGGGTCTGAACTAGTCATACCAGATTGTTGTACAACAAGAAGGTTCACAAGTTGTTGGTACTATGTTGCAATGAGTTAAGGCAGTAAGGTTGAACTGTCATTGGAAGAAGTCCCACCCTCATTGTTGGTCTGGATTTGGTTGGTTGTAACCTCTTTTCCTTTGTAGTTCTTGTTGTAACCAGGTGGGTAGCCATGTATTTTGTAGCATTTCTCGAAAGTGTGGCCAAGAACACTGCAATGGGTGTAGAAAGGCATGTTCCTCTTTTGTGGCTGAGACTTATGTCCATTGGAATCAGGTTTGTTCGAGTTATTCTTGTCCCCTTGAAAGGAAAATTCCATGGTAGGATTCTATTTTATAGCAGCAGTGTATTTTCCTCTTTGGTTTTTCTCTTGAGTAACTAAATGAAAGACACAGTTCACTTTAGGTAGGGGATCCATGCGAAGTATGCTACTTTTGACATGAAAATAAGAATCTGAGAGTCCCATTAGAAAAGACATGATATATTCCATGTGATGGTGTTCTTGAAGTTTCGTGACACCACCTTATTACAAATGCAAGAAGGTCGATAATTAGACAATTGTTTCCAAATTGTCTTTAGCTTAGTAACATACATGCTTATTCCTTGATTATCTTGCTTCAAGTTCATTAAAATTTTCTCAAATTATATATGTATGGCCCATTCCTTTGATGATAAGGAACCTTTAGATCGTTCCATATAGTTGTTGGAGATTCATCATAAAAAATACTAAAGGAAATTTTTTTAGAAACAGAATTCAAGATCCAAGATATAAATATTTTTATTTCTAATCCAAGCATTGAACAAAACAAACTTAGTAGGTAAAGTTTTAGGAATCAAACTGTGGCAGTCAGTAGTCCAGTGATCCGTAAGGGGAAATATCTGGTAAGTTGTGCAATCCTACATCGCCTGGGGAAGGTCAAGTGGGATGATACCGAGACTGTGTAGGTATGGGACTACACAGTTGAAGAGAGCTTAAATGGATTGATTGGTACTACCTATATCAACAATGTGCATCTTGTTTTTCGGTAGCCCATCACAAAAGAACTCCACGGTTAAGCGTGCTTGGCCTGGAGCAATTTCAGGATTTGTGACCTCCTGGAAAGTTTTCCCAGGAAGCGTGGGAGTGAGGAAAAAGCACGCTAGAAATACTCGTGTTGGTCTGTGCGGTCAGTCGTCAATCCAGGAAGCAGCCAGAGTGACGTACTCATGTATAAGAGCCATTATTTTGTGGGTGTAAAGGCCCAATGGAGGCTTGAAGCGGGGACGTTACACAAACCATCCAAGAAACTGAGTTTTTTCTTGACAAAAATAGCCAATTGTATTGCTCTACTCCGTGACATGTAATTATCTTGTCCAGTGAGAAGTTGTGAAACAAGAACATTACTAGGATTGTTAGCATGATGCAAATAGTAAGCATCAAATGGATCTTCAAGAAGATTCATCTGTTGGACGATTAATGATTCTGGCCACCTTCCACGATTGGATTAATAGCTTCTTTAATTGCAGCTTGAGAAGGATCGCCACTAGTATCAGTAGGAATGGATTGATTATTAGAGGACATGGTAGAAACGAAGGAAGATCAGGTGAAGAACCCTGAAAGAAAGACAGAGACTAAGATTCACAGAGTTAAGTGGAAAAAACGAGCTCTAGTGGAAGAAACGTCGAAGAAGAAGAAGAAGACATGGTAGAGATGATGGAGAAGAATCAAGATTGGGGGAAAGCTTTTCTTTCCCACTTTTGATACCATATTACGGAATTGAACAAAACAGAAAATGAATTTCATTGAGTGTGAATTGGTATAATACTACAGAGGAGACAACTTATTTATAGGATACAAGAATTTGTTTAACTAACTTAACCAATGAGGATAAAACCTAACTAAAGTAAGAAAAGTAACTTCAGCTAACTAAACTAACATAGACAAATACTCATTGTTATAACTAACTTATAGTTGACACAAATAACCTAAACATAAGAAGGATTTCTTATTAAAAACTAGTTTTATAATCTAAATAGAATAATAACTATAATATGAATTTCTATGTAAAAATAAATGAATTATAATTTCTTTATATATTTTTGAAAAAAATGAAAGAAAGAAAGAAAGCTTTACCATGCTTTTGAGGTTCCTAGGGTTAGTTTGGGGGTGGTCTTTTGTTATTCTAGAATCAGGAAATTAATGTCATTATTTTAAACTTTTCCATTAACCATATCGATTGTATAGTTAACTTTAATGAATGTATGAAGTATCATGTTTCTTGTTTGTATGGCTCACCTTATTTGCATGATAAAGTTCATACTTGGACTCTTATTAATAGACTCTTTCATAATGCCCCTCCTTTACCTTGGTTGATCATGGTGATTTTAATGACTACCTCTCCGTACATGATAGGAGTAGTAAGTCGAACCACCTGCCCATGCTATCACAGGTTTTTAGTGCTTTATGCGTAAGTTCGATCTTATCCCTCTCCAGTTTGTGGGCAACTGTTTTACTAAGAAACATGGAGGCACGTTGGAATGTTTAGATTGGGTTATTACTAATAAGGGTTGGTTGGATTCCTTTCCTAATGCTACCTTATATCACATGAATTTTTATCATTCTGACCATAGAGTCTTAAGCTGGTTCTTAATGATCATAGCTTAACCAAGCCTGTCAAAGGTATATTTATTTTCGAAAACCACTGGCTTACTAAAAGCTCTTTCTTTGAAACTATTAAAAACTTTTGGTTTAGTACTTTTGACCATGATAATGATAATCCCTTGAATAAATTCATTACTAAGCAAAACTGTCGTGTTCACTTTATCACAAAGTTGAACAAATCTTTCAACAACCTAAAGGAAAGAATTAACTTTGTGGATAAAACCTTAGGTGCCTAATTTTCTAAACTTCCCATATCCTCCAATGATCTGCTCAAAACCCGTAGCCTCCAATCCCAGCTTGATGCCTTGCTTTACAAGTAGGAGCTCTTTTAGAAACAGAGATCTAAAATTCATTGTCTTAAAGTTGGTGACAAGAACACTAAATATTTTCATAAGAAGGTGTCAGCTAGGAAGAGAAATAATCACATTAGGTCTCTCACCCTTAGCAATGGCATTATTGTCTCCTCTTACCCTAAACTTTAGTCTGAGATTAGTACTTATTATTCCAATCTTTTCACTTCTCAGACCTTTAACATGGAAGCTATTCAAAGACTACTATCTGTCATTGATAAGAGAATTAGTGAGAGCCAATTTCTCTCTTTGTCTTTGCCCTTTTATGATGAGGAAGTCGAAATTGCTTTTTTTAACATCTCTAGGGATAAATCCCCTAGTCTTGATGGCTTAAATGCCAATTTCTATTGTAAGAATTGGGGCATCTCAAGAGAGATTTTTGTGATGCCATCTTAAGTGTTCTTAACCATGATGCTGACATTTCTAACATTAATAATACCCTTGTGCTCCTCATCCCTAAAAAATTGAACGCATCTAGCATTAAGGATCATTTGCCTATCAGCCTTTGCTCAACTTTATAGAAAGTGATTGCCAAAGCCATTGCTAACAGAATTAGGCTTGTTCTTTGTGATTTAATCAGCCCTTCACAAAGTGCCTTTTTGTTCAACCGTAATATTTTTGACAATATTTTCATAGCTTAGGAAGTTATCCATGCCATTAATCATAGAAAGTAGGGCAAATAGGGGTGGTTTGACCTAAAAATTGAAATGGAGAAAGCCTTTGATAGAGTGGAATGGGATTTTATAAAGGCTATTCTTAATCACTTGGGATTTCCTTCCATCTTAGTTAAGCTTATTCTCAATTTCCTCAACACTGTTACTATTAGGTTCAATATTAATGGTAACATCTCTGATTCTATTGTTCCTTCAAGAAGAATTAGGCAAGGTGATCCTCTTTCACCTTACCTTTTTCTTCTTTGCTCTAAGGGCCTCTCAACTACCATAATGCTTTAGGAAAAGTATGCTCGGTTCAAAGGATCTCAATCTCCCGTAATGCCCCATGTTTTTCACCTCCACTTTGTTGATGACACATTCATTTTCTCAACTGCATCTCAACAATCTTGTGACCTGATCAGCCAAGCTTTCAATATTTACAACTAGGCCACAAGACATAAGGTTAATTATACCAAGTCCTCTATTCTGTTTTCCCCTAACACCCCTTCTGATATCTCTGATCTCTTTTACCACTCCCTTGGCCTTGAGCGTAAGCCCTTTATAAGTAATTATCTTGATGTCCCCTCTATTTTGAACATTCAAAAAAGTTTAATTTTAATTTCATCCTTGATAGAGTATCTTCTTACCTTAATGTTTTCAACTAGAAGCTTTCTTCAAGAGCTGGTAAAGAGGTGCTTCTCAAAGCTGGGATTTAGGCTATCCCTTCTTTTGCAATGTCGTGCTTTAGGATCCCTATCTCCATTTGTCAAAAAGTAGAGAGTCTTATGGAAAACTTTTGGTGGAGCTCTATGGGGAACAATTCTAAAACACATTGAAAAAATTGGTCTTATCTTTGTAACTCCAAGTTCTTTGGTGGGTTAGGATTTAGATCCCTTATTAGTTTTAACCAAGCCATGTTGGCAAGAAAAGCTTGGAGAATTCTCACTAACCTTAACTCTGTGTTGGCCTCTATCTTGAAAGCTAAATTCTTCAAAAATAATTCCTTTTGGAAGCTTCCATTGGTCACTCTCCTTCCTTCACCTGGATACATCTCCTTTAGGGAAGGGACCTTCTTAAGAAAGGGCTTGTTTGGAAGATTTGTTTGGACTATTATGGACCCTTGGATACCTAGCCATAATAATATCCACTTCAAGCCTAACTTCTCCCCTCCCACTGATCGAATTAGCTTCTTTACCAACCACTTGGGAGCTTGGAATCTTACTAAACTTATAGATTACTTTGATCAAGATACCATCTCCCATATTCTTTAGGTGCCCATTGGTGACCCTAGTAGGGAGGACTATCTAATTTGGAAACTTCACTCTTCAGGATCTTTCACTGTTAAATTGGCCTACCATCTTGCTAGGTCAGCCTCCCTTCCCTCTTCTTCCTCAAATCCATGTTTCATTAAAATTTGGTGGATAACTCTTTGGAACTTCCAACTCCCTCCCAAAATCAAACACTTTTTGTGGAGAGCTTTTCATCACATCCTCCCTGCTGCTTCTAATCTCTACTCGAGGAAAATAATTCCTTCTCCAAGCTGTGCTCTTTTTCATTCCCCTATTGAAACTGTAACGCCCTAATGCTAAGCCACGCTACATTGCTTTTTCAATTACAGTGCAATCTTTGCTAATCAAAGAATTTTCTTAAGAAACGTGTCAAATTAAAACTTTTATATTAATTAATAAACTTTATAATATATTAAAATATTTACAAGTGCTGGGATCCCGTTTTCAAACTTTTAACTTAATATGCCAAAATACATAATAAACAGGTCGCACAACGACTACAAAATACAATCCCCAGATGTCCCGAGATCGAACACTCCAGGTCGCGCTGCTTTGACATGTACAATCTCACCTGAGCTCAGGTTCACTCCTGTTCAGCCTTCGCCTTTCCTTTACCTACACATGGAAGTAGAATTGTGAGTCGACAGACTCAGTAAGAAAAGCATATAACATATCATATAATTCTGACTTGTATCTAGGCGCCCATACACCTATTTACAAGGCTTAACAGATGAGTAAGAATGCTCAATACTTAGGGTACATCCACTATACCACATACACAATATACCTTTCTGCACGAGTGTTGGTAGGGTTTGTTTCGTACCCTGAGTACCACTAAGTGATATACCACACACCTCAGCACTTTCCCGTACTTGTGTTGGTATCACTGTATTGTACTCACAAACAATATCCACTATACCAATGCACTCTGTACCATCACCGTACAAGTGTTGGTAGTGCAATTAACACTTTAAGCATGCATATACACATAACTTATGCATACACTCAGACATTCATATCACACATTATATTCAGTTCTTACCTTCTTTCCGAAGTCAAGTGTGCTGGCCGACCTGAACGGAAAGTCTCGTGCCAGATGGATGCCCTAATCACATTTTAAAATCGGGTAAGTTACATGATTAAAACCCTAATACCGGGAAACCCAAAACTTTAACCCTAGGTTTTGTTATACTTTCTATAGGTTATTCTAACTCTGGAAATGGGGAAACACCCAACCAAGGCACCGCAAAGACGAAAATTGAGAAAATGAAAGGCCTGGGGAACCCTGCCAAAACCGGCTAGCCGGTTTTAGAGGCTCTAGCCGGTTTGCACTAGTTTTCCCAAAACCTTTCATTATTTGCTCAATTCTCCACCAAATGCAACCAAACCTTCCAGAGTACCTAATTGGGGTATATACAATATATTCCAGCCAATAAACCAAAGAAAAACTCGTTGAATCAAAACATACCATTAAAGATCAAAGCTTTGAACTCAAAGCTCAAAGTTGCATAAAACCCAATCCAACCATCAAAACCTGCTACAAGGGGCTAATACCAACTCAAATGAACCCTAAAATTCGAACCCTAAACCTAACATCTACTATTATTCAAAATCACAAGTTCAAACTAAGTAAAAAGCTTAAAAACATAAAACCAATGGTCTAGGGTTACCTTTGGTTGCTCCTCCTTGAATCCCTAGCTAAAACTCATAGAATTTAGGAAGAAAAAGTTGGTCCTTGCCCTGATTTTGCCTCAGCCGAAGGAAAGAGAGAGGGAGAGAGTTCAAGAGAAATGTTATTTTCCTTCTAATTTTTCTTTTTGATTTTCTTTAATTGGAAAAAGGATTCTAATTAATCCTTTGCTGCCCAACTAATTGCTAGGTGTCACTAACAAAACCAGCCACCTAATCCATACTTTGCAAAAAGACTAAATTGCCCTTTAGTTTTAAACTTAAGGTATTTCTAAAGCTAGGGGTAAAATGGTCAAATACTATAACCTCGCTCCATCCCGATATTTATTTCCTCTAAAATAATTCCCACTAAGAAATAAGGTTCTAAGCTTACCCATGTGACCAATCTAGCCATCCATCGCATTTTCCGTTGTCACCGAGCAAAAATTACAAAAATTGCATATTTCACATATAAGCTAAATAATTCCCCTAGAGTTTAATAAAATCTCTGGAATTGAGAAATTATAACTCTAATATTTATTTCTAAATATTGGGGTCCACAATTAAATAAATTCATAAATAATTATAAAATAATAGAAATTAGTGCTAATTGCCTTTACTAATCCAAATTACTAAAGCGGTCATTACTGAAACTGTAACCCACACCCTACTTAACTATTCTGGAGATGACTTTCATAATTATTATCATTTTATTATCAAATTTTATATTTATTATTGTATGATTATTATTATTATTTTATATTTTTAATAAATTATTAGATGAACATTAAATGACATATTAAATTTTGTATCAAGATTTGTAATTATGCATTTAAACATAAGATCATCTTCAATGGGAGATGTAAAAGTTGAACTATATTTGATACAAAAAGTAGTTTTGTGACATTTTTATATCAACTTTTACTATTGTGCTCCAATGCATAATTGTAAATCTTGATGTAAAATTTAATATGTCATTTAATGCTCACTTAGTAATTTATTAAAACAAATATAAAACAATACTAATATTTAAAGATATAAAATTAATAATAATAATAATAATAATAATAATAATAATAATAATAATACAATTCATTTAATATAAAGGAGCTTGTTAACTAAAATCAATAATAAAATATTTAAAATGACATAATGTAAATATAAGAGCATAATATTTATTGTGATGCAAATTTTACATCATGCTATGTTGTAATTCAAATTTGGATTACTTTTTGTTATGTGACATATTTGCATCACAATTTGGTACACCATGGAGTAGAGTTTTAATAAAGTGAGACTATATTTTGCATTTGCGTCACTTATTTGCATTTTCATTGGAGATGCTCTAATAGTAAAAGTTGTTGTAAAAATATCACAAAATTATATTTTGTGTCAAATATTGATCAACTTTTGTGTCTTCCAATGGAGATAGTCTAAATACAAGTTAGGTACTATGTGTTTTCAATAATACTTATTTAGTACCCTGTATTTTAGAATCATGCATATTTGATCTCTTAAATTCATTTTTTTGATAAAATTTTATTAATATAATTAAAATGTCTAAAATTTTATGAATTTTAAATTTAAATTTAATTATTTGGTTACATATAACTGAGACCTGTTTGATTAAATTGATAAAATTGTATTGATTAAATGTTACTTTAGAGCATCAAATATGTATAATTTAAAAATATGATGTACTAATTAAGTATTATTAAAAGCACAAGTACCAAATATATTTTTTAATAAAAAGACAAGTAACTAAATAAACATATTCTCCATATATAATAGTACAGGGTCAGGATCAGAAAGGTGTCAAATTGTACTATATGTAAATAGTCCATATTATATATCTCTTTTGCCTTTGTGGTGTGTTTTAATCAAAATTATAAATAGGGCATGATGTGAAATGATATCATATGATTTGATGATCTACATGTGTAACACATAATTGTACCTCATATTCATCTTTGACGTGCCGTGCTGTGCTAGTGCAACTCTAGATTTTGTTTTATTTTTTTATTTTACTTTGGTAAGTTTTACTGTATAACTACAGCCATGATGGGATAGTGGAAATTTTGCTAAACTTAGTTCAAAAAATAGTCAATCTGTGTTTGATTTAAATATTACAATTGTGTTTTAATGCATAATAAAATAAATTTTATTTTAATAAAAAAAGGAAAAATTATATAAATTAGGGTGCCGTATGGTAACACTTTTTTAATCAGTTTTCTATTTTTAAAATTGAAAAAATGAAAAAAATTTCAAAATATTTTTAATCAGTTTTCTATTTTTACTTTTCAATTTTTTAATTGAGAATCAAAATTTCAAAAACAAAAAAAAATCACTTTCAATATTTTTTTAAACACTTTTTTTTTTCTTAATCAATATCTTGGACTTCAATCATGACACAGATCCAAATTCCCCCACGGTCTTGGCGCTGAACCCGGCCTCTGACTTAAACCCAAATCCGACCCCGAACCTAGACCCGACATAAATAAAATCAAAAAATGAAAATGAAAATAAACTTTACAAGACACACTTGTGTTTTCTGTTTTTAAAATCGAAAAACAAAAGTGTTTACAGAACGCATTTTTATTTTTCAAAAACAAAATTTTTAAAAACAAAATTTTACTTTCATTTTGTGATTAAAAAATTAGAAAACAAAAGTGTTCCCAAACGACACCTAGGCTAATTAAAATTTTTACCATCAGAACTTTGACATGTACTAAATCATGTCTCCTGAACTTTTAAGGTCGTTAAAAGTCCGCCCTGAACTATTGAGATTGTTAGATTTAAGAATTTTTATCCAATTTTAGTAAAAAAAAAAAAGTCTAACATGAATGAAAGTTTAGGGAGCATGATTTAGTACATGTCAAAGTTCAAGGGGCATGATTTAGTAGATATTAAAATCTAGGGAGCATAATTTAGTACATAAACAATTACTGAAGTAGTAAAATTGAATGAAATTGGATAAAAAAACTTAAATTCAACAATCTCAATAGTTCAAGAAAAAATTTTAACGGCCAGAAAAATTCAGGGAGCATAATAAAATTATATTAAATATATAAATAAAAGTATAAAAATTATTAACTGCATTAATAAATGACTAAAGATTAAATAAAAAAAGTGATATTTATTATGGTGTAAAATTTGACTCATACTATATTTTGTACCAAAAATATGATGTATTGCTATATTTCAGCACATTTACGAAAAATACTACTCCAGTAACATTCTAAAATGTGTGTCGAATTTGACACATGGTAAAAATTATGCTAAATTTGACACAAGATATAACATTGTATTAAATTTAGCCCAAAATAAATACAATTTTTTTTTTATTTACTATAGTACCACCAATTATTATGATTGATTAATTTTTACAAAACTTTACATTCTTTATTTACCATATTACCATTGTTTAAACAATAAAAAAATACAAAAAAAAAAATATTTTGTATATTTCAATAAAATATTAAATGATGATAATAATAATTAATTATTTTACTTATTTTACATCTTGTGCATTTGAACACAATTGTAAATAGTGCGCCAAATATAGCACAAACTTATTTTTTGTGTCAAATTTAGTACAAATTTTATATCTTGCATTGGAAATGGTCTTATACACCACAATAAGAGTTCATTGTTATGACATTGGTTAATATATGTATATATACCACAGTGAAAACACTCTATTGAAGATACTCTAATGACAACAAGATAATGTAAAAAGAAATAAAGAACTGTTAATTACATCAATTTATTAATATTCTTTTCAACATTTGCATTCGACAATGTTTATTGAATTTGAAATATATATTATTTTAATTTTTTTTATGATAGTATTTGTTATAATTACAACATTATTTTGATAGGTTTAATTTTTTTTAACACCTTTGGTAAATTGGAATATCAAGAATTATGTTGTCGATACTGCAAATTATTTATAATTTTTTAAAAATTTATTAGAATGATTTTATATCATAAGAAACACCCCTATGAAAAAAAATATTTCGATATGAAGAAAGTTGAGAACGAGGTTGTAATTTACAATCTTAAAATCAAAAATCATAATAATTAAGCATAAACTAATTCTTACACTTAACACTTTAACTGAGATTATAACAACAATGTCTCAAATTGTTTGTGTGGTGAATACTCACCCTCAAAACAGGTTGTTATAGTAGTAACAATATCTAAGAATGCACAAACAAAACTAAAACCAATCACAAAAAATTAAAACTTGAACTTAATTGAAATTAGACAAATAAAACTTAGCTCGAGAATGAATGAATGATTGATCTTTATTGAATAGGAATAGTCAGTAGTACACAATAGAATGAGCTCAAGATTACAACTCAACACAGTAAAGTATTACAAAGAAATGTCTCACATTAAGGGAAATCACTTTAAGAGTGATACTCCCATTACACCCCTCCACACACTCACTATGATCTTGGACTCTCTCTCTCTAAACTAAATTTAAAGTATGAGCTTGGAGATTAGAGATCAAAAACGCTAAACTCAGAACTCCCTTTGAGAATAGAGGAACACCTAATTATAGTTGTTACTGGGGTCCCATTTAAATTGGCATTAAAGCCAACTGTTATAATTAACAATAGCTTTTTTCAGATTCATCTGATGAGCAAAAAGATGGACCTACTGACTTGACATGTTAAGTGAGTTTAATCCCAACAATTCTACCTGATTAAACTCACTTAATCTTTGATCCAAAAGAAATGAGTGAGGACATTAAATGTCCTGAATGCTGAGCAAGTTTAGAGAGTGCCTAATCTAAGTTTAGGGTTTTACTTGTCCATAACTCTTGTGGGGTCTTGAAGTTGTTTGGCACAGATGGTGATCTATTGATTAGATAACAGACTATTTGAAGAGCTTCTCTCCAAAAGGTTCTGTCCAAACCAGCTCGTAGTAGCATGCACATAACCCTCTCAATCAATGTTCTATTCATCCTCTCAGCCACACCATTTTTCTGAGGGGTTTTGATCACAGTTCTATGTCTCTTGATTCCCATTTTGGCACACAATCCCTTGAACTCACTTGAGTAGTACTCAAGACCATTGTCAGTTCTTAGTACCTTGATTTTGTTCCCAGCCTGGTTTTCTAGTAGCCTCTTCCATGTATCAGAGGTTCTTAGAGCCTCATCTTTGCTTTTCAACAAATAAACCCAGACTTTCCTGTTGTAATCATCAATTATACTCATAAAGTAGTGTGCGTAGTATGCTCCACCTTTTATTGGAATCCTAGATGGTTCCAAAGGTCAGAATGGACATAAGCTAACCTTTCTATGGTGGTGTGTTCTGCCTTGCTGAACTTCAATCTGCAAGCCTTCCCCAAAACACATTCATCACAGAATTCAAGTCTTTCTGTTAGCTTCTCTTTGAATAGTCCTTGCCTGTTCATTTCCTCAAGTCCCCTCTGACTTACATGCCCCAATCTGAGGTGCCATAGCTTTGCTTGACTATATTTAGTTGAGTCCATAACAGGTGATGCACTACCTATTATTGTCTTTCCATTCAAGAAATACAATCCATTACTCAACCTTCCTCTCAACACAGTTTCTGTGCCTTGTGCATTTTTCATTACACCTTCCTTAACTTTGACAACATACCCCAATTTATCAAACATACCAATATATAGAAGATTTATTTTAAGAGCTAGAACATACCTGACATGCTACACGGTCAACATGACTTCATCACGATTCTTTAACAAGAGTGTTCCCACACCATTGATCTCACACACTTTTTTGTTCCCAAGAAGAACTATGCCCCCATGACTCTCTGAAAGAGTCTTAAACAGTCCTTTGTTTGGTGTCATATAAAATGAACATCCTAAATCTAGAATCCAATCTCCACCTGAATTTGATCTAGACATCACAAGTGCATCAGATGACATTATAAGTGCATCAGATGACTCATAGCCATCAACTACATCAGCAACTCCATGCTTCCTAGACTTGTGATGATTTTCTATCTTCAATTTAGCTTTCAAAGCCAAACAATCATCTCTAAAGTGGCCCTCCTTCTTGCAATAATAACATTGATTTCCTCCAGCTCCATTAGAGCTTGGCTCTCCTGTGGAGTTTCTTGAATTTGATCTTGAATGGTTACCTTTGTAGCCATTTGAGTTTTGATTTCACTATATTCTCTCTTGGGGAATTTTTCCTTAATAATGAGTAATCCTTCCCCATTGGTCTCATCTTTCTCATCTCCCTTCTTCTAAATTTCTTTAGAATTTAATGCAGCCTTAACCTCTATCATAGTGAGAGTTTCTTTGCCATACAAGATCGTATCAACAAAGTGCTCATACATCTTGGAAAGTGAACTCAATAGGATTATAGCTTGGTCTTCATCATCAATTTTGATCCCAAGATTATTCAGATCAAGAATGATTCTATTATAATCATCTAGATGCTTTCTCAATTCTTTTGACTCATCCATTCGAAGTGTGTACAATTTCTTCTTGAGATACAACTTGTTTGCAAGAGATTTTTTCATGTAGATTGATGCCAATTTGTTCCAGAGACCCAAGGCTTTGTCTTCATCCGCAATTTCCCTCAAAACCTCATCACCAAGACTGAGGAAGATGGCACTATGTGCTTTGGCTTCAATCTCAAGTTTCTTCTTGTTGTCTTCAATTAATTTCATGGCTTCATCATCAAGTGCTTCATAAATCTCTTGGTGAACTAGTTATTTTGATTCTCTATAAGCTGAAATCATTCGAACCATTGAACTTGTCCACCTCAAACCTTGTTGAAGCCATTCAAACGAGTTCTTGATTGCTTGAATTTGGTTCTTGAAAGTTCAAGTTTGATTCTTGAAATGTTGAAGATGAGTCTTGATTGGTTGAATATGATTCTTGAACTCTAAGCCCTGAGCTCTGATACTATTTGTGGTGAATCCTCACCCTCAAAACAGGTTGTTACAGCAGTACAATGTCCAAGAATACACAAACAAAACTAAAATCAATCACAAAAAATTAAAACTTGAACTTAATTTAAATTAGATAAATAAAACTTAATTCGAGAGTAAATGAGTGATGGATCTTTATTGAATAAGAATAGTCAGTAGTACACAATAGAATAAGCCCATGATTACAAATTAGCACAATAAAATATTATAAAGAAATGTCTCACATTGAGGGAAATCACTTCAAGAGTGATACTCCCATTACATCCTTCCACACACACTCACTATGATTTTGGACTCTCTCTCTCCAAACTGAATCTAAAGTATGAACTTGGAGATTAGAGATTAAAAATTCTGAACTGAGAACTCCCTTTGAGAATAAAGGAACACACCTATTTATAGTTGTTGGTTGGGTTCCCTTTAAGTTGGTATTAAAGCCAACTGTTACAATTAACAACAACTTTTTTTTTATTCATCTGATGAGCAAATAAATGAACCTACTGACTTGACAGATTAATTTTAAAATTTCTCAAATTGTTTTGATGTTAAAAAATGGGAGTCTTTGTTCAAATTTAACTTTAAGATGTCATTTCGAGACAAAACATAGTTTTAATTTCTAAAGGTATAATAATGAAATAATTCAATAGAAAGTAAAAACACAACACTGTTTTGCGAACTACAATTTTTCATGGATAGAGAGAGAGAGAGAGAAGGGTAATAGAAAATCAATAATTATATGAAATTTTGATTGGCAATATATATATTTATATAATATATATAGGTTGACCAGTAATGGGTGTGGTTGTGGCATATGATGTAATGAGTCAGTGCTGCTTGGATCTTCTTTAATTATTAATTTGGCATGCCAGGCCTTGGCCATATGGAATGGAAGGAACTAATAAAGGGTTTATTGATTGGTTTTTCTTTTCCTTTCTTTTCTTCTCTATTCTATGTAGCCACGGAACTTTCCTTTTCCTGCATTTGTTTGACCTTAATTTTTTCTTGGACAATAAAATTAATCCATCATGATCTATCATGGATAAGTTTTCAAACTCTAGCTATTAGGGAAAGATTTAATTATTAATTATATATTTATGAATGATGTAATTCAACTGTTCATTAAGAAAATGATGATTTGGATATTAAGTGTGTGTTTTCAGTTTGGTAAACATCTTTTTTTAGCAAGACTGATGAGGAATGATGATTGTACGTAGCTGTGGAAATTAATGACCAATGAAAACATTACAACATAACATGACACTGAACAACTTTTATTTGTCTCAACTCTAGATTTTTGACATGAAGATTGTACACACACATATAAGATAATTTTGTTCAACTAATTCAGATTCTATTTCCATATATGATAAAGACATCAAATAATAATAATAATAATAATAATAATAATAATAATAATAAAGGGCATTGCAAAGTGGTAGTACTGAAGTTAGAACTTAGAAGCATGTCTGGGCCTTGTTTGAGAGATATAATAGCAATGTGGCACGCCCCAAGCATGCAACTAAAACGCCATGCATCATGAAAATGAATAAAACAAATAATGAATTGTTCTTTAGTTTTGATAATTTTAATTGAATTTTATTTTATATTTTTTTAAACATTGGTGATAATCATGATGTTCCATTGCTTGGTCTGCCCTCGTTTAATTATTTTGTTGCTTTGTAAATTATATGGGTTAAAAAAAAAAAGAGGGGAGGGGGAGTCGACCTATAAAATAGAGTGGTGGCTATTAACAAAACATTAATTGAGTAAGAAATTTGTGTAATTGCTTTCTCTTGAATGTGTTCATTTCAATGATTAATTGTAAAATTTTACCTAAAGATTTATGAACATTGTTCACTGGCTGACATGCACTTTCTTGGGATCCATCATCACTTCAAAAATATGTATATATATAAAGAGAAATATTAAAGGGCACAATTGGTGCCTAGCACCCTCCTATATGTCAATATCGTTAGTCCAATAAGTATCGGGTCCCATATAGTTTAATACAATAACTTTTAGAGAGTATCGTCAGCCAATCACAACGCGACATGTCGAGAAGATGCTAAGCACCACTAGTGCTTAATAGGAGTGCTCATACTTTTATATACAAAACATAAATGAAAAGCCTGCTTTTTGCCCAATCTTATCAAGTTTTTATTTCTATATGGTTATGTTTTATGTGGTTCCATTGTTCCATTCCATACCACTACTTTTCTAATTCAAATTCAATCTAGTTCTAGCCCCACCTCATGCATGAGAGAGAATATATACATAGAAAACCTTTACTACTCAATGCCTTCATTATTGCCGCCATTGAACCTCACAAGAAAAGTATATGTAATTGCTAATTGGGGTGATGTTGGAAGAATAAAATTGAAAGCTGAATAAAGTAATATATCTAACAAAACAAATCTAATTTATAAATAAACTTGAATCTATTTAGAATATTGAAATTCCAAATTAAATCACCCAAATATTGATTAATAAGTGTGCTTGATCCGGTAGGTACAGCTGACTAATAAAGTCATTTTATCTTGTAACTCGTAAGGTGAGAGAGTCTTAAGCAACCATAAGAGTGGTGGGGAGTCGTGTTAAATTTTTACATCGTTCAAAAATATAAAATTTTATTTTATTTTATTTACATTATTTTTTACACTCATACTTTTAAAAATACCCTAATAATAAGTACCATTAAAAAATACTATCATGGCTCCACACATTATTATTTACTTTAATTATAAATATTATCAAGCTGAATTTAAAAAAAAAAAACATATATTAAAGGGTCAAGATGCAAAATGGCCCTAAATCTAACAATTAAGTTAATAAATGTCACTTTTTTAAAAAAATTAACAAAATATCCTTTTAGTTGAAAATTTGATGATAAAATTACAATTATAACCTTGAATAATTAAGTGTTTAGTATAGTTATTTTGCACAATAGTATATTGTTTTTATGTGCAATAATATATTAAAAAAAACTGAAAGGTAGTGTATATATGTATATATATTTTGAAATAACTGAAAGGTAGTATATTAGTTTGAGATTGTAGTATATTATTTTAATGTGCTATGGTATATAATGAACGAAAAACGGAAATTAAAAAATATGGGATATTAGTTTAAGTTTGAGGTATAGTTATATTTCACTAGGAAATATTGTCTTTATGTTCATTAGTATATCATGAAGAAATGAAAAAGAAAAAAAAAACATGTAGAATATTAAACTAAGTTTTTAGTATATATATATTTTCCATTATATTGGTGGTATATTAATTTTTCATTATAGTATTTATGCTTATGATTGCAGAATATAGTTTTTATATGCTATTATATATCGTGGAAAAAAATCATTTAATAGTATATTAGTTTAAGTTTATGGTATATTTATATTGGTCTAAGGTATATCGTTTGTATGTGACACTACAACAAACACCATTAATAGGGGCGGAACAGTCCGCTGGTAATAATGCTGAAATCCGCCGGTATAACCCATTAGCGGCGGGCATCCGCCGGTATTAATCCGCCGGTAATAGCCCGTCGCTATTAATCATTAATAGCGGCATGATCGACACATCCATTGCTATTAATGATTAATACGGCGGACAAATAAAATGGGTCCGCCGGTAATTACGCGTAGAATTAATTAATCTGAACCATTATTACCGGCGGGTGTCCGCCGGTAATAATGGTTTTTTTAAAAAAATTATAAAAATGAAATAATTTTATTAATAAATATTATAAATAATTATTTAATTAAAAAACATTTATATTTAATTAAATATTATAAATAATATTAGAAATATTTTTTCTATATTTATTTAATTAACTTTTTTTCAAATTTATATTATTAATAAATATCAAAATTAAAATTAATAAACCCACAAATTATCATCCATACATTATTTAAAATTTAAAAATTAAAAAATTATTATCCATACATTAATTTAAACTTAAAGAAATCCAAACATAATAAAAATTAAGATACACTAATTAATATTGTCTTGATTAAACAAATCATCTTCAAAATTTGAGCCAATAGCATTTAAGTTATTATCAGGATTTGGTGCATTGTCCTGAGCTTGCGATACTGGCGGTGATGGGTAATATGGTTGCTGAGCAGATAAAATCTCCAGAAATTGTCGAGTCTGTCGTTGTTGTGCTAAATTCGGAGATTGTTGTTGTTGCGAAACATTTGGAGATTGTTGTGGCGAGAAGTTCGGGGGTTGTTCTTGGCCGAGGAAAAAAATATGGATTTTGTGGACCGAAAAATTGACCCGGATAAGTTTAAAGGCTCAAATCGAGTATTTAAGCATCTAACACACGGACACCTAATTTTTCCATCAGAATTTTTATATGCTGAAGCCATTGCCAAAAATGCTTGTAAACACTCCCAATATTCTTTACCACGTTTTCTCCAAGAAGTCCAAGATTTATCCATAGTCATCTAAAAGTGTTTTAAAACTTTATGAGTTATAGCAATGGCAATAAAATAATTATGAAAATTTTATGCTATTTTATGAAAATTTTATGCTATTTTATGAAAATTTTATGCTATTTTATGATTATTTTATGCTATTTTATGAATATTTTATGCTATTTCAATTTACTTTGTCTTTTATGATTTTATATTTAATTTGCATTATTATTATTTCAAGTTTTATACATTACCATATTATTTATTGTGTTTTCATATATAATTTTTATTGTATTTTTTTTTAATTAAACAAATAGTTGAAGTTATATTTAAGTATATTAAAATTACTTTACTTACTAAGTATACTAAAAAAAATTTGACTTGTTTGGCCTTGTTTTTTAAAAACAGTTTTCAGAAAACAAAGTTACAAAAAACAAGAATTTTGAAAACAACAAAATGTTGTTTTCTGTTTTAAAAACCAATTCATCTTTGGTCAATATTGTTTTTAAAAATCACTAACCAAACATGACTTGTGTTTTAAAAACTTCAAAAACTATTTTTTGTTCTCATTTCTAAAAATAATTTTTTAAAACAAAAAACAGAAAACAATACCAAACATGCTCTAAGTTTTTAGTATATATATATTTTTCACTATATTGGTGGTATATTAATTTTTATTATAGTATTTATGCTTATGATTGCAGAATATAGTTTTTATTATATGCTATTATATATCGTGAAAAAAAATCATTTAATAGTATATTAGTTTAAGTTTATGGTATATTTATATTGGTCTAAGGTATATCGTTTGTATGTGATATGTATATCGTGAAGGATATAAAGAAAAAAAAAAACTATTAAATATTAATTTAAGTATGAGGTATAGTTATATTTGACTGAGGTATATTGATTTTATGTTCATTGGTATTTCATGAAGGAAAGAACAAGAAAAAAAAACTTGTGGAATATTAAATTAAATTTTTTGTATAATTTTTTTTTACTATGCTGGTGGTATATTAATTTTTGACTATAGTATATCTGCTTATGATTGTGGTATATAGTTTTTGTATGATATTGTATATTGTGAAAAACAATTCATTTAATAGTATATTAGTTTAAGTTTGTGATATATGTATATTGGTTTAAGGTATATTGTTTGTATATCATACAATATATTAATAAAAAATTAATTATATGGTTAAATAACATATTAGACAACAACAACAACAACAACAGCAAAATCTAAAAAAATAAATATATAATACCTTTTATATAATGAAAAAATAGTTGACAAAAAATCAGTAGAGATGTTTTGATTTATTATTTTTCATAATTTCTATTAAAGGAATAAAACCTATAATACCTTTTATATAATGAAGGGTATTTTAGGTATTAAAAAGTAAAAAAGGACATTTACTTTATTATTTTAAAAATTGGACATTAACTATCTATAGAGTTAGAAATAGGGCCATTTACTTACATTTCTCTAATATAAATAAGTATAAAACATGTAAATTTTAAATTTCTTCTAAAAAAAGTTACAGTAAATTTAAAATAACTTGTAAAATAACATAATTATTTTTTTTAATGGAATAATCAAACTTTATTAACCAATTTCACTTTAGTTATCAAAACTGATAACAAATCAGTTGGGACTCTAAACTAAAATGACGATCAAGATATAAAATAGAAGCTCTAGAAAAATTATGAGCCACCATATTAATTGATCGTTTAACAAAGACAATAAAAATATTTCTCAATTAACTTAGTACAATTTTACAATCCTTGATTATATGACCTAACAATAGAACTTCGTAAAGCTTGAACAAAAAAAAATAGTTTCAATCGTTACTTAAGGCCACTAGTGTTCTTTGATCCAACTCAATGCCTCCCACACACTCATTGCTTCAGCGAGAATCGACTCAACCATGCTATGAAAAAAATGAGCACACCCTTCAATCAAGAAGTCATTTGAATCACGTGGAACCAACCCAAAGCCATACTTGTGACCATCATTAAATAAAGATGCATTTACATTTACCTTAATATATTCATCTGTGGTGCAATTCATGCTGAAAATTATTTTATTAAAATCTAAATTTACTAACATGTATGTTGTTTAATACCCTAAATATAAATTCTCTAAATTAATGGAATTAAACACATATAAAGTTTAGGAAACCTTACATTGGTAGCTGCAAAATAATATGTCTCCTTCCACTCAAATCTCTAACCATTGTTCCTTTCTATCACAGAGTACTATCAAGATTTGAGCTCGATTCTCCTTTAGGTGTTGGATTCTTCACAGTCTTTCGCACTATGATTGAGTACTTAACTTGCTATGGGTGGGCATGTACTCTTTTAGAATAGGAATGAAATTTATGAAGAGAGAGAGAGAGAGAGAGAGAGAGAGAGAGAGAGAGAGAGAGAGAGAGAGAGAGAGAGAGAGAGAGAGAGAGAGAGAGAGAGAGAGAGAGAGAGAGAGAGAGAGAGAGAGAGAGAGAGAGATGGCTCTTTCTTAATCTGACAAATTTGACTGAGAGGCTTAAGCTATGCTTGTCTGTCAGGTTTAGAGCCTACCACTATCTATTTATAGGAATTCTTTAGGGTTAGATTTGAATTATATGGCATTAAAAATGATAAATAAATGGCTAAATTTGTCCTTAAGTGGTCGGCCATAGGATGTGGGCCCCACTAGTTATAATTTTGCTATTTTATTCAAAAATTTATCATTTCTTTCACAAATGCCATATTTTCTAATTTTAATTCTTTGAATGTCAAAACTATTTATTTAATAATTAAAATTAATTATCAAATAAAATTAACAATTAACTTATTTACTAATTAGATTTAATAAAGTCTCTTAATTAACAAATAAACCCTAAAACCTCTTTTCTTCGCAATTATATCCTTGCTGAGTGAAAATTCATATGACATAGTCTAATTTTAAAATTATAATTGATTAATTAAAACGAATTAACTGAGTCTACAAGCAGTATTATCTCAACTAATGTGGGGACCATGGGACTATATAATCAAGCTTCCAAGTAAATTTTCTAACTTATTAATTCCTCCTTGCACCACTATAGATTTGGAATTGCACTCTTAATATATAGATCGCGCTATATGTTCTAAGATATAGATACTCTATGAATTATCTTTCGTTCTAATCCAAATAATCAAAGATCCTCTATAGATGATTTACACCGAGTAGGGACAAATTTACCGTTCTACCCCTCAATGTATTTTATCCTTAAAACACTTAGCTTCCTATAAATGATATTTCAGTAAATTAATATAATTACTGAAACAAGAGCTCTTATATTTATCTTTATTAAGCCAAGCTCAAAGGAAATCACCATTTCACTTCTATATCTAGATAGAAGCTATAGATTCCGTATCTAAGATTAGCGCTCCCACTCAAGTGTACTATCATGTTTCCAAGATGTATGTGTTGCCTGAACTAATTCGTAAGCTTTAACAAACAACACTAAGAACATAAATAACACTCTTGAGTTCAAACCTAACCATATTAGGATTAAGATCTTTTAATCTAAGATCAACCAAGTGATATTAACTTAAAAAGATACAACGATAAGTTTATAATATCTTTACCAAGTTCAATATCGGTCCAGTCCAATGTATACTCCATACGTCTGATACTAGCATACTTTACCAATACCCTGGAAAGGACATAACACTTATCCAAGGTGTAAGTAAACTTTATCGCTGACTATCACATTAGTGTAAATCTAGTGTACTGATGAATCATGGGATATAAGCTTTGAAACATATGATCACAATTACCTTCCATTGTGTTGACATCACTGTAATTGTGAATAACTATATGTTCTGGATTTAGTAGATATTTTATATCAAACCATAAGCATGAAAAATACATGTAAACATAAACGACTTCTAATCTTTTATTGATAACAAATAAGATTATACATTGAAATGAGTTTTATTTAGGGCATAAAATCCCAACAAACTCCCACTTGCACTAACATAAAATTAGAAGTACATTTCAATCAATCTATTGTCTTGATATCCATATAAGTGTAGTGTGTTTGACTAAACCCAAATGAACAGAACTGTAAGACTGTGTTAAAAAACTGTTTTCTCCACCATTACTTCCTTTGTGTTCATAAAATATTATGAAACATCGACTTTTTATATGCATCATACTGCTCTAGTGATATTGAATTGTTTACTGCTTATTAAGTGCATCTGAATGTACAGAGGACGTGTCTCTAATTCTATCCAAAAAGGAATAGAGATGTAACCGTTAAGAACTTTCTCTAATTTAAATAACTTTCTAATGCCTTGAAAAACAACTAAGTTATTTAGCTTCGCTAGTGGAGCTTTAATTATTATAGACAAGTTTTTACATCCTTCTAGAATAATTCCTCCACCCCTAGAGTAACCACCATCTTTGATATTAAGTTTTGAGTGAGTGTAGATATAAGAATTCTAATATACACCCCTATCATCTAACATATAGGTTACTTTTAGAGTTTATTTCTTGATTGTGTCCCTAATGTTCCTTGTCTGATTACATCTTTGATGGCTCCCACTCAACAATAGGAGTCTAGTTTAATGCATACACAAGTGTGCATTTAACCTCTTACCATTGGTGCTTAGGGACTTCTTGTTGTGACATTTTATCTTAGTCTGAAACATTAAGTTCCTTCTAGACTAAGTCATCAACATAGCATTCTAGTATTAACATTAATGTAAAATACTTGCTCAAGACTAAGTAATCATTATAGATACCATAAAACATTTCATAAGGACTAGGAATTATGCTTGAGTCTTTCGAATAGACATTGCAAAACTTCCTATCTTCATAATACTGATAAGTTATTACTATCCATATGAATGGTTAGATTAACTTTTCTTAGTTTTATTTTAAAGTTCCTATCTTGAACATAACATAGTAGGCTACCACTAGTGTCATCAAAATAATAATGGGATGGACTTGTAAAATCCTCCCACTAAGATAAGCTATTGTGATTCTATATCCAAGGACTTTTACAGGTATCAAGTTACTAT
Organism: Cannabis sativa; assembly: GCF_029168945.1. Classification (NCBI taxonomy): domain Eukaryota; kingdom Viridiplantae; phylum Streptophyta; class Magnoliopsida; order Rosales; family Cannabaceae; genus Cannabis; species Cannabis sativa. The sequence goes on from NC_083608.1 coordinate 27,315,702, forward strand.
TGTAGGAAATGCTGGAACATGTACAGGATCAAAGAATAAGTTTTACTGGTTTGTTAGTTTATATATTATATTATGTCCATGTCTAATCAAACTATGTGTGTCATAGAGATTCTGTGGTGTATTGAGTATAATTTAGAATTCAAGAGTTTGAACTACATATACCTATAACTTCTTCTACCCCTAAGTGTTATAGAGATTTTGTAGAGTTTCGAATATAGTCTAGAGTTCAATAGACATAAAAGATCTTTGAACTACATATATTAAATAACTTCTTCCATCCCTATCAGATCATAAGATATTTTTATTAAACAAAATCCTAATAATTACTTAAGAATTGGTAATTATTCATAAACATTGAATTTAAATTCTAAGTATTTATGTGGTATTATCTCTTCGCAGAGATTATTATACCATAATTTTTATATCATTAATAAATACAAAACACATAAAACATGATAAACATATAAATATAATTCAGTATTGGCATATAAGTTAAAGAATATGAAGCTCAATTTTATAATAGCAATTCATAATAAAATCTCTTAAAGAGAAAAATTTATATATTAATACTCTCAAAAATGTCACAATAAATTATTTGCAATAATATAAAATTAGGGAATAAAATTTTTAAACTAATAATTGAAACTAAATAGTTGGATAACTAAAGCAATTAATTTAAAAAAATTAAAGAAGATAATGAGCTTCATCTTCAACTTGGACAATCTCCACCCTTCTGTCCAACCATTTGTCTGAATTCGCTAGGATAGCAATCCAAGTTTAAGCAGCTGGAGCTGAAATAAGATTAAAATAAACACGGTTAGTAGATCTAGAATTAATAACCCAAAGAGATAATAATTTTCTAAAACACATGAATTCATAACAAAGTTAGAAATACTTTATTTCTTTGCCAAAACTTAGGACACTGGGGTTTCCAGTGGCTCTTTTTGTTACCATAGGAGCATTTTCATTTTTCTTTTGCTTTTGATTAGGAGCCTTCTTACCCTTATTGGCTGTGTTAACAGCTTTAAGAGGCTTCTTGTTATTCTTCTTTTTATTCTTCTTTCTGGGTTTTGAAGTAGAAGCAATGTTTGCCTCAGGATTTGCCTTACCAACTGTAGCATTATTAGAACTTGGAGCTTTGTTTCCTCCTTTTTGCAGTCGTCCAATCAAATTTTTAAATGTCTAAAGGTTGTTGATCAACTTCTGAAAGTCAAAAGTCAACTTGTTCATGACATAATTTGAAGGGTAGAAAAGCTGGAGTGAAACTATTTAAGATTAAACTCACTTAAGTTTCTTGATCTATAATAGCTCTATTGTTCTCAGCTTCCTGGAAGTAACTATCCATTTGGCGTAGGTGATCACGCACGTTCTGATGAGGTTTCATCTGCGCATTGATAAAGTTTTTGGTCGCCTCAAAACGAGCTTGATCAGACACCATCCCAAACAGTTCAGTTAACTGATTCATGATATCTGCAGCCGTGAGAGTGTTTGCAAAGCTTGTCTTCAAGGTATCAACCATGATAGATAGGATAAAGTATCGAGCTTCATTGTTAGCATTCTGCCAATGCTTAAACATTTCCTTGAATGCCTTGGTTGCATTCTCACCTGGTTGCTCAGGAGCTTCTTCAGTTAACACAAACAGGTAGTTTTCACTTATGAGAGCAATATTAATGTTCTCTTTCCTTTTGACAAAGTTAGTTCCAGTGAGCTTATTGTCGGTTAATAGTGACACAATTGGGTTGTTCATAGTCATATTAGATACTACAAATATCAATAGATAGAAACCAAATAAGGTTCAATACAAAAGCATACACATTCAAAAATTATTAAGCATTTAGCAAGTAGGAATGACATGTGAAAATACAAAAACAAATATATCCTAAATAATTTCCATAGTTTTTAACTCAATCACATAAGTGTACTGTTCAGGCGAGAGTCAAATATATCACTAATTAATAGAGTTGTCAGCTCATCTAAAATGGACCCTATTTTAGCAACCTTTTATTCGATCAAGATGAGAATTCAGCGTTGTCCCATTTAGGCGAGAGTCAAGGCTATTCTATCTTATGAGCTTCCACCAATTTTTCATACTTTGTAAGCCCTACTCTTAGCAGCCACTATTAGGGTGATCGTTACTGTTATAGTGAGATTTTTCTCACTTAGAAACTCGAGACCAGACACCTATTAAAAAGACACGTGTACTCACTTTCTTCGACGAGAGCTGAGATGTCGATGAGAGACCCCTCGAGTACGAACCTCGCCTGAACCAGACTCAGCGAGATGATGCGAATAGCATCGAGTCTAATCGCATTCGTATGACTCGCATTATGTAGGACCAAAGAACAGCTTTAACTCGCATATATCAAGATATATGCAAGTATCCCGGCGATCCTCCTGCAAAAACATAGAGATCGATTCCCTATGTTGCGAGCTAGTCCCGTTGACCCAACAGCCTTGATAAACCAATATAGACTCGCATGTCTTGGCTCTATCAGCTTGTTATATGATGTTTGTATAAGCAACTTTAAAAGGACGCAGACATCTTAGACTCCACTCGCATCTGTTGGGTTTTATGCCCTAAATAAAACTCATTTCATATAATCAGATTTACTTATTAATAAAGATCAGAAATAACATTTTATGTTGAATGGTTCACATGATTTATTTCATGATTATATATGTATATAATGTATGAATTCTTTTTAAGTCCAGAACATATGAGTATGTTAAAGATTATAGTGTTGTCAGCACAGGGGAATATAATCTTTATTATATGTTCAAAAGTAGATTCCCTGATTTGTCAGAACACTGGATTTAGACTGACATGGTATAATCAGCGATAGGTATTCTTACACCTTGGAAAAGTGTTATATCCTTTCCAGGACATTGGCAAAGTTTACCAGTATCGGATGTATGGAGTATACATCGGAATGGACCGATATTGAACTTTGAATTAGATTTTGAAACTTACCGTAAATATCTATTCAATTCAATATCATAAGTTGATCCTAGATCACATGATCGAAATCCTGATATGGTTAGGCTCAATTTCAAGAGTATTACTCGTGTTCTTTGATTTGTTAGGTAAGCCCAGTTTTGTATCAGGGTAATACGTACATTTTGGGAACACGGTAATACAATTGAGTGGGGGAGCGCTAACATAAATATGGAATCTATAGCTTCTATTTGGCAAATAGAAGTAAAGGATGATTTCCTTCGAGCTTAACCAAACGAAGATAAATGGTGGAGATCTCATTTCACTTAGGTGAAATATCATTTATACAGGGTTAAGTGTTTTAAGGATAAAATACATTGTAAGGTGTTACGGTAATTTAATCCTGTACAGTGTAAATCATCTATATAGAGGATCATTGATCACATTAGGGTTATAACAATGGATAACTAATGACGTGTCTATATCGTGGAACATATAGAGCGTTTCTATATGACTGAGAGTGCAATTCCAAGTTCTAAGTGTGGATTCAATGAGGAATTAATAAGTTAGGGAATTTACTTGGTAAATTCGGTTCGACTTATTGGAAGTTCGGTTATATAGACCCATGGTCCCCATACTAGTTGAGGCCATACTGCTTGTAAGACTCAGTTAATTGATTTTAATTCTAAAAGTTAGACTATGTCTACTTTATGAATTCTCACAGTTTAAGGATGAAATCGTAAAGAAAAGGGTTTCTAGGTTTAATTATTAATTAAGAGACTTTGTATGTCTAATTAATAATTATTTTAAATGACAATATTATTTAATAATCTATTTTAGTTATTAAATAATTAGTTTTGGCATTTAAATGATTAGAATTGGAAAAGTGACATTTTTGGAGAAATAGAAATAAAATTGAGGAAACTGCAAAATCCAAGTGAGGCCCATTTCCCTCTATGGGCCGAGCACTCCCTTTGTGTTTCCCAATTATTATTTTTATTTTTTAATTGTCATGTAATTGCTAATCAAAGTCTAGCTATAATAGAAAAGTGGTGAATCACACTAAATAAGGCAGTTAATCAATTACACAGTAAAAGAGGAAACTGTTTTATTTGGAAAGTTGTGCTCTACCTTCTCCCTATATATAGCAGCCCTTGTTCTCTTCTCTTGCACATCATTAGATGCTATAAGCCACGAAATTCAAGAGAGAAAAGAGAGAAAAATTTCGAAATCCTTGTGAGATGAGTAGTGCCCACACACATCAAGTGGTATCTCAATCATAGTATGGAAGACTATGGAATTTCTACATCAAAGAAGGAGAAAAGACGATCCAGGTTCAGATCTTGGTGATGCTCTGCTACAGAAAGGAATCAAGGGCTAGAGATCTGAACGGAAGGAGTCATATTATTCCGCTGCACCCACTGTAAGGTTTTCTAACTTTATATGTGTTTATTTTCATTGTTTTAGAATTCATATTAGGTTGTTAATCCAACATACTTGTTAGTAAATCTAGATCCTGGTAAAATAATTTCCAACAATTGGTATCAGAGCCATGGTAATGATTTACTTTCATGTAATATGAATTAAAACGATGATTGCATGTTTCTGTGTTTATTTATATGGTTTCATGTTGGTTTATGTGTTAATTGATGAATGTTGATGTTGTACAGTTTCGTTTTCCATGAAAAATATTTTTTCAATATTTGAAAATATTTTATTTGGATTCCTTGTGAAAAATTAAGCAATTTTGTTTTTTACGGAACTCGATTCCGATAAAAATTGAGAAAGATATGAATTTTGGAAGATTGGAAATCATTGCCGTACGCAAATTTATCGCAGCTTCCCCACAAATTGCGAATTTTTGAGGTTTTTTCCCAAAAATCCAATTTTTTCATGGGATTGTTTCCCAAAATTCATTTTTTCCAATTTTAAATATTTCTAAATTGAAATGTTTCCAATTTTAAATATTTTAATTTGGAATTTTTTCCAATTTTAAATATTTCTATTTTGGATTGTTTCTAATTTTTAAATATTTCCTATTATGGTCAGATTTAAAAATTTGTTAATTTCTTTAATATTTATTTATTATTTAATTATAAGATTAGATATTTTGATATTTAAGATATTTTAAATTAAAAGATAACTTTGTCTTTTTATTTAAAATATTATATTAAAATTATCTTATATGACAAATTAAATAATTAATAAATTTGAAATTAACATAGATATTTTTATAGATATATTTACCATAATGTTTTCAAATTCAAAAATTTGTTATTTTGTTAAATATTTAATTATTTATAAATTATAAGTATAAAAAATGATATTTTTTTCTATATATATATATATATATCATTTTTTCCTTATTAGAAATTTATAAATCATATCTTAAATATTTAAATAACATAGATATTTTTGTAGAGATTTGAATATTGCTTAATTTGAGATATTTTGACATATAATTATGGTAATTATTATTTAACCAAATCTATTTTAAAATTAGTTTATTTTATTAAATTATAAGATCTGAAAGTGATATTGGAGATTCTTTCCTTTTAAATCATTGATCTTATTAGATATTTAATTTAATTTGATTCAAATAAACCTAGATATTTTAAAATTAGTTTCCTTTATTTGGTTAGTTTAAGAATAATAATTTAATTATATTAATATCTTGATTCACATCTGTTACATGGACAATGTTTGTTTATTTGTATTGTTTATTCAAAACTTTTAACAAACCTATTATTTATCTGATCTAAATTGCTATGATTAACTTGTTGACAGATCATGATCCGATGATCTGATTTTAATCATAGTCCAATTGACGATAGATCTTATAAATAATTTGTAACAGGTAAATTTTGTACTTCTTTCATCTGTGTAAACCTAGTAACATGATAGGGTCCATCCAAATCATTTGACCTGTGTGAGCCTATATGTTTGCTTTTGGGCTTAGATACATATAGGGAGCCCATTTAAGTTTTTACTAAGTAAATGGACTAGGTTGCTAAAATAAATTTTGACATAAGGAAATTTATTTAGGCCCAATTAGATTTGGGCTTATTCAATGAATAACAATTATTTATTGAAAGGTTAAATTCCTCTCTTTTGGGCCTTGTGTGAGAGTTGGGGGCCATAGAAGTGGGTACGACATACTGAACCCAGCTCCCCCTCACATGAACTACCCCAATTGTGAAGGCCCATTTGCCTTATTTAAATAATTGTATTAGGTTAATTATATTAGTCTAACCTAATTAAAATTGAATTAGCAACATAATTAACTTTTAAAATATGTGAAATTTATTTTTCATTGTAATATTTTAAAGTTAATTTTAGAAAAACACTTAGTCAATGATATATTCTAGACAGTTATTTCTAATACTAGTTATTATTTCTAATATTAAATAGGAAAATATCATTGATTGTGAAATTAATTGTCTCATAATTAATTTTGGTACAATCTAAGTTTAGAATATTTTCCTAGTATTAAACTAGAATTAATAATTAAGTTTCCTCTTTACTTAATTATTTATTTCTTGAATTTAATACATTTAATTAAATTGAAAATTTCAATATTTAAGTTGATTTTCATCATGATACTTTAATATTGTTATTTTCATGTTATTTAATTAAAGTTGAAAATTATTTTAAGTTTGGAATCTTTTTTCAGAATAACTTAAGTTTGAATAATTTTCAAAATATATTTTATTTTATTTTATTAATCATTTCCCAAAATTTCGAAATTACATTTCTTTAATGGAGAAATTTCGAATTTTATTTGAAAAATAGATTAAAGTTGAAAATTATTTATTTAATTTTGGACCAACTTAAATCAGTGACTTTTTCATTTGATGGTTAATTAAAATAAATGAACTAAAATATATTATAATTAGAAATCGGATTAATTAGTCTATGAAAGTCTAGATAGATATTATCTGTATTGCTTGAAGTATTTTTCTAGTGTATTTAATTAAATAGAAAATTAATATTTAAGTTGATTTTTTAATCATGATACTTAAATATTTGAAATTTTTCTTAGATATTTAATTAAATAGGAAAAATATAGTTTTTGTTGAAAATTAATTTTTATTAATTTTGGGCCAACATAAAATTAGAGTAATTTTCCAGGCTTTATTTTATTTTATTTTAAAGCATTTTCGAAATGCAATATATATTTATAGAAAATTAAATTTGAGTTGTAAATTAATTCAAATTAATTTTGAAACAACTTAAATTGAATAATTTTCTAAATATTTATGGAAATTATTACTAAGATGGAAATAATTCACGTTATTTATCCATCTAAGTATAATTTATAAATATTACATTAAAATTTATATTTAGAATTTTTCATTCTAAATTGGAAATTTTAATTAAATAAATATATATATTTAAAATAAATGGATTAAAATAAATATTAGAAGAAAATACAACCCTTCATTAAATAATGAGCTTTATTATTATAAGGATATTCGATCTCCATTGTTGGTTTTACATAGCTATTGTTTTAGTGAGTAATCCTCCCTAATGGAGGAACGTTCATTAGCAAGTTAGCACCGTTTAATCTCGAAAGATAAGTAATCTTGTAAGTTTTTTATATAGTTTATGACCACCCTAATGGTGGCGACTGTATAAGACTTGCAAGAATATGAAACAATGGTGGAAGCTCATAAGATAGAATAGCCTTGACTCTCGCCTAAACGGGATAACGCGGATTCACATCTTGATCGAATAAAAGGTTGCTAGAATGTTGATCATTTTAGATGAGTTGACAACTCTATTCAATGATTGGTAGCTTTGACTCTCGCCTAAACGGGACACTGATATCAGTTTGTTGAAAACCTTGGAAATTATTTAGGATTGTATGCTTTAGTATTTTCACTTGTCATTCCTATTTGCTATGTGCTTCATAATTTCTGAATTGTGTATGAATTTGTATTGAACCATGTTATTTTCTGTTATTAAATTGTAGTTTAATTTCGAATCTTCATTGTTGGTCTAACTTGATTTGTTTTTCTAATGAGATAAATCCCTAATGGATTTTCACCATTAGACTAACATAATAGTGTTAGATCTCGAAAGATAAATATTGTAAATGCAACATCTAGTTGTTCATCAATTGATGACACTTTAGACTAGTGTTTTACAATATGAAACAAGAAGATTGTATAAATAAGATTACTTTGACTCTCGCTAATCGGAGCATCGTTGGATTCTTATTTAAAACGAAATTATCCTAGTTCCTCTTAGCTTATTCATTTCGAATTAGCTTAATGACATATCATTGGATGAATGGTCTATAAATCATATAAAGTCATATTTTCTCTTAAGAAATTGGATGACGCATATGATTATATTCCCGGAATTCTATCCAAAAAATGATATAAATCCTCGATCTTAGATATCTCCTACTTGTATAGGCAAATCATAGAGTTAGATTAGTAGTGGTGGTCCAAGAAAGAATTACTAATTATACAGTTACACTTTCACAAGTGTTTCATAACCATTTTCTATCAATGGATTCAAACTGTATGAGTTTAGTATTCTGTGATCAGAATCCACTTGCACTATTCTAAGAACTCTTTGATGTAGCTAAACTTAAGTCATCAAAAGATACAACCACATATTTTATAAATCTATGGCATTTGTATCTTGTTCATAGTGGTTTTGACAAGATCATTCTCTGCAAAGAGTTAATATGCCTATATCCACTGAAAGTAATTTCATCTCATTCGCAGATGGATGTACATTCAGGGGTGGATATGAGTCTTCGTTGTATTCTTAAAGCGATCACTCTAGATTTTACCTTACGCAAAAGAAATTTGAAATGTTTGAAAAATTTCATGAATTTCTAGCAATGGTGAAGGTAAGTGGTTAAAGATCTTGCGAACTGATAGGGGTGGAGAAAAAGGCAGTAGATATGCAGTTCAAAGATCATTAATTTGATTTTTGAATTATATCCAAACTTACCTCCCCGGAAATTCGAGTTGCATATTGATGATTAGTTACTAGTCGTTGCCTAAATCCTTCTATGGTAATAAAATTTCAGAATGATGTAATGGTTGTATACTTAATGTAAATCATTACTAGACTCATGGATGACCTAATCGAAATCTTAAGAAAAGCTAGAACTGCTAACCTTGGTTTGCATGTTTGTTAGCTATTCTAAGTGATTAGGGGTGGAGCATCCCATAGTCATTAGATAAGAAAGTGTTTGTTTAAACAAATACTACTTTTCTAAGAAAATGACTAAGTCTGAAAATAAAGTAGCAAATAAAGGAGATATTTTTTCTTGATTCCATAAGTGTTTTATCATCTTATTCGTTACAAGATGATCACACTGCCTCTGTTGTCTTAACACAACTGAAGAGGTCTATACCATTTAGTTTTCTTTGACATAGTTCACGGTACCTTGTTGTAGTGGGAGAGTTTCTAGGAACTCACCTTCTTATAACTTGGAAGATACTAGTGATTAAAATCCATTGTGAGTTTAAACAAGTAATGGATTGTCAAGATAAGAAACTAAGAAGAAAGCCAAGAGAACTATGGTTTGATCCATTCACATGGAGTAACCTAAAGTTTTCTGTTACAAGGACATGAAAGGAAATTTTCGTTAATAAGTCTATTCAATGGACTTAACAAAACTTCCCGTTCCTAGTATTATAGGTTTGAGTTTATCTAAACCTATGGTTTGTGGTATACCTGGTAATTACTTACTTTAATGCAAGCAACTTACTTTAGTAAGATGCTGAAGCATTTTCTTTCCAATGGCAATCTATAGAAGCTTCACAACTTCTTAGACATAGATTTTATTTATCTAAGGAAAAGTTTCAACTATTCCAGAAAAGATAAAGTCATGAAAGAATTTCTTGAATCAACAGTGAGAGGTCTCAGATATGCTTTAGTATGCCTTAGACCAGACACTTGCTGTTGAGTGGGAGTAATGAGTAAGTATCAGATTAATCCAGGAGAGGAACATTGGAAGACAATCAAATAAATCTTAAGATTAAGAAGAGGAACTATATGTTAGTCAATAAGAGTGGTTTTAAAACTCTTAGACTACACCACATCAGATTTCGAGACTTGCCTGTGTGCTAGAAAGTCTGCTGATGAGATGGTGATTACTTTGGGGGTGGAGTAGTGATTTTGGAGAAGTGTAAAAACCTATCTGAAATCTCTTAGTCTACCAGAAAGAGACTGAATGTTAAAAGTTGCAGGAAAGATACTTTTTCAGTCTAAGGAAAGTTCTATACATTTGTGGCAGTGTTCCAACTTGCCTTAACTACTAGGGTTACTTCCTGTATAACAAAAGAGTAGTTGCCCAAAAGTATAGAATCCAGTATCCCAAAAGAGTAAACATATAGAGAGGAATTTCACATTATCAAGGATTTTGTGATTAAGGAAGAGTAATGGTGGAGAAGAGGTTGTGTTTAATTCAACCTGTCAGATCCCATTACGAGGAGTATACTACTATTACACTTGATTGTATCAAGGTGTTAATGATTATTTGAAATGCACTTTTTGTTTTATATTAGTGCAAGTGGGAGTTTGTTGGGTTTTATGCCCTAAATAAAACTCATTTCATATAATCAGATTTACTTATTAATAAAGATCAGAAATAACATTTTATGTTGCATGGTTCACATGATTTATTTCATGATTATATATGTATATAATGTATGAATTCTTTTTAAGTCCAGAACATATGAGTTGGTTAAAGATTATAGTGTTGTCAGCACAGTGGAATATAATCTTTATTATATGTTCAAAAGTAGATTCCCTGATTTGTCAGAACACTGGATTTAGACTGACATGGTATAATCAGCGATAGGTATTCTTACACCTTGGAAAAGTGTTATGTCCTTTCCAGGACATTGGCAAAGTTTACCAGTATCGGATGTATGGAGTATACATCGGAATGGACCGATATTGAACTTTGAATTAGATTTTGAAACTTACCGTAAATATCTATTCAATGCAATATCATAAGTTGATCCTAGATCACATGATCGAAATCCTGATATGGTTAGGCTCAATTTCAAGAGTATTACTCGTGTTCTTTGATTTGTTAGTTAAGCCCAGTTTTGTATCAGGGTAATACGTACATTTTGGGAACACGGTAATACAATTGAGTGGGGGAGCGCTAACATAAATATGGAATCTATAGCTTCTATTTGGCAAATAGAAGTAAAGGATGATTTCCTTCGAGCTTAACCAAACGAAGATAAATGGTGGAGATCTCATTTCACTTAGGTGAAATATCATTTATACAGGGTTAAGTGTTTTAAGGATAAAATACATTGTAGGGTGTTACGGTAATTTAATCCCGTGCTGTAAATCATCTATATAGAGGATCATTGATCACATTAGGGTTATAACAATGGATAACTAATGACGTGTCTATATCGTGGAACATATAGAGCGTTTCTATATGACTGAGAGTGCAATTCCAAGTTCTAAGTGTGGATTCAATGAGGAATTAATAAGTTAGGGAATTTACTTGGTAAATTCGGTTCGACTTATTGGAAGCTCGGTTATATAGACCCATGGTCCCCATACTAGTTGAGGCCATACTGCTTGTAAGACTCAGTTAATTGATTTTAATTCTAAAAGTTAGACTATGTCTACTTTATGAATTCTCACAGTTTAAGGATGAAATCGTAAAGAAAAGGGTTTCTAGGTTTAATTATTAATTAAGAGACTTTGTATGTCTAATTAATAATTATTTTAAATGACAATATTATTTAATAATCTATTTTAGTTATTAAATAATTAGTTTTGGCATTTAAATGATTAGAATTGGAAAAGTGACATTTTTGGAGAAATAGAAATAAAATTGAGGAAACTGCAAAATCCAAGTGAGGCCCATTTCCCTCTATGGGCCGAGCACTCCCTTTGTGTTTCCCAATTATTATTTTTATTTTTTAATTGTCATGTAATTGCTAATCAAAGCCTAGCTATAATAGGAAAGTGGTGAATCACACTAAATAATGCAGTTAATCAATTACACAGTAAAAGAGGAAACTGTTTTATTTGGAAAGTTGTGCTCTACCTTCTCCCTATATATAGCAGCCCTTGTTCTCTTCTTTTGCACATCATTAGATGCTATAAGCCACGAAATTCAAGAGAGAAAAGAGAGAAAAATTTCGAAATCCTTGTGAGATGAGTAGTGCCCACACACATCAAGTGGTATCTCAATCATAGTATGGAAGACTATGGAATTTCTACATCAAAGAAGGAGAAAAGAAGATCGAGGTTCAGATCTTGGTGATGCTCTGCTACAGAAAGGAATCAAGGGCTACAGATCTGAACGGAAGGAGTCATATTATTCCGCTGCACCCACTGTAAGGTTTTCTAACTTTATATGTGTTTATTTTCATTGTTTTAGAATTCATATTAGGTTGTTAATCCAACATACTTGTTAGTAAATCTAGATCCTGGTAAAATAATTTCCAACAGTATCTTAAGCCTGCGATCTTATGCAAGAATATGAACAGCCAACTCGCACTATAGAAGTCTCATACGTTGCTGTAAATTAAGCTGGAAACTGTTCTTCATTTATTATGTTTACGTTTTTTAGTTTAATTATTGTAATTCAATGTATGAACGGATTGATAATGAATACAATCCTTGTGTAAATGATAGGACACTTGCTTTGTATATAAAGGAGTGATCCGCCGTGAAATGGACAAGGTAGAATCCTTGCAACAGTGGACTAAGCAGACCGAGATCTGACTCAACCACTATACTCTCTGGTGCTCATTGTATTTCAAGTTTATTTTTGCTAAGTATTTTTGTGTTCTTAATTTGAATACTCGCCATTCTGGGTCGAGTACTCGCACATATTCTTCATATCGTTTTATTATTATTTATTTTTGGTGTTGTAAAAATTCCTTCAACAACAGTTGGTGTCGTCTGTGGGAACATAATACTTTGCTGATTTAGAAGGAGAATCACAATGGCTGGAAATCAGACAAATGGAGACGTCAACAATGGATCAATCAACAAATCAACATTGGGACAATGAATGTTCCACTTCCAGGAAATAGGGTACCTCCCGTCGATACCATCAACGGCGGAGTGGGACGGACGAACATAATGTCGCTCAATCTGTTCCCCGAGACTGCTGCTCACGTCGGGGAAACATCCACGCCAGCAGCCACAGTGGGATAGTTCCCGCCTATCACGCCTGTCGTAGTGTCTGAAGGCATTGTTCAATTAACCACTAACCAGTATACGGCAATACAGAACCAAATGTGAGCTTTACAGGCTCATATTGACAGACGGAACAGGACGCAGAGCCCTCCTCGAGTACCCACTACCTGCTCGGACAATCCACAGGTAACTACCTCCAGACGACGAACTAACCGTACTCGCAGGGAATGAAGGACAGGTCAGGAAGGGCTCGATTTAAATCAACCAATGTCGAGAGATTAATCCGCAAGGAACTTCAACCGCGAGGCACAACCAGAAGAAGATCTAGAGCAACGTAACCCTCGCAGTAGACCCCAACCGCGAAATGAGGAGAATGACGCTGAGTCTGGCTCTTTGTCGCATCCCTAGCAGGTATACCGTTGGAATTTATTTTACCAGGATCTTAGATCAACTCACAAGTATGTTGTTTAACACCCTAAATATGAACTTTCTAAAACGATAATTAAACACATATAAAGTTAAGAAAACCTTACATTGATGCAGCGGAATAATGCCTCCTTCCACTCAGATCTCTAACCCTTGTATCCTTTCTGTCGCAGAGTATTATCAAGATCTGAGCCCGAATGTCCTTCTCTTTGTGTGTGATCCTTCACAGTCTTCCAATCTATGATTGAGGTACCACTTGCTGTGTGTGGGCACTACTCTATCACTAAGGTTTCGAAATTGAGAAGAGGAAAAGAGAGAGGTATAGGGTCGGCTATAGAGAGAGAAGTGGAAGGCTCAGTTTTTCTGAAAAAGCAATTTTCTGACAAAAGGCTTGAAAAACTTGTTGAAAAACTTGTTATTTGACTGAGCCATCACTTTCTATTTATAGGCAACTACTAGGTTTAGGTTAGTAATTATTTGGCATTAAAATAATGAAAATATTAATTGAAAAAAGCTCACTAAGTGGCTGGCCATAGGTGTTAATGGGCCTCACTTGGATTTTGCAGTTTTCACAATTTTTATTTCTATTTTCTCAAAAATGCCAATTTTCCAATTCTAACCTTTTAAATGCCAAAACTAATTATTTAATAACTAAAATAGATTATTAAATAATATTGTCATTTAATTTAATTATTAATTAGACATGTAGAGTCTCTTAATTAATAAATAAACCTAGAATCTCTTTTCTTTACAATTGCACCCCTGCTTAGTGAAAATTCACAAATTAGACATAGTCTAACTTTAGAATTATAATTGATTAATCACAAATCAATTATTGAGTCTTACAACCAGTATAGTCTGAACTAGAATGGGGACCATGGATCTATATGCTGAGCTTCCAATAAGTGAACCGAATTTACTAAGTAAATCCCTACTTATTAATTCCTCGTTGAATCCACTCTTAGAACTTAGAATTGCACTCTCAGACTTATATAGAGCATATTATATGTTCCACGATATAGATATGCTATCTCATTTAACCATTGTTATAATCTTATTGTGATCAAAGATCCTCTATATAGATGATTTACATCGAGGTGGGATAATTTTACCGTTTTCACCCCTCAACGTATTTTGCCCCTTAAAACACTTAGCTACCTGTAAATGATGTTTAGTGATCTAAGAATTAGTCGCTTAAACAAGAGCTCATCCATTTACTTCTATTTAGCTAAGCTCGAAGGGAATCATCACTTGACTTCTATACACCAGTAGAAGCTATAGATTCCATATTTATGTTCAGCACTCCCACTCAATCATACTATCATGTTCCCAAAATATACGTATCACCCTGACCCAAAAGTAGGCTTAACTAATAAATCAAAGAACATGAATAGTACTCCTGAGTTGAGCCTAAGCATATCAGGATTTAGATTCTTTTAATCTTAAGATCAACTACTGATATTGACTTGGAAAGATACAACGGTAAGTTTATAATATCTTAACTAAGTTCAATATCGGTCCAGTCCAATGTATACTACATACATTCGAAACTAGTATACTTTACCAATGTCCTGGAAAGAACATAACACTTACTCCAAGTGTAAGTACACATCATCGCTGATTATCACATCAGTGTAAATCCAAAACACTGATGAAACAGGGACTTAGTCTTTTGAATCATATAATCACAATCACATTTCACTGTGTTGACAATACTGTAATTGTGAATAAACATATGATCTGGACTTAACAGATTTTGTGTATAAACATAATAAACATATTAAACCATAAGCATGTAGAATTCATGCAAACATAAATCACTTCAAATTTCTTATATTGATAACTAATCAGATTGTAAAGGGTTTTATTTAGGGCACAAAACCCAACATACACTAGGTCAGGTTCGGTGGAAACACCGCAAGGAGGAAGATACCAAGTTCATAGGGGCGATCTTCGTGATCACCTTAACACAGTTTTTAGGGCACGTTCCCAGATGCCCTAAAACGACGAAGAACATTGTGATCCCTGTTTGGGCAATCAGGGCATAAATAACCGTACCAACTCGCCTAACGCACTAACTGCGACTACTGGAGTCGTTATCCCTGCAAATATAGTCGCTGTAGCAACTGCACCAGCGACGACTCAGGGCAACGCCGCCCTAACTGGAGGTATCGATTAGGGTATACTTTTACAAGCTTTAAAGATAATCGAGCAGCAGAGAAAGCCCATATACAAGCTGCATGGGACTTCTCCTTTTACCACGGAAGTGCGACAAGCTCAATTGCCTAAGGGATTTCATTTGTCTGAGTCTTTGAAATATAAAGGTACTACTAACCCTATAGACTACCTAGAAAAATTTAATACTATTATGGAAGTGGACCAGGTACCCCCAGCTTGCAAAATGTCGCATTCTTGCAGCAACCTTGGAGGATAATGCTCATGATTGGTTCAGCCAATTGCCTGAAGTATCAATATCGACATGGGAGACCTTTGTCGACCTTTTTCTCACACACTTCTAGACAACAATGACGTATAGGCCACCCTATACCACTCTGGCTAATATTAAACAAGAGGTCGGTGAGTCTCTACAAGATTACTTTAAACGTTTTAATGCTGAAGTAACAAAAGTAGAGAAGACCCCCGAGTCTTCGTTGGTTTGCATGTTAATAACAGGTGTCGTGCAAAGAACCGACTTTTGGAAGGAGCTGCAGGCTCAAAGGCCCGAATTGTTGGTCGAGTTTTTTGCTATGGCAGAACCGCATAAAAGGATTGAAAATTCTCTGGCCGAGCTAGAGAAAGGAAAGGATAAAC
The DNA here is from genome assembly GCF_029168945.1 of Cannabis sativa. Classification (NCBI taxonomy): domain Eukaryota; kingdom Viridiplantae; phylum Streptophyta; class Magnoliopsida; order Rosales; family Cannabaceae; genus Cannabis; species Cannabis sativa. Next base: position 27,332,032 of record NC_083608.1, read on the forward strand.
GTGAGTCTCCAGTACCGCGATCACGATCCCGCAGTCCCAGAGGGAGAAGCCCTAGAAGACGCAGTTCCCAAAGACAGCGAAGTCCAAAGTTCGCCAAGTCCCCTCCAAAGAAAGAGTCATCTCCTAAGAGGAAGGGGGGTCCACGTTTTGTAAACTACACAGAATTAGTAGTCCCACGAGACCATATCTACGCAATCGAAGAAAAGAACGTGGTCTTCAGAAAGCCTCCCCCAATACGGGGAAACCGTGACAAGAGAGTGTTGGTTTTTGTGCCCTAAATAATACCCATTTCAAAATAATTAGATTTACTTATTAATAAAGATAAGAAATAACATTTTATGTTGCATGGTTCACACGATTTATTTCATGATTATATATAATGTATAAATTCTATTAAGTCCAGAACATATGTATTTGTTAATGATTATAGTGTTGTCAGCACAGTGGAATATAATCTTGATTATATGTTCGAAAGTTTCATTCCCTGATTTGTCAGTTCACTGGATTTAGACTGGCATGATAATCAGCGATAGGTATTCTTACACCTTGGATAAGTGGTATGTCCTTTCCAGGGCATTGGCAAAGTTTACCAGTATCGGATGTATGGAGTATACATCGAAAGGGACCGATATTGAACTTTGATTAGATATGTTAAATTTACCGTAATATCTATTCAATTCAATAGTACCTAGTTGATCCTAGATCAAATGATCTTAATCCTGATATGGTTAGGTTCGATCCCAAGAGTATTATACATGTTCTTTGATTTGTTAGTTAAGCCTACTTTTTCGATCAGGGTGATACGTACATTTTGGGAACATGATAGTATAATTGAGTGGGAGCGCTAACATAGATATGGAATCTATAACTTCAATAGGTATTTAGAAGTGAAATGATGATTTCCTTCTAGCTTGGCTAAATAGAGATAAATGGTTGAGTACTCATTTCACTTCGCTGAAATATCATTTATTTTGAGCTAAGTGTTTTAAGGATAAAATACATTGAAAGGGTGTAACGGTAATTTAGTCCCTATACAATGTAGATCATCTATTAGAGGATCATTGATCAAATTAGGATTATAACAATGGATAATTAATAGTGTATCTATATCGTGGAACATATAGAGCGTTCTATATGACTGAGAGTGCAATTCTAAGTTCTATACGCAGATTCAACAAGGAATTAATAAGTTAGTGGATTTACTTGGTAAATTCTTGATTTGCTTATTGGAAGCTCGGTTATATAGGCCCATGGTCCCCATACTAGTTAAGACCATACTGCTTGTAAGACTCACTTAATTGATTTTGATTAATCAATTATAATTCTAAAGTTAGACTATGTCTAGTTTATGAATTTTCACTAAGCAAGCGCAAAATTGTGAAGAAAAGAAATTCTAGGTTTTATTTGTTAATTAAGAGACTTTATATGTCTAATTAATAAATATATTAAATGAAAATATTATTTAATAATTAATTTTTAGTTATTAAATAATTAGAATTGGCATTTAAGTGGTTAAATTGGAAAATTGGCGTTTTTGAGAAAATGGAATGAAAAAATGACAAAATGGCAAAATTGCAAAGTGGTGCCCAATCCACATCCTATGGTCGGCCACACTAACCAATTACCATTTGTTTTTCTATTATTTTAATGCCAAATAATTCTAACCTAAACCTAGGTGGTTACCTATAAATAGATAGTGATGGCTTTAGAGAAAGTGATTGATGATACATCACACTCCTTCAGTAAATTTTAAGCCTTCTTTCTCTATAGGCCGAAACCACCATTCCCTCTCTTTTCTTCTTCAATTAGTCAGCCTTGAGTGAATGAGTGAGTGCCCACACACATCAAGTGGTATCTCAATCATAGTGTGGAATATTGTGAAGAATCCAATCAACAAGAAGGAGAATCAACATCAAAGAAGGAGAGAAAGAGATCCAAGTTTAGATCTTGGTGATGCTCTGCTACAAAAAAGAATCAAGGGCTAGAGATCTGAACGGAAGGAGTCGTTATATTCCGCTGCACCCAATGTAAGGTTTTCTTAAACCCTTATGTGTTTATTTCATTGTTTTAGAATTCATATTAGGATGTTAATGAAATATACTTGTTAGTAAATTTAGATCCTGGTAAAATATTTCCAACTAATGGCCTCGAGCCATGGTAATGATTTACTTTCATAAAATATGAATTAAAACGATGTTATGTGTTGATTTTCATGTTGGTTTATGTGCTTATGCGATGAATGTATGTGTTGTACGAAATTTTTCCACGAAAAATATTTTTTTTCTGTTTTTAAAAATATTTTATTTGGATTCCTTGTGAAAAATTAAGCAATTTTCTTTGTTACGAAACTCAATTCCGATAAAAATTAAAAAAGTTATGAATTTTGGAAATTTGGGTGCCATGGCTGTCGAGTAGGTGCGATGTCAATGGGGCGGGTCGGATCTGATCCGACTATGATCCGACCTGATCCAGATCATGTACGGATCTGCCCTGCCCCGTCCCGCGGGATTAGATACTCAGATCGGATCAGATCCGACCCGCCTTATACGGATCGGATCTGATCCGACCCAACTTTTTTTTTTAAAAAAAAATTATTTTATATCTAAATTTATAATTTTTTTTCCAAAATTTATTTGTTTAAGATCTAATAATGCATCATTCTTTTCTTATATATTTTTATTTTATTTGTAAAAATCAATAAAAAAAAAAAGATTATCAAATTCTTATCACATAAAAATGTAATGTGATGTGATTCTAATTGAAGAACAACAAGAACAGAAATTGCATGCCCACCTACAATAATCTTGAAGAAAAGAATGGAATGAGACATTGAAATCAAAAGCTCTTTCTTTAACTCATATCGTAATATGAACACCACATACGAATAAGATTGTACCTTTTTTTTGTTTAGTTTTGTTTCAGCTTTTACAGTATAAAACTCAGACCAATTTCATTTCCTATAACAATAAACAACAATATGACAAACTCAGAAAGAGCTTAAGACGACCAGAGTTTTCCTAGGCCTTTCATTAGTATTAGAGTCAACATTTCACAGGACAATGAAATCAATATAGGCCGATCTTGGAATACCTTAAAAGAAGTTCTTCTTTTGAACAATCGGCTTACAGGTTGTCTCCCTTTCGATGCGGGGTCCAATCTCTTGGTTGGAATGGAGACAGGCTATGCGCGAGGGCGGGCGGTTGGAGATGTGTTTGGTGTGGCAGTCGGTGGCTAGGGCGAGCTAGTGAGGTCGGGTGCCGACACCAGAGTGGAGGCTGTTTGGATTTTCTCGGGAAAATGAGGAGAAGCCGAGAAGAAAATGAGATTTGGTGATTTTTTATTATTATTATTTTTTTGAAACAGGTGAAATTGGGACTTAATTTAGGGTAGATTCAAATTTCCTTTTTTTTAAAAAAAAAATATATTAAAAAGTTAAAATATTTTTTTCAAAAAAAATATTTAAAACGGATCGGATCAGATCCGATCCGCAAAAAAAATAAGCGAGGCGGGTCGGATCCGTGCATCGAGTGCACCAGGCGCTCGGACACACACGCCTACGCGCGCGCACGTTCAGACAGCTCCCTTGTCTGAACCCGTGTGCATGCCCAGGAGATGTTGCACGTCCGCCCGATGGAATCCTGCACCACGTCGAGCCCAGCCGCACGTCCACCCTACAAATCCTCCCTCCGCGCGCGCGTCCTAGCCATTTGCAGCCTCCTGGGGCTGTAGCGTGCAGCCTAGCTGCCAGCTCACCCACCCAACCAGATTTTTGTGGGATTTTTTCCCAAACTGTTTTTTCCAATTTTCAAACCCTAAATTTAAAATAAAATATTATTTTTAAATATATTTGAACTTAAATATCATATTTTAAATTAATAATAGTTTTTTTAATAGATTATTATTAATTTTGATATTTTGATGTTTAAATTTAAAAATTGATTATTTTATTTTTTAAATTATGGTCAAATTTAAAAATTTGTTAATTTCTTTAATATTTATATTTTATTTAATTATAAGATTAGATATTTTGATATTTAACATATTTTAAATTAAAAGATAACTTTATCTTTTTTTATTTGAAATATTATATTAAAATTATCTTATATGACAAATTAAATAATTAATAAATTTGAAATTAACCTAGATATTTTTATAGATATTTTAACCATAATATTTTCAAATTCAAAAGTTTGTTATTTTGTTAAATATTTAATTATTCATAAATTATAAGTTAAAAAATGATATTTTACTTTTTTATATCATTTTACTTATTAGATATTTATAAATTATTTTTTAAATATTTAAATAACTTAGATATTTTTGTAAAAATTTAAATAATGCTTAATTTGAGATATTTTGACATATAATTAGGATAATTATTATTTATTTATTATTTTATTCTTAAAATAATAATTATCCAACCACATCTATTTTAAAATTGGTTTATTTTATTATTTTAATTTTATTAAATTATAAGATTTGAAAATGATATTGAAGATATTTTTTTCAAATCATGGATCTTATTTGATATTTAATTTAATTTGATAAAAATAATTCAAATAAACCTAGATATTTTAAAATTAGTTTTTCATTTTTTTGAATTTTAAATTTTGAGATTTTTAAGGTTTGTTTTAACAAACCTACTTTTTCAAAATTTAGTTGGTTAGTTTAAAATAATAATTTAATTATATTAATATCTTATTTCACATTTGTTACATGGACAATGTTTGTTTAATTTTATATTGTTTATTCAAATTTTTTTAACAAACCTAATATTTATTTGATCTAAATTGCTTTGATTAACTTGTTGACAGATCCAATGATCTGATTTTAATCATAGTCCAATTGTCAATAGATCTTATAAATAATTTATAACATGTAAATTTTGTACTTCTTTCATCCGTGTAAACCTAGTAACATGATAGGGCACATCCAAATCATTTGACCTGTGTGAGCCTATATGTTTGCTATTGGGCTTAGATGCATATAGGAAGCCAATTTAAGTTTTACTATATAAATGGACTAGGTTGCTAAAATAAATTTTGCCATAAGTAAATTTATTTAGGCCCAATTAGAATTGGGCTTATTCAATGAATAACAATTGTTTATTTAAAGGTTAAATTCCTCTCTTTTGGGCCTTGTGTGAGAGTTAGGGGGCCAATAGCAGTGGGTACGACATACTGAGCCCAGCTCTCCCTCATATGAACTACCCCAATTATGAAGGCTCATTTGCCTTATTTAAATAATTATATTAGGTTAATTATATTAGTCTAACCTAATTAAAATTGAATTAACAACATCATTAACTTTTAAAATATATGAAATTTATTTTTCATTTAATATTTTAAAGTTAATTTTAGAAAAACACTTAGTTAATTGATATATATTCTTGATAATTATTTCTAGTACTAGTTATATTTTCTAATATTTAATTAGGAAAATATTTTAAGTTGTAAATTAATTATTTATTTTAATTAATTTTGGACCAACTTAATTATAGAATATTTTTCCTAGTATTAAATTAGAATTAATGATTAAGTTTCTTTTATACTTAATTATTTAATTCTTATATTTAATACATTTAATTAAATTAAAAATTAAATATTTAAGTTGATTTCATTCTTGATGCTTAAATATTATTATTTTCATGATATTTAATTAAATAGAAAATCATTTTAAGTTTGAAATCTTATTTCAGAATAACTTAAATTTGAATAATTTTCAAAATATATTTTATTTTATTTTATTAATCATTTTTTTTATATTTCGAAATTGCATTTCTTAAATGCAAAAATTTTGAATTTTATTTGAAAAATAGATTAAAGTTGAAAATTATTTATTTTAATTTTGGACCAACTTAAATCAATAATTTTTTCATTTAATGATTAATTAAAATAAATGAATTAAAATATATATTATTATTAGAAAATGAATTAATTAGTCAATGAAAGTCTAGATAGATATTATCTGTTTTGCTTGAAGTATTTTTCTAGTTATATTTAATTAAATAGAAAATTAATATTTAAGTTAATTTTTATCATGATACTTAAATATTTGAAATTTTTCTTAATATTTAATTAAATAGGAAAATTATATTTTTGTTGAAAATTAATTTTTATTAATTAATTTTGGGCCAACATAAAATTAGGATAATTTTTCTAGGATTTATTTTATTTTATTTTAAAGCATTTTTCGAAAATTTTATTCTTAAATACTTTAATTTTTCGAAATGCAATATATATTTATAGAAAATAAAATTTGAGTTGTAAATTAATTTAAATTAATTTTGAAACAACTTACATTAAATAATTTTCTAAATATTTATTGGAAATAATTTATTTTATTTTCATATCCGTCTAAGTATAATTTATAAATATTAAATTAAAATTTATATTTAGAATTTTTCATTCTAAATTGGAAATTTTAATCAAATAAATGTATATTTAAAATAAATTGATTAAAATAAATATTAGAAGAAAATACATTTTAAATAATAAGCTTTATTATTATTAGGACATTCGATCTCCATTGTTGGTTCTACATAGTTATTGTTTTAGTGAGTAATCCTCCCTAATGGAGGAACGTTCATTAGCAAGTTAGCGTCGTGGAATCTCGAAAGATAAGTATTATTTGTAAGTGTTTATTTTAGTATGGATCACCCTAATAGTGGCGACTTTAATAGACTTACAAAAGTATGAAACAATGGTGGAAGCTCATAAGATAGAATGGCCTTGATTCTCGCCTAAACGGGACAACGCTGGATTCTAATCTTGATCGAATAAAAGGTTGCTAGAATGTTTATCATTTTAGATGAGCTGACAACTCTATTCAATGGATGGTAGCTTTGACTCTCGCCTAAACGGGACACTGATATCAGTTTGTTGAAGACCTTGGAAATTATTTAGGATTGTATGTTTTAGTATTTTCGCTTGTCATTCCTACTTGCTATATGTTTAATAATTTCTGAATTTTCTGTGAATTTATATTGAACCATGTTATTTTCTGTTATTAATTGTAGTGTAATTTTGAATCTTCATTGTTGGTCTAACTTGGTTTGTTGTTCTAATGGGACAAATCCCTAATGGATTGTCATCCATTAGACAAACATAATAGTGTTTGTTCTCGATAGATAAATATTGTGAATGCAACATCTAGCTATTCATCAATTGATGACACCTTAGACTAGTATTTATAATATGAAACAAGAAGATTATATAAATAAGAATAACTTTGACTCTCGCTAATCGGAGCATAGTTGGATTCTTATTTAAATTCGAAATTATCCTTATTCCTCTTAGCTTATTCTTTTTTGAATTAGCTTAAATAATATATCATTGGATGAATGGTTTATAAATCTTATAATGTCATTCTATATTTTCTCTTAAGAAATTGAATGAAGCATTTGATTATATTCCCGACATTCTATCCTGAAATGATATAATCCTCAATCTTAGAAATCTCCTACTTGTATATGCTTGCTTTAGGCAAATCAGACTTAGAGTTAAATTAGTAGTGGTGGTCTAAGAAAGAAGAATTACTCATTATATTTGGTATAAATTTAAGTCTTTGACTTTAAATTTTAAATTTCAAATAGAATTTTCTTATATTTCTATTTCCATAATACAATACAGTTACACTTTCACAAGTGTTTAATAACCATTTTTCTATCAATGGATTCAAACTGTATGTTAGTATGGAATATGAGTTTAGTATCCTGTGACCAGAATCCACTTGCACTATTCTAAGAACTCTTTGATGTAACTACACCTAAGTCATCAAAAGATACAACCACATATTTTATAAATCTATGGTATTTGTATCTTGTTCATAGTGGTTTTGACGAGATCATTCTCTACAAAGAGACAATATGCCTATATCCACTGAAAGTATAATCATCTCATTCGCAGAGGGATGTACATTCAGGGGTGGATATGAGTTTTTCATTATGTTCTTAGGACGATCACTCTAGATTTTACCTTATGCAAAGAAATTTGAAATGTTTGAAAAATTTCATGAATTTCTAGCAATGGTGAAAACCATTAAGGTAAGTGGTTAAAGATAATGCGAACTGATAGGGGTGGAGAAATATTTGGTACATATGCAGTTCAAAGATCATTAAGTTGATTTTTGAATTATATCCAAACTTACCTTCCCAGAAATTCGATTTGCATATTGATGATTAGTTACTAGTTGTTGCCTAAGTCCTTCTAGGGATATACCCTAGTGATAGGAAAAATTTCAGAATGATAAAATAATTGGGTACTTAGTGTAAACCATTACTAGATTCACGGATGACCTAATCAAAATCTTAAGAAAGGCTAGAACTGTTAACTGAGGTTTGCATGTTTGTTAGCTATTCCAAGTGATTAGGGGTGGACCATCCCATAGTCATTAGATAAGAAAGTGTTTATTTAAACAAATACTGCTTTTCTAAGAAAGTGACTAAGTCTGAAAATAAAGGAGATATTTTTTTCTTGATTCCAAAAGTGTTCTATCATCCTATTATTTATAAGATGGTCCCACTACCTCTATTGTCTTAACACAACCGAAGAGGTTAATACCATTTAGTTTTCTTAGACATAATTCACGGTACCTTGTCGTAGTGGGAGAGTTTCAAGGAACTCACCCTATTATGACTTGGAAGACACTAGTGATTAAAATCCATTGTGAGTTTAAACAAGTAATGGATTGTCAAAATAAGAAACTAAGAAGAAAAGCCAAGAGAACTATGGTTAAAACCATTCATGTGGAATAACCAAAAGTTTTCTATTACAAGGACAAGAAAGGAGATTTTCGTTTGTAGGTCTATTCAATGGACTTAATAAAACTTCATGTTCCTAGTATTATAGGTTTGAGTTTATCTAAACGTATGGCTTGTGGTATAACTGGTTAATTACTTACTGTAGTGCAAGCAACTTACTTTAGTAAGATACTGAAGCATTTTCTTTTCTAAGGGAAATCTATAGAAGCTTCTAGACTTCTAGACATAGATTTTATTTATCTAAGGAAAAGTCTCATTAATTCCAGAAAAGATAAAGCCATGGAAGAATTCCTTAAATCAACAGTGAGAGGTCTCAGATATGCTTTAGTATGCCTTAGACCAGACACCTGCTGTTGAGTGGGAGTAATGAGTAGGTATCAGATTAATCCAGGAAAGGAACATTGGAAGACAATCAAGTCAATCTTAAGATCAAGAAGATGAACTATATGTTAGTCGATAAGGGTGTATTTAATACTCTTAGACTACACCAAATCAGATTTCTAGACTTGCCTTAGTGCTAGAAAGTCTGCTGATGAGATGGTGATTACTCTGGGGGTGGAGTAGTGATTTTGGAGAAGTGTAAAAACCTATTTGAAGTCTCTAAGTCTACCAGAGAGAGACTGAATGTTAAAGTTGCAGGAAAGGTACTTATTCAGTCTGAGGAAAGTTCTATACATTTTTGGCACTGTTCCAACATTTTTTTAACTACAAGTGTTACTTCCTTACTAATGCAAAAGTAGTTGCCAAAAGTATAGAATCCAGTTTCCCAAGAGAGTAGACATATAGAGAGAGGAATTTCACAATATCAAGAATTTTGTGATTAAGGAAATGTAATGGTGGAGAAAAGGTTGTGTTTAATACAACCTGTCAGATCCTATTACGAAGAGTATACTACATACTACACTTGATTTGTATATCAAGGAGTTGAGATTATTTGAAATGCACTTTTTGTTTTATATTAGTGCAAGTGGGAGTTTGTTGGGTTTTGTACCCTAAATAAAACTCATTTTAATATAATGAGATTTACTTATTAATAAATATCAGAAATAACATTTTATGTTGCATGGTTCACATGATTTATTTCATGATTATATATAATGTATAAATTCTATTAAGTCCAGAACATATGTATTTGTTAATGATTATAGTGTTGTCAGCACAGTGGAATATAATCTTGATTATATGTTCGAAAGTTTCATTCCCTGATTTGTCAGTTCACTGGATTTAGACTGGCATGATAATCAGCGATAGGTATTCTTACACCTTGGATAAGTGGTATGTCCTTTCTAGGGCATTGGCAAAGTTTACCAGTATCGGATGTATGTAGTATACATCAGAAGGGGCTGATATTGAACTTTGATTAGATATGTTAAATTTACCGTAATATCTATTTAATTCAATATCACCTAGTTGATCCTAGATCAAATGATCTTAATCCTGATATGGTTAGGTTCGATCTCAAGAGTATTATACATGTTCTTTGATTTGTTAGTTAAGCCTACTTTTCGATCAGGGTGATACGTACATTTTGGGAACATGATAGTATAATTGAGTGGGAGCGCTAACATAGATATGGAATCTATAACTTCTATAGGTATTTAGAAGTGAAACGATGATTTTCTTCGAGCTTGGCTAAACAGAGATAAATGGTTGAGTACTCATTTCACTTCGTTGAAATATCATTTATACGGAGCTAAGTGTTTTAAGGATAAAATACATTGAAAGGGTGTAACGGTAATTTAGTCCCTATACAATGTAGATCATTTATTAGAGGATCATTGATCAAATTAGGATTGTAACAGTGGATAATTAATAGTGTATCTATATCGTGGAACATATAGAGTGTTCTATATGACTGAGAGTGCAATTCTAAGTTCTATGCGTGGATTCAACAAGGAATTAATAAGTTAGTGGATTTACTTGGCAAATTCTTGATCTTCTTATTGGAAGCTCGGTTATATAGGCCCATGGTCCCCATACTAGTTGAGACCATACTGCTTGTAAGACTCAGTTAATTGATTTTGATTAATCAATTATAATTCTAAAGTTAGACTATGTCTAGTTTATGAATTTTCACTAAGCAAGGGCAAAATTGTGAAGAAAAGAGATTCTAGGTTTTATTTATTAATTAAGAGGCTTTATATGTCTAATTAATAAATATATCAAATGACAATATTATTTAATAATTAATTTTTAGTTATTAAATAATTGGAATTAGCATTTAAGTGGTTAAATTGGAAAATTTGCGTTTTTGAGAAAATGGGATGGAAAAATGGCAAAATGGCAAAATTACAAAGTGGGGCCCAATCCACATCCTATGGCCGGCCACACTAAGCAATTACCATTTATTTTTCTATTATTTTAATGCCAAATAATTCTAACCTAAACCTAGGTGGTTACCTATAAATAGATAGTGATGGCTTTAGAGAAAGTGATTGATGATACATCACACTCCTTCAGTAAAATTTTAAGCCTTCTTTCTCTATAGGCCGAAACCACCATTCCCTCTCTTTTCTTCTTCAATTATTCAACCTTGAGTGAATGAGTGAGTGCCCACACACATCAAGTAGTATCTCAATCATAGTGTGGAAGATTGTGAAGAATCCAATCAACAAGAAGGAGAATCAGCATCAAAGAAGGAGAGAAAGAGATCCAGGTTCAGATCTTGGTGATGCTCTGCTACAGAAAGGAATCAAGGGCTAGAGATCTGAATGGAAGGAGTCGTTATATTCCGCTGCACCCAATGTAAGATTTTTTTAAACCCTTATGTGTTTATTTCATTGTTTTAGAATTCATATTAGGATGTTAATGAAACATACTTGTTAGTAAATCTAGATCCTGGAAAAATATTTCCAACAGAGAGACTCGAAAAAATTTTGTAAGTATCACAAGGATATTTGCCACACTACTCTGGAATGTTGGTTTTTGCAGGATGAGATCAAGGAACTAATCGGGCGAGGGAAGTTTGGCAAGTACAAGAAAAATGAGGAAGGTCATCCTCGAGCGGATGACAAGGAAGAAAATAGCAATGCGAGTGGTTCAAGAACTCCTCGCAATATATTGACAATCATTGGTGGTCCTCACATCGTAGGAGACTCCAAAAAATCACAGGAGCGATACACCAAGGAGGCAAGAGAGACGCCACTCACCAATGTGAACAATTTGAGTGAACGACTAGAAAAACTATTCAAGAAGGAGTGCAATGATATCACATTCATGGAAAACGACACCAGATGGGTTCACCACCCACATGCCGATGCACTGGTCATCATCGCTAACATTGGAGGAGACAATGTCCAGCACATATTAGTGGACAACGGGAGTTCTATGAATCTCCTTAACTTTCAAGCTTTTAAGCAAATGGGACTACAAGAAAAGGATCTGCGACCAGTCGTTTCCATTATCTACGATTTTACCGGGGACACCATTGCTTTAAAGGGAATGATCAAACTCCCAATCACTTTGGGAACCGCACTTGTCGTGGCCAAGTCAATGGCTGACTTCGCCCTTGTCGACTAGTTACTCAGCATATAATGCAGTGATTGGCCGTCCTATCCTAAAGGAAATGAAGATTGTGACATCCATATACCATCTTCCCATAAAGTTCCCTACTCCGACTTGAGTGGGATCTGTGCGAGGAGTCCAACTGGACTCACGAGAATGTTACAACGCGACATTAAAGCTCGCAAAAAAGAAGTTGGTTAACATGATATACATGTTAGAAGCACCACCCCCTCGACAAGAGGTGTTAAGAATCTTAAGATAAAGAAGATGAACTATATGTTAGTCGATAAGGGTGTATTTAATACTCTTAGACTACACCAAATCCAATTTCTAGACTTGCCTTAGTGCTAGAAAGTCTGCTAAGAGATGGTGATTACTCTGGGGGTGGAGTAGTGATTGTGGAGAAGTGTAAAAACCTATCTGAAGTCTCTAATTCTACCAGAGAGACTGAATGTTAAAGTTGCAGGAAAGGTACTTATTCAGTCTAAGGAAAGTTCTATACATTTTTGGTATTTGTTCCAACATTTATTACCTACTAGTGTTACTTCCTGATTAACGCAAAAAGTAGTTGCCAAAAGTAAAGAATCTAGTATCCCTAGAGGAGTAGACATATAGAGAGGAATTTCACAATATCTAGAATTTTGTGATTAAGGAAATGTAATGGTAGAGGAAAGGTTGTATTCAATACAACCTGCCAGATCCTATTACGGAGAGTATACTACATACTACACTTGATTTGAATATAAAGGTGTTGAGATTATTTGAAATGCACTTTTTTGTTTTATATTAGTGCAAGTGGGAGTTTGTTGGGTTTTCTGCCCTAAATAAAACCTATTTCAATATAATTAGATTTACTGATTAATAAAGATCAGAAATCACATTTTATGTTGCATGGTTCACATGATTTATTTCATGATTGTAAATTCTATTAAATCCAGAACACATGTATTTGTTCATAATTATAGTGTTGTCAGCACAGTGGAATATAATCATGTTTATATGTTCGAAAGTTTAATTCCCTGATTTGTCAGTTCACTGGATTTAGACTGGCATGATAGTCAGCGATAGGTATGCTTACACCTTGGATAAGTGTTATGTCCTTTCCTGGGCATTGGCAAAGTTTACCAGTATCGGATGTATGGAGTATACATTGGAAAGGACCGATATTGAACTTTAATTAGATATGATAAATTTACCGTAATGATCTTAATCCTGACATGATTAGGTTCGATCTCAAGAGTGTTATTCATGTTAGGGTGATACGTACATTTTGGGAACATGGTAGTGCAATTGAGTGGGAGCGCTAATCATAGATATAGAATCTATAGCTTCTATATGTATTTAGAAGTGAAACGATAATTTCCTTCGAGCTTGCTAAATAGAGATAAATAATAGAGCGTTCATTTTAGTGACTATATTAGTTCACTATAATATCATTTATAGGTGGCCAAGTGTTTTAAGGATAAAATACATTGAAAGAGTGTAATGGTAATTTTATCCCTATGCAATGTAGATCATCTATAGAGGATCATTGATTTTTTGGGATTATAACAATGGATAATTAATAATGCATCTATATCGTGGAACATATAGAGCGTTCTATATGACTGAGAGTGCAATTCCAAGTTCTATGAGTGGATGCAACAAGAAATTAATAAGACAGTGAATTTACCTGGTAAATTCTATATCAGCTTATTGGAAGCTCGGTTATATAGGCCCATGGTCCCCATACTAGTTGAGACCATACTGCTTGTAAGACTCAATTAATTGATTTTAGTTAATCAATTACAATTCTAAAATTAGACTATGTCTAGTTTATGAATTTTCACTAAGCAAGGGCAAAATTGTGAAAAAAGAGATTTTAGGTCTTATTTATTAATTAAGAGACTTTGTTAAGTCTAATTAATAAATAAATTAAATGATAATATTATTTAATAATTAATTTTTAGTTATTAAATAATTGGAATTGGCATTTAAGTGGTTAAATTGGAAAATTGGCGTTTTTGAGAAAATAAGATTAGAAAATGACAAAATGGCAAAATTGCAAAGTGGGGCCTAATCCAATACATGGCCGGCCACTAGGGATTGATTTTGCCACTTTATTTTTCTATTATTTTAATGCTAATTAAATCTAACCTAAACCTAGGTGGTTACCTATAAATAGATAGTGATGGCTCAGACTTAATAGATGGATGAAATTTCTTGTCTTCAGAAAAATTGAGCCTCCTATTCTATAGTCATAGCCGAACCCTCTACCATCTCTTTTCTTCTTCAAATTTTCATACCTTGAGTGATAGAGTGAGTGCCCACACACACGAAGTTGTATCTCAATCATAGTGTGTAAGACTGTGAAGAATCCAATCAACAAGAAGGAGAATCGGGCTCAAGGAAGGAGAGAAAGAGATCCAGGTTCAGATCTTGATAATGCTCTGCTACAGAAAGGAATCAAAGGCTAGAGATCTAAACGGAAGGAATAATTATATTTTGCTGCAATCAATGTAAGGTTTCCTTAAACCCTTATGTGTTTATTTCATTGTTTTAGAAATTCATATTAGGATGTTAATGAAACATACTTGTTAGTAAATTTAGATCTTGGTAAAATAATTTCGAACATTATATTTGTAATGTTAATTAGTAACATTTAATATAAATATGAGTAAATAAAAATAATGAGTATAAACTAAATAAATAAAAAAATTAGAAAAATAGAGAATTAAAAATTGAGAAGAAAACTCATATATATAATACCACATGGTCTTTTTTATTTGTATATATATTTATTCTTATATAGGTATTTATATATATATTCAATAAAATGTGTTGCACTTTTTTTTTAAAAAAAAAAAAACAAAAACTATCTTCTTTCCATAGGGATAATTTAAGGGACACTTATTTTTATTCTTCTTCATAATTTTTTCAATAATAATAATAATAATAATAATAGGAAACAACATAAGATTTAACTTAAAATTAATAAAAATAATAATAAAAATATCCAAAAAAATACAAAACCAACAACAACAGAAATAATAAAGAGGTGAAAATTAATACATCCAACATTTTAATTTCAAAAACTATACAAAAGAGTAAATTAAATTGAAAAACAACATATTATTGATTTCATAGTAGCGATTGGTTTATTTGGCTCTTCATATTAAAATTATTGCAGTAGGCATAAAATTATTTTTCATAGAACGCCTAAAAATATAATGAACAAAAAATTAATATATAAACATAAAAGACATTAAAATTTTATGATAATGTTAAGTAAGAGTTTGTAAATGGACAAACACAATGATTATATAAAAATAAATATGTCTATTATATATTTCAATATAGAAACTCATGTAAAAAAGTGTAATAAAAAAAAGGTTATTAATTTTTTAATCTGTGAATGAAAAAAAAAATTTACTCTTAATAATTAGTACTTTGTTTAGATCTTCATAGAAAAGTTGTGATGTAACAAAATATTTTGCTCTTCGTATAAGACCTACAATGAGAATAAAAAGAAGAAGAAAAAAAGTAAGTATATACATATAGTTAACATGCATATATGCTGTATGGAACCAACATCAACTAAAAAGTGAAAGAGGATAGGATGAATCATTATCAACTATCCCCTGTATTTTTAAAGTTTGGAACGGTACACTCCAGACTCTTCTTCTTCTCCCTCTCGACATGCATAGTCTGAACAGACCTTCACCTTCGTTCCCAATGAGTTCACACTCATCCCCTCTGCGTTCCCATTCTGTGGAATCTTTCTCAAGCCCCAGATCTATCGATCTAGGTGGCTCCGACTCGTCTTCCATAGACACCCAGAATAGCTCGACTCGCCCAAGCCGCCTCAGCCGCATCGAACTGCCCCGTCCCAACCACTCCAGTTGCTTCAGCCATAACTCCGGCCAGTCTCCCAGAAGCCCGAACCGTACAAGCATTAATCAACCTCTTACAGCTATTAACTCCTTCATTCATCTTTTCCTATTCCCTGTCAAATCCCATCAGAGAAATGGGTATTTTTTTAGGTTATTTTAGATACAAATTTAGCTTGCCCATTAAATTACCTCTGCATACTCGATTCCTGTAAGGGATTTTGGGTAAAGGAAATGTTTTTATAATAATTTTCAGAAATGTCATAATTCCTTTTGCCCAAATTTTTCAACTTTTAGCATTTATACTAATCTGCAAGTGTGATCTGCCTAGTACAATTCGTAATCCTATTGCGCAGCAACTCTGTTCGAAAGTAAATGCTCCCAAGTGATAGTTACCAAATCGGTTCACAACCTTTTCACAAGGTTTTTTCTATATAAGGGCAGACCATTCTTTTGGTCTTGCACTTACAGCTTTATTTCTCCTAAGCTTTATTCTCTGCAAAAGAGTCTTACTATTAGCCGTATTTACTTAGATATACATCTTATTCACTGTAGCAGCCCAAAGTCACTCATTCCTCACATACACTTGAGTCTTGTTTTGCATTTAGTCCTAAGTGTCTCCCCCCCCCCCGGATCCCTTTAGCTCTCTGTTCTGGTGTTGCACTATTGTTAAGTTTATCTATTTGATAAAATCTCCAGGTCAATACAGTCCCTCTTTAAATCGGTCAGTTGCTCAAAGTCCCCAGGTCTTTAGTCTCACGTGTACTATAGGTCAGATATATCATTTATCATCTCTATTTTGGTCTCATCTTCCTCTTCTCAGGGACATATATCACACCTTTACCCAGTCTGCACTGCCCTCCCATATTTATATTGTCCTTTTAGATTTAAGTCTTTTTCTGTCCATTTGCATCATGGATGAGCTAACCACTTCCTTATCTGTTGCTCTTAACCTCACAGAGACCGAATGCACCATTCAAACTCTTCATGAACCTAGTCCCACAAACACCCCCGATAATGAGATTCAACTTATCCCTCTGTTTCTTGTGATCAAGGTTCACACGGTTAAATCATTTAACCGTAAGAACTTCATAGAAAAAATGACCAAAGATTGGAATAATATTTCCCGCAATCCCGTGACCATATCTGACCGCTCCAATGGTCTTTTCCTCGTTGAGTTTGGCTGTGACGGGGACAGACGTCGGGTTTTGTTGCAGCAACCTTGGACTTATCTCAACCAAGCAATCCTTATGGACATCCCCAATTCCTTGGATGTTCTCAATGGGGATAGCCTTCTCAAAATCCCTCTATGGGTTCAAGTGTTCAATACTCCTTTCCTCAAACGCTCCGAAGAGTTGGCGGGGCTTGTCTCATCCTCCCTTGGTCACCTCTTGGAAATTTACCGGCCTTCGCTTCGTGAAACTTGGGGTCCCTACTTTCGGCTTAGGGTCATGTTCGATGTGGCTCATCCTTTGCCACGGGGATTACCTATCCACTTCTCTGGCATTAACAAAGTGGTCTGGCTCGAACTGAAGTATGAAAACCTCTCGGATATCTGTTTCTTCTGTGGTAGAATGGGGCACAGCTACAACAAAGGATGCATGGATTATATGAAAGCCTGTGATGAAGCCCCGTTCCCCTCGGAACTAAGGTATGATATCAAAACTATCACGGGTAAAGTTAAGGTTTCTACTAACACTTTGTTATGCCATGATCAGCTCAACTTTACAAACCCCTCGGTGGCAGCATTTATGACCTCAAACCCAGCTAGCTCGGTTTGTGTTGCCCCCCGGAGACCGCTCCTCCTTTTCCCACTTACGGCTCTCTTGAGCAAGGCCCCTCCCACGGGCAAACCCAACAAGTAGGCTTATACAAGTCCGGCCCCACGCCCTACATCCAAAACCCCCCTCCCATGACCCAAACTGAAACCTATGCAAACACAAACACCATCCAACCCATTTGCACCCAACCCGAGACCATCAACCCCTCCTTCACCGCTATCCTTAATGCCACAATGAGTAACTCCAGCGTCCAAAAAGCCTCTCCCATCTCTAACCCGAGCCACGCTATCACACCCCAAAACTCTAGCAGCTCCCATTCCACCAGCTCCAAATACTGTCATGTCCCACTCCCAGAAAACCTTCCCCTTCTGGACACAAGCAAAAACTCGAAGCCATAAACCTTACCTACCAACCTGGTGCGGCCACCCCCTCGAGCTCGAAAGCCTCAAGGAAAAGAAACAAGCCCGACACAAAAGACAAGTTCAAAAGGCAGACTGAAATGGTCAATGGGGAACTTAGACACCAAATCAAGCGTTCCCGCTCCGAGAATCCGCAAGCCAACGAAGTCTCTACTAGTATGGCAGGCCTCGCCCCCGAGCAGGCCTGCCCGCCTCCATGAAGATTGTGAGCTGGAATGCACGTGGAATAGGGAGTGATCGTGCATTCCGGAATCTGTCCCGTTTAGTGTCTACTAGTAGTCCTACTGTTTTATTTATTATGGAATCTCGGCTTGTAAAAACTGCTATTAATTATGTAAAATCCAAGCTCCATTTTGATTCGGGCTTAGAAATGCCTAGGGTTGGTAGAAGCGGGGGCTTACTTTTGTTATGGACTAATGATGTAAACGTTACTCTATGTTCCCAATCCATTAGTCATTTTGATTGCTATGTGTCGTGTGCCTCTTCTAATGTTTCGTTCCATCTTACTTGTTTTTATGGCTCTCCTGTTGACTCTCTCAAACCTCACACTTGGGAAATTCTGAAAAGGATAGGCCGGAACAATCCCCGTGACCCTTGGCTTCTCATTGGGAATTTTAACGCTTTCCTTTTCTCCCATGATAAGCAAGGGGGTAACCCCGACAGGGGCCCTTCTTTGGACTTCAGACAGTTACTGGACTCCTATAACCTCTCCCCAGTTGACCCCGAGGGGCCTTTGCTCACCTGGAACAACAGTGTGGCCCATCCTAAAAATATTCAAGAACGGCTGGACTGGGGAATAACCAACAGTCCTTGGGAAAATCTTTTCCCCGATGCCACTCTTACCCACTTGGGTTTTTTTGGGTCTGACCACAGAGCTTTGGAACTCGTCACATCCCCGACCCCGGGGATTCGGCCAAGGGACCATAGCAAGAGGTTCCTTTTTGAGAATGTGTGGTTACAGGACCCAAACTGGGATAGAATCTTCAACCACTCTTGGACTAATCCCTCGACCTCAGAGGAAGCTATCCCCAGTCTCATTGCTACCCAATCCTCGTGCGCTCAAAAGCTAAACAATTGGAATCACAAAAAAAAAATTCAATTTCAAAAAGCAAATCAGTAAGCTGGAGAAAGAGCTAGAATTGGCCCGGTCTGCCCTTATTTGGGAGGACCGTACTATTGCTGCTATAAAAGATCTCCAATCCCGGCTTGACGCTTTACTCTACAAGGAAGAAGCTTACTGGAAACAACGCGCTCGAACCCAATGGTTAGCTCAAGGGGATAAGAACACGAAGTTCTTCCACCGATTTGCTTCCCAAAGGAAGAAAACCAACAAAATTCACCAACTCCATACGCAAAATGGAGGTATGATCTCTGATGAGGAAAGCATTATTCGAGAAATTGAGTCTCATTTCGACCATCTCTTCACCTCATCAAACCCCACCGACTCTGACATGAATTTAGCCTTGGAGGGCATTAGCAGCTCTCTCTCTGACGCTGATAAGTCCCTCTTAAGCGAGGTTTTCTCCTTGGATGAAATTGAAAAAGCGTTTTTCCAGCTTCCTCTGGACAAAGCCCCAGGCCCGGACGGCTTCAACTCTCATTTTTACAAAGCAAACTGGCATGCTGTTCGGAGAGAAGTGCTCGAAGCAGCCTCCAGCTTCCTCAATGGAAGCGCAAGTGTGGCCCCCCTAAATAACACCCTCATCACTCTCATTCCTAAAGTTAAGCAGCCTAAGTTCATCACTGAGTTTCGGCCTATCAGTCTTTGTAACATCATATATAAAATCATCTCCAAGACCATCGCCAATAGGTTGAAACTTGTCTTGAATTCTCTAATCTCACCGAACCAAAGTGCTTTCCTCCCGAGCCGGCTCATCTCTGATAATATCATTATAGCCCAGGAAGTTGCGCACTCCATCAAACTCAAGACTCGTGGGAAAAAGGGATGGATGGCGATCAAACTCGACATGGCCAAAGCCTTTGATCGAGTGGAATGGCCTTACATTGTTGCTATCCTTAGGAAATTTCAATTCCCCCCCCAGGTTTGTCCTTTTGATCCATGCCTGCATCTCCACTGCATCCTTCCAATTCAATCTGAACGGCAAAGTCTTAGGCAGTGTCAGCCCTTCTAGGGGCATTCGTCAGGGTGACCCCCTTTCTCCCTACCTATTCTTGCTTTGTGCGGAGGGTTTTTCCTCCCTCTTGCATCAGCAAGAAAGTAGGAGAGCCCTTTCCGGTTTTAAAGTTGCGAGAAGAGCCCCTGCTATTTCTCATCTCCTTTTTGCGGATGACAACTTCCTCTTCTGTCAAGCCACCATCAATTCTTGTAATACCATCAAAGAAGTGCTTGAGGCCTACGAGAGGGCCACGGGTCAGAAGGTTAATTTCCAAAAATCATCTTTGTATTTCTCCCCTAATGTTGAGCTTAGGGATCAAACTTTAATCTCCGACTTTATGGGCATCCCGGTGCGGTCTTCCTTCGAAAAATATCTTGGTCTCCCTCAGCACATTGGACGAACAAAAAAGCAATTGTTCCATTACCTGCATGACAAGGTCTGGGGTCACCTTCATAATTGGAAGAATAAAGTCTTCTCAAAAGGGGGTAAGGAAACTCTGCTTAAATCTGTTATCCAAGCCATCCCCACTTACTCGATGTCATGCTTTCGTCTTCCGGTTGCCACCTGTCACTCTCTCAAATCTGTCATGGCCAATTTCTGGTGGGGTGTCAATGATAACAACCGTCCTAAAACTCACTGGCAAAGTTAGAAAAAACTCTGTCGCTCCAAGAAGGATGGTGGCTTAGGTTTTCGCTCCATGGTCCACTTCAATCAAGCTTTACTTGCTAAGCAAGCCTGGCGCATCCTAAAACAGCCAAACTCAAGGGTGTCAAAAATCTTGTCTGCTAGGTATTTTCCTCACTCATATTTTCTTGATAGTTCGATAGGGCACTCACCTTCGTTCTTCTGGCGAAGCATTTGCTGGGGAAAAGAGTTGCTGCACAAAGGATTAATTTCAAAAATTGGTAATGGGCAGAACACTTCTAGGATCCGTGATCATTGGATCCCGGGTCTTCGTCAGGTCCCTACCCTTGCCCCTGTCCCCGATAAAGTAGCCTCGTTCATTTCTCCTTCTTCTTCCTGGGACCTAGTTAGCTTTCAAAGATGCTTTCCACCTCATGTGGTTGAGCAAATCCTCTCCATTCCCCTCCCCCTGAACCCCCACCCCGACGAGTACATTTGGGAACACTCCCAATCTGGGGTCTATTCGGCTAAATCAGGTTACCATCTCAGCCTCTCTTCCTCTCCCCCCCCCCCCCAGATATACCTTCCTCCTCCTCCCCCTCGCCTTGGTGGAAAAACCTATGGCACCTTGCCCTCCCTGCCAAGGTAAAACACTTTGCCTTCCGAGCCACAAATTCAACCCTCCCCACTTCAAAAAACCTAGCCCTTAGGAAAATTATTAATTCCCCGGAGTGTGACCGTTGCGGAATGTCGGATGAGTCTGTCTCACATGCATTATTCTACTGCCGGAGCATTAGAAGAGTCTGGAAAGGTACGCAATTTTATCATTACATTTTTACTCATTCTTCTGAGATTTTGTTCCATGACATTGCTGATATGATATATACATCTCTAACCAAAAAAGACGTCGAGTTGTTTCTTTGTACTGCTTGGTTTGTTTGGTTCAACAGGAACAAAGCCCTTAAAAGTCAAGCACCCGACCCTGATCATGCAATCCTCAACTTGGCTCAAAGCTTTCTGGAAGACTACCAATCCTCTCAGCAGACTATTGCGTCTTCCTCCCGCCTTGGTCAGATAGTGGTTCAACCGTCTTGGTCCCCCCCAGCTGCAGGTCTTCTCAAGCTAAACGTGGATGCAGCAGTTTCCAAGGTCTACCGCAAAGCGGGTTTCAGAGGTATCATTAGAAACAGCGAAGGTTTGGTGGTCGCTGCCCTGGCCCAGCCACACTTCGGAGGAGGATCGGTCCCTACCCTAGAAGCAAAATCCCTCCTCTCTATGCTTCATTGGTGCCTTACAGAGCATTTTTTTGTCCATGAGGTGGAAACGGATTGCAAAGCCATTACTGATGCTTTCTCCCGCCACAAAGAAGATATTTCGGTGTTTGGTGACCTTATTCGTCAAATCAAGAATACTTTGTTTCAGTTCCCTGCTGCTCGGCTATCTCACGTCCGCCGCGAGGCTAACACCCTGGCTGATAAACTTGCGCACCGAGCTCTAGGGTTAGATGAAGTAGCCATTTGGATTGGTGATGACCCCTGTAATCTTATTGAGCTTCTTTCTCTCTAGCGGGCTCCTTTTCTTTCAAAAAAAAAAAAAGTATGGAACCAACATCAAATCAACTAACACTAAAGAAAAGAAAAAAAGTATACCAAAATTGAGATAAATAGCAACATGGCAAAAATTGAATTCATTTGAACAATTATCTATAGCTAGTTTTTCTTAAAGTCTACAAATCTATATATATACATATATAATTAAACTCATCATTAATTTTTTTTTTAATTATTATAATTCATAAACTTTTCATATTCATATTTTTTATTTATTTTTGTAATTAATTATCATTCATGAAAAATTGTATGACTATTAGGTTTCTTATAAGTTACATTTGTAGTTAATTAGTAACATTTAATATAGGTAGGAGACAATCCTGGGAAAGGAAAGCGACCTATTGGAGACAAAGAGCGAGGATTTCTTGGCTCAAAGATGGGGACAAGTGCTCTAAATTTTTCTTTCTGTCGGCTACTATCAAAGGTAGGAGAAATGCAATTGAAAGTTTATTAACCAATGACAATACTTGGATCTCTGGTAGGGATCGTATCGGCAGAGAGTTTGTTGATTTTTTTAAGAGTATTTTCTCTGGAGCAGACAACGGGCATCCTTATGACTGCAGTGGTTTATTTCAAGAGAGAATTTCTTCAGAAGAGGCAGAGAATCTGCTTGACTGCCCTAGTGCTGATGAGATCAAAAGAACCCTGTTTGCCATGAATAAGCATAAGGCCCCTGGGCCTGATGGGATGTCAGTTCTGTTCTACAAGCATTATTGGGATTCTGTTAGCGCTGATTTTTGTGAGGCGGTGTCAGACTTTTTTATAACTGGTAATATGCATAGAGGCATGTTGGAATTTATTTTACCAGGATCTTAGATCTACTCACAAGTATGTTTATTAACATCCTAAATATGAACTTTCTAAAACGATAAATTAAACACATATAAAGTTTAAGAAACCTTACATTGGGTGCAGCGGAATATAATGACTCCTTCCGTTCAGATATCTAGCCCTTGATTCCTTTCTGTAGCAGAGCATTATCAATATCTGAACCTGGATCTCTTTCTCTGAATCTTTGATGCTGAAACTCCTTTGCTGATGATCTTTCTTCACGATCTTCCTCACTATGATTGAGGTATCACTTGATGTGTGTGGGCACTACTGTAATCACTAAGGATTTCGAAATTCTCAAGAGGGAAGAGAAGAAGTGACAGCTAAAGATAGGGAGAGAGAAGGCTCAGGTTTTTCTCTGAAGGAAAAATAGAAAATTTTAAGTGTAAATTTCCTGAAGCCTTCACTATCTATTTATAGCATTCCACTAGGGTTAGGTTTGAATTATTTGGCATTAAAATAATGAAAAAATCAGTTTAAATTTCCTACAAAAGTGGCTGGCCCTACACTTAGTGGATTGGGCCTTGCTTTTTGCAATTTTGTAATTTTAACACCTTTTGTATCTGATTTTCTCAAAAATACCAATTTCCTAATTCAACCATTTAAATGCCAATTCTAACTATTTAATAACTATAAATAATTATTAAATAATATTGTCATTTATCATATTTATTAATTGAACCATACAAAGTATCATAATTAACAAATATGCCCCTATAAACTCTTTCTTTACAATTTCGCCCTTACTTAGTGAAAAATTCACAAATAGACATAGTCTAATTTGAGAACTATAATTGATTAATCAAAACCAATTACATGAGTCTTACAAGCAATATTATCTCAACTAGTGGGGGGACCATGGGTCTATATAACCGAGCTTCCAATAAGTAGATCAAGAATTTAACACTAAAATTCACTAACTTATTAATTCTTCGTTGAATCCACGCATAGAACTTAGAATTGCACTCTCAGTATATAGAATGCTCTATATGTTCCACCATATAGACACATCATTAGTTATCCATTGTTATAATCCTAATGTGATCAATGATCCTCTATATGAATGATCTACACTGTAAAGGGATTAAATTACCGTTACACCCTACAATGTATTTATTCCTTAAAACACTTGACCCCGTATAAATGATATTTCTGCTAATGTGAAATGAGTACTCCACCATTTATGTTCGTTTGGTCAAGCTCGAAGGAGATCATCCTTTGCTTACTATTCGCCAGATAGAAGCTATAGATTCCATGTTTATGATAGCGCTCCCACTCAATTGCACTACCGTGTTCCCAAAATGTACGTATCACCCTGACCTAAAAGTAGGCTTAACTAACAAATCAAAGAACACGAATAGCCTTTCAAGATTGAGCCTAATCATATCAGGATTAAGATCATTTGATCTAGGATCAACTAGGCGATATTGACTTGAATAGATATTACGGTAAGTTTAATAAATCTAAGTCAAAGTTCAATATCGGTCCCTTCCGATGCATACTCCATGCATCCAACCTGAGCTTTACTTTAACCAATGCTCGGAAAGAACATAGTATTTCTCCAAATACAAGTAAACTCTTGTTGTAGATTATCATATCAGTAAAACCCTATGTCTGATAAATCTAGGAAACTTTATTCACATAGTCATGTTTACTTTCCAATGTGTTGACGACACAATAAACAGGATCAAGTATGTGAAAAGGATTTCAGATGAATTTATACATTATGTACATATAATCATGAAATAAATCATGTGAACCATGCAACATTAAATGTTATTTCTGATCTATATTAATAAGTAAATCTGATTATATTGAAATGAGTTTTATTTAGGGCATAAAACCCAACAAACTCCCACTTGCACTAATATAAAACAAAAAGTGCGTTTCAAATAATCTCAACACCTTGATATACAAATCAAGTGTAGTACTAGTAAACTCCTCGTAATAGGATCTGAAAGGTTGAATTAACCACAACCTTTTCTCCACCATTACTCTTCCTTTAATCACAAAATCATTGATAATGTGAAATTCCTCTCTATATGTCTACTCTCTTGGGATACTGGATTCTATACCTTTGGCAACTACTTTTGGTTAATCAGGAAATTAACACTAGTAGTTTAAGGCAATTTGGAATGGTGCCAAAGATGTATAGAACTTTCCTTAGACCGAATAAGTAACTTTCCTGCAGCTTTAACACATTCAGTCTCTCTCTGGTAGACTTAGAGAATTCAGATAGGTTTTTACACTTCTCCAAAATCACTATTCCACCCCCAGAGTAACCACCATCTTATCAGAAAGATTTACTAGCACATAGGCAAATTTCGAAATCTGATATGGTGTAGTCTAAGAGTTTTAAAACACACTCTTATAGACTAACATATAGTTCCTCTTCTTAATCTTAGGATTTACTTGATTGTCTTCCAATGTTCTTCTCCCCGGATTAATCGATACCTACTCATTACTCCCACTCAACAGCAGATGTCTGGTCTAAGGCATACAAAAGCATATCTAAGACCTCTCACTGTTGATGTAAGAAATTCTTTCATGGCTTTATGTTTTCTGGAATAGTTAAGACTTTTCCTTAGATAAATAAAATCTATACCTAAGAAGTTGTGAAGCTTCTATAGATTTCCATTAGAAAGAAAATGCTTCAGCATTTTACTAAAGTAAGTTGCTTGCATTAGAGTAAGTAATTACCAGGTATACCACAAGCCATAGGTTTAGATAAACTCAAACCTGTAATACTAGGAACAGGAAGTTTTGTTAAGTCCATTGAATAGACTTATAAACGAAAATTTCCTTTTATGTCCTTGTAATAGAAAACTTTAGGTTATTCCATGTGAATGGATTAAACCATAGTTCTATAGGCTTTCTTCTTAGTTTCTTATCTTGACAATCCATTACTTGTTTAAACTCACAATGGATTTTAATCACTAGTGTCTCCCAAGTCATAAGAAGGTGAGTTCCTAGAAACTCTCCCACTACGACAAGGTACCGCGAATTATGTCGAAGAAAACTAAATGGTATTAACCTCTTTGGTTGTGACAAGACAACAGAGGCAGTGGGATCATCATATGTCATATAAGATGATAGAACACTTTTGGAATCAAGAATTAAATATCTCCTTTATTTGCTACTTGTTTTCAGACTTAGTCATTTTCTTAGAAAAGTAGTATTTGTTTGAACAAACACTTTCTTATCTATTGACAATGGGATGGTCCACCCCTAATCACTTAGAAAAGCTAACAAACCATGGTTAACAGTTCTAGCCTTTCTTAAGATTTTGATTAGGTCATCCATGAATCTAGTAATGATTTACATTAAGTATACAACCATTACATCATTCTGAAATTGTATTACCATAGAAGGACTTAGGCAACGACTAGTAACTAATCATCAATATGCAAATCGAAATTTCTGGGGAGGTAAGTTTGGATATAATTCAAAAATCAATGTAATGATCTTTGAACTGCATATCTACTAACTATTTCTCCACCCCTATCAGTTCGCAAGATCTTTAACCACATACCTTAATGGTGTTTAACCATTGCTAGAAATTGATGAAATTTTTCAAACATTTCAAATTTCTTTGCATAAGGTATAATCTAGAGTTATCGTTTTAAGAATACAACGAAAAACTCATATCCACCCCTGAATGTACATCCATCTGCGAATGAGATGAACTACTTTCAGTGGATATAGGCATATTACTCTTTGCAGAGATTGATCTTGTCAAAACCACTATGAACAAGATACAAATGCCATAGATTAAGAAAATGTGGTAGTGTCTATGATGACATAGGTTTAGTTACATCAAAGAGTTCTTAGAATACTTCAAGTGGATCCTGGTCACAGAATACCTAACTCACATTCCATACAGTTTTAATCCATTAATAAAAGATGGATATTAAACACTTGAGAAAGTGTAACTGTATTGTATTCTGGAATTAGAAATTTAAGAAAATTTCTATTTGGAATCTAAAATTAAAGTCAAAGACTTAAATTTATACCAAATATAATGAGTAATTCTATCTTGGACCAGCACTACTAATACAAACTCTAAGTAGATTTGCCCATACAAGTAGGAAATTTCTAAGATTGAGGATTTATATCAATTGGGAATAGAATTTCGGGGTTATAATCATATGCGTCATTTAATTTCTTAAGAGAAAATATAATGACATGAAATGATTCATAGACCATTCATCCAATGATATATTTGAAAGCTAATTCGAAATGAATAAGCTAAGAGGAATTAGGATAATTTCGTTTAAAATAAGAATCCAACGATGCTTCGATTAGCGAAAGTCAAAGTAATCTTATTTATATAATCTTCTTGTTTTATATCGTAAAAATACTAGTCTAAGGTGTCATCAATTGATGAACAGCTAGATGTCGCATATACAATATTCATCTTTCGAGATCTAACACTATTATGTATGTCTAATGGTGAAAATCCACTAGGGATTTATCTCATTAGATAAACAAGCCAAGTTAGACCAACAATGAAGATTCGAAATTAAACTACAACTTAATAACAGAAAATAACATGGTTCAATATAAATTCATACACAATTCAGAAATTATAAACATATAGTAAGTAGGAATGACAAGTGAAAATACTAAAACTTACAATCCTAAATAATTTCCAAGGTTTTCAACAACCGATATCGTTGTCCCGTTTAGGCGAGAGTCAAAGCTACCATTCATTGAATAGAGTTGTCAGCTCGTCTAAAATGTTAAACATTCTAGCAACCTTTTATTCGATCAAGATTGGAATTCAGCGTTGTCCCGTTTAGGCGAGAGTCAAGGCAATTCTATCTTATGAGCTTCCACCATTGTTTCATAATTTGCAAGTCAAGTATGGTCGCCACCATTAGGGTGATCCATACCATACAAAACACTTACAAACTACTTATCATGCGAGGTTAAACGGTGCGAAATTGCTAATGAACGTTCCTCCATTAGGGAGGATTACTCACTAAAACAAACGCGGTGTAAAACCCACAATGGAGATCGAATGTCTCTTGATAATAAAGCTCATTATTTAAAAAGAGTTGTATTTTCTTTTATTCTCTTTATTTATTCTATTTTAAATATATATTTATTTAATTAAAATTTCCAATTTAGAATGAAAAATTCTAAATATAAATTTTAATTTAATATTTATAAATTTTACTTAGATGGATATGAAAATAACATGAATTATTTCCATCTTAGTAATAATTTCCAATAAATATTTAGAAAAAAATATTTAAGTTGTTACAAAATTAATTTAAATTAATTTACAACTCAAATTTAATTTTCTATAAATATATATTGCATTTCGAAAAATTAAAGTATATAAGAATACAATTTTCGAAAAATGCATATTAAAATAAAAAATAAATCCTGGAAAAATTATTCTAATTTAATGTTGGCCCAAAATTAATTAATAAAATTAATTTACAACAAAAAATATAATTTTCCTATTTAATTAAATATATAAGAAAAATTTCAAATATTTAAGTAGATGATGAAAATCAACTTAAATATTAATTTTCTATTTAATTAAATACACTAGAAAAATACTTCAAGCAAAAATATCATCTATCTAGATTTTCCTTCGACTAATTAATTCAATTTTTAATAATATACTTTAATTCAATTTATTAATCAATAAATGAAAAAATCATTGATTTAAGTTGATCCAAGAATTAATTAAAATAATTAATTTACAACTTAATCTATTTTTCAAGATAAAATTCGAAATTCTAGCATTTAAGAAATGCAATTTCGAAAATTGATTAATAAAATAAAGAAAAAATATATTTTGAAAATTATTTAAATTTAGTTGAAAAATTAAATTTCAACTAAAAATAATTTTCTATTTAATTAAATGTCATGAAAAAGAAATATTTAAGTATGATGATAAAATCAACTTAGATATTTAATTTTCAAATTAATTAAATGTATTAAATTCAAGAAATAAATAATTAAGTGTAGAGAAGGCTTAATTATTAATCTCTAGTTTAATACTAGGAAAAATATATTTAAAATAAATTGTACCAAAATTAATTAATAAATAATTAATTTCACAATTTATAATATTTTCCTATTTAATATTAGAAATAATAAGTAGTCTATTAATAACTATCTAGAAAATATCTTATTTGACTAAGTATCTTTTCCACAAAATTTGAAAAAATATCTAATTTAAGTTGTACTAGAAAAATCTAGAACTTAAATATTTTCAAATTTAAATTTAATTAAATATCAAAAATTAAGTTGTAACCACTTAATTTAAAAATATTCCATTTTAAGTTAATATTCGAAAAGATATTAACTTAAAAAATATCTAAAGAATCTTAATAACCAATGCCTAAAATTCCTCAACTTAATTTTGAAATTTTGAATTCAAAAGATATTCAGATTTAAGTTGGTTAGTTGAAGATAACTAAATATCAACTTAAATAGGAATATTTAATGAAAAATTTAAATTAAGTTCCAGAAAGAATCTAGATGGTTATAATTCTATATTTAATTAAATACAAGAAAATACATATAGTTTAGCTTAGAATAAAAAATAATTCTTTAAACTATATTTTTCTTAAATTAATTTCAAAATAAATGAAATTAATTATGTTGCTAATCAATTTTAATTAGGTTAAACTAGTGTAATTAACCTAGTACAGTCATTCAAATCAGGCAAATGGGCCTTCACAATTGGGGTGGTTTGTGTGAGGGGGTGCTGGGTTCAGTATGTCGTACCCACTTCTATGGCTCCCAACTCTCACACAAGGCCCAAAAGAGAGGAATTTAACCTTAATAAGAACAACTGTTATTAATTGAATAAGCCCAATAACTAAATGGGCCTAAATAAATTCTATCAAGAACTATGATAATTTATTTTAGCAACAACAACCTATATGCATCTATAATGAAATTAAACACATAGGCTCACACAGGCACACTTTGGATGGGTCCTATCATGTTGCTAGGTTATAAACAGATGAAAGAAGATTGTAAATATACCGTTACAAATTATTATCTTGACTAAGTGGAGCCATCGTATCATTAGATTCGGCAAAAAGTAACCATGGCTATTTGCAATCAAGTAATAATAGGTTTTAAAAACTTACACATAAGCTAAAACACATACTCGCAACAAGGTTAGTTGGATAGTTGGATGTAGGATTTATTTAATTTTAAATTAAATATTTAATTTCGAAAATAATTAATTAAATAAAAAAAATAATTTTTCGAAAAATTTAAAAAAAATTTGAAAAATTCGAAATTTTTTTTAAAAAATTTAAATTTAAAATTAAACCTACAATTTTTGAAAAATTAGGTTTCAACCAACCTAAATATCATTTCAAAAAAAAATTTGCTAACTACTTTTAAATTTTAAATGTTATTTTATAAATAAAAATTAAATAAAAAATTAGAAAAGATAAATAAATATCTTTTTCAAATTTTAAATGTAATTTAAATAAATAAAATAACAAAATTTAAAAAAATTAGCAAAATATCTTATATCATTTAAAAATTACATGATTATAAATATCTTATTTTAAATTTAAATATGGTCAAAATATCTAAAAAGATTTAATTAAAAAATCTTAAAAGATAAGATATTTTTAAAATATCTTAAAAGATATTATAAATATCTTAAAAGATATTATAAATATCTTAAAATATCTGACCTTAAATTTAAAAAAAATATAATCAAATTTAAAAATAAGATAGATTTTTAAGCAAAAAGATAAATACTAATTCTATTCAAATTCAAATTACACTAATATCTTGAATTAAATTAAAAAAAATTTAAATTAATTCAAAATGATAATTAGAATTGAATTAGGAATAGTAATAGTATATATACAAAACCATACAAAAAATTGGAAGTTAATTCCATGAAAAAGTATGAAAAATTGAAGAAAATTGAAAAAATTCGAAACTGTACGGACAGTTCGCGATCGTGTGAAACTATCAAAGACAGCCCCCATTTTGTCAAATCTTCAAAAATCATAACTAATTCAAATAAAATCCAAATTGAGTTACGTAAAAGGCTAACTTGCTTAATTTTTTCCATACTATCCAATAAAAATAATGCCAGAACCGAAATAACAATTATTTTTCACGAAAATTTCACAATCATCAATCAATCATCAAATAACACTCAATACAACATGATACCATCCAAAGAACATACAAACAATCGTTTTAAAGTCCAAATTACATGTAAGTAAATCAATTACCATGGCTCTGAGGCCAGTTGTTGGAATTTATTTTACCAGGATCTTAGATCTACTCACAAGTATGTTTATTAACATCCTAAATATGAACTTTCTAAAACGATAAATTAAACACATATAAAGTTTAAGAAACCTTACATTGGGTGCAGCGGAATATAATGACTCCTTCCGTTCAGATATCTAGCCCTTGATTCCTTTCTGTAGCAGAGCATTATCAATATCTGAACCTGGATCTCTTTCTCTGAATCTTTGATGCTGAAACTCCTTTGCCGATGATCTTTCTTCACGATCTTCCTCACTATGATTGAGGTATCACTTGATGTGTGTGGGCACTACTGTAATCACTAAGGATTTCGAAATTCTCAAGAGGGAAGAGAAGAAGTGACAGCTAAAGATAGGGAGAGAGAAGGCTCAGGTTTTTCTCTGAAGGAAAAATAGAAAATTTTAAGTGTAAATTTCCTGAAGCCTTCACTATCTATTTATAGCATTCCACTAGGGTTAGGTTTGAATTATTTGGCATTAAAATAATGAAAAAATCAGTTTAAATTTCCTACAAAAGTGGCTGGCCCTACACTTAGTGGATTGGGCCTTGCTTTTTGCAATTTTGTAATTTTAACACCTTTTGTATCTGATTTTCTCAAAAATACCAATTTCCTAATTCAACCATTTAAATGCCAATTCTAACTATTTAATAACTATAAATAATTATTAAATAATATTGTCATTTATCATATTTATTAATTGAACCATACAAAGTATCATAATTAACAAATATGCCCCTATAAACTCTTTCTTTACAATTTCGCCCTTACTTAGTGAAAAATTCACAAATAGACATAGTCTAATTTGAGAACTATAATTGATTAATCAAAACCAATTACATGAGTCTTACAAGCAATATTATCTCAACTAGTGGGGGGACCATGGGTCTATATAACCGAGCTTCCAATAAGTAGATCAAGAATTTAACACTAAAATTCACTAACTTATTAATTCTTCGTTGAATCCACGCATAGAACTTAGAATTGCACTCTCAGTATATAGAATGCTCTATATGTTCCACCATATAGACACATCATTAGTTATCCATTGTTATAATCCTAATGTGATCAATGATCCTCTATATGAATGATCTACACTGTAAAGGGATTAAATTACCGTTACACCCTACAATGTATTTATTCCTTAAAACACTTGACCCCGTATAAATGATATTTCAGCTAATGTGAAATGAGTACTCCACCATTTATGTTCGTTTGGTCAAGCTCGAAGGAGATCATCCTTTGCTTACTAATCGCCAGATAGAAGCTATAGATTCCATGTTTATGATAGCGCTCCCACTCAATTGCACTACCGTGTTCCCAAAATGTACGTATCACCCTGACCTAAAAGTAGGCTTAACTAACAAATCAAAGAACACGAATAGCCTTTCAAGATTGAGCCTAATCATATCAGGATTAAGATCATTTGATCTAGGATCAACTAGGCGATATTGACTTGAATAGATATTACGGTAAGTTTAATAAATCTAAGTCAAAGTTCAATATCGGTCCCTTCCGATGCATACTCCATGCATCCAACCTGAGCTTTACTTTAACCAATGCTCTGGAAAGAACATAGTATTTCTCCAAATACAAGTAAACTCTTGTTGTAGATTATCATATCAGTAAAACCCTATGTCTGATAAATCTAGGAAACTTTATTCACATAGTCATGTTTACTTTCCAATGTGTTGACGACACAATAAACAGGATCAAGTATGTGAAAAGGATTTCAGATGAATTTATACATTATGTACATATAATCATGAAATAAATCATGTGAACCATGCAACATTAAATGTTATTTCTGATCTATATTAATAAGTAAATCTGATTATATTGAAATGAGTTTTATTTAGGGCATAAAACCCAACAAGGCATTAATGCTACCAACATTGTTCTCATTCCGAAGGTTCAAAACCCGAAAAGAACCAGTCATTTCAGACCCATCTCTCTCTGCAATGTCGTGTATAAGGTTATTTCCAAGATCCTGGCGAACAGAATAAAACCTCTGTTACCTTCCTTCATCTGTCCTACCCAAGCTGCGTTTGTGCCCGGAAGAAACATTCATGACAACAACGTCATTGTTCAAGAAGTTATTCATTCTTTTGGTCGGAAGAAAGGTAAGGAAGGTTTTTTTGCGATCAAGATTGATCTTGTCAAGGCTTATGATCGGCTGAGCTGGCGTTTTGTTGACCATGTGTTGGAGTGCTGTGGGATCCCTGTCAGATTCCGTAATTGGGTCTCGCAATGCATATCTACCACTTCTTTAAATATCTGCCTGAATGGGGGTCAGGTTGGAAAAATTATCCCTTCGTGTGGCCTTCGTCAAGGTGACCCCCTTTCGCCCTATCTGTTCATTTGGGCAGCGGAAGTGCTTTCGAGGCTATTACATGACGCCTTGACTCAGGGGAGCATTCAAGGCATAAAGCTAAGTAGGGGTGGTCCAATCCTCTCCCACATCTTCTTTGCGGATGATCTAATTCTGATGGGTAGAGCCAATTTGAATGAAGTTAGGGGTTTCTGGAGTTGCCTTGAAAAATTCTGTCTGTGGTCCGGTCAACAGGTTAATAAGTTAAAAACCTCTATTTTCTTCAGTAACAATACCTCGTCAAACATGAGGAAAGAGATAAAAGAATTGTTGGGGATTAATTCACCTGAAGGGTGCATCAAGTATTTAGGCTTGCCCCTGTTCCGGTCGAGACAAAAGGACGCCGACTTTAACTTCATTCTTGATAATCTCACTTCAAAGCTGCAGGGATGGAAGGCAAAGGTTTTGTCAAAGGCGGGCAGGGCCACTCTGATTAAATCAGTGGGCCTCTCGATGCCAATGTATGCTATGCAGACCACCAAACTCTCTAATCGTATGGTCAACCGTATCGATGGTCTGGTTAGGGATTTCTGGTGGGGTTTTGAAAAAGGAAATCATGGGCTCCATTTAAAAGCTTGGGACAAGTTGTGTCTTCCTAAATCTCTTGGTGGTCTCGGTTTTCGGAAAACTAGAGAAATGAATCAGGCGTTTCTGGCAAAGTGGGGATGGCATATCCTTACTGGTAGCCAATCGCTGTGCTGCAGAGTTTTGACGGCAAAATACTTAAAAGGGAAGGATTTCCTAAAATATAAATATAAAAACTCTGACTCTTGGTTCTGGAAAAGTGTTGTGAAGGCTAACTCGATTTTAAAGAGAGGTGCTTGTAAACAGGTGGCTAACGGAGAGAATACAGCTATCTGGGAGGACCCCTGGATTCCTCATTATAAAGGTTTTTGTCCAAAACCCACCAGGGAAGGCGCAACCAATCTCAACCGAGTGTCTGACCTGTTACTTTCTAATGGTCACTGGGACGTAAACAAGCTGAAGGAAAGCTTTGATCATGAAACTGTGAAAGCCATCTTGAAAGGGGGCCACCCCTCTGGGAATGGAACTGATAGATGGATATGGACTCAAACAAGTAATGGAATGTTCTCTTGTAAGTCGGCTTATCTTGTTCAAGCTTTGGATAGAGCCCCCCAGTGCGAGGTAGCTCCGAATCTCTGGAACAAGCTCTGGAATAGCAAAATCCTGGAAAGACACAAGGTCCTGTGGTGGTGTATTCTGTCAAATGCGCTTCCTACAAGATCAGTGATCAATAAAAGATTCCACATTGAGGATACTACTTGTCCTCTCTGCGGATCAAGGGAAGAAACTATGGAACACCTTTTCCTTTCTTGTGATGTGGCCTTTCATCTCTGGCGTTCTTCTCCTTGGGGTTTTTATCCCATTTGTGATACAGGAATCAGAATCTGGGACTGGGTCAAGTTCATCTGGGATCTAAACCGTAGAGGAGTTCGAGTGGAGGATGCTTTCTTGTACGCCTCCATAATCGTGGATACAATCTGGAGGGTGCGGAATGACAAAGTTCACAATAATTGTCTTGTTGATGTGAAAAAATGTGTTGATGATATATGTTTTGTCTATGCTGATTTACATGATTCTTTGTTACCTAGTCCTACTTCTCATCTAAAGGAAGTTTGGTCCCCTCCCCCACGGGATTGGATTAAGCTGAATTGCGATGTAAAAGTGGGGTTTGACAATATGTGTGTTGCAGTTGTCGCCAGGAACCATCTCGGAGATGTGGTTAAAGTTCAGACGGCTCGGGTGGATTTCTCTGATGCTCTTTGCGGAGAAGCTGAGGCGTGCTGTTTAGCGGTTTCGACTGCATTAGAGATGGGTTACAAGTTTATTATAGTTGAGAATGACTCGAGGGTGGTGATCAATGCATTCAATGGGTTGGATTCTCGTTGGGCGCTTGAAAATTACGTCTCATTTTGTACTAAGTCTTCTCAATCGTTTATTAGCTGTAATTTTTCTTTTATTAATCGAACATGTAACTTTGCCGCTCACAATGTGGCTAGATGGGCCTTTGCTCATCATATGTTTGGATCTATCCCGGTCTCTATGTTACCGGAGAACCTGTTATGTAACGACCATGAGGTCTAGTTTCTTTTTATTTAATGACACCACGCTAATTTCAAAAACAAAAAAAAGTAACATTTAATATAAATATAAGTAAATAAAAATAATGAGGATAAACTAAATAAATAAAAAAATAGAAAAATAGAGAATTAAAAATTGAGAAGGTACATACATATTTAATTTAAAATCATCATTAACTTTTTTGTAATTATTATAATTCATAAAATTTTCATATTTATATATTTTTTTTATTTTTGTAATTAATTACTATTCATGAAAATGTATGACTATTAGGTTTCTTATAAGTTACATTTGTAGTTAATTAGTAACATTTAATATAAATATAAGCAAATAAAAATAATGAGTATAAACTAAATAAATAAAAAAAATAGAAAAATAGAGAATTGAGAAGAAAACTCATATATGTAATGCCACATGTCCTTTTTTATACCTTTCTTTATATATACTATTTTTTGGACGGGTTGCACGTGTAAGATCACATATTATCATTAGGCTACTTAGTAATTTTCTCCCCGAACTTTGATATATACCAAATTATGCACTCTGAATTTTTTTGGCTGTTAAAAATTCCCCCTAAACTATTGAGATTGTTAGATTTAAGGACTTTTGTCTAATTTCATTCAATTTTACTTTTTTGGTGATTGTTTATGTACTAAAACATGCTCCCCAAACTTTCATATTAATTATGTCCCTCAAACTTTGATATGTATGAAATCATGCCTCCTAAACTTTCATCCATGTTAGATTTTTTTTACTAAAATTAAACAAAAATCTTTAAATTTAACAATCTTAATAGTTCAGTGGAAATTTTTAACAGCCAAAAAAGTTCAGGGGGCATGATTTAGTATATATCAAAGTTCGGGGTAAAAATTGCTAATTAGCCTTATCATTATTGTTATGGTAAATATTATTTTAAATTATGTGTTTCGTAAAATTTATTAATTAAACTTTTTGTTTTGTTAAATAATAAAATAGATCTAGTATTTTCTAAAATAGTACAAATAGGACTTTGAAATAATTTTTTGTCATAATAAAACTTAATAATAATTTGATATGTAGAGATATTATAACAAAACTGATTACATTTTTATATATTTATTCGTATTAATTAGGAAATATCTTCAAGTTTGTTAGATTAAAAAAATTGTCGAAAATTGAACTCAAGGTCCTATTTTTACTATTTAAAAAACACAGAGTCTATTTTATCATTTAACAAAATAGAGAGTCCAATCAGTAACTTTTGCAAAATACATGGTCTAAAATTGTATTTACTCTTATTATTAATATTATTTATTCACCTTTAGTTTATTTTTGGGGAATCACTCCATATACTATTTCTTAACTCTTTTTATTATTTTTATGGTTTGGGTTGCTATGATGGTTGCTCTGGTAGTTGTCATATGAATTTAGATTTAGAAAGAAAAAACTGTTTTGAAATGTAAAAATAAAAAAAATCTCTTTATAAGTTTTTTTTGGTAAAATAAAAAATGGTATGGTGGAAATATGTTCAATGGGCAGAGATAAATTATTTTTTGTTAATAGTATTGGTATTTAAGTAAGTTTAGATAACTTACAAATAAGATATAATAGACTCAGCAAAATAGTGTGATTTTATAATGTATCCCTTAAAAGAGATATACTAATGCACTCCTATTTGTTTTGGCATTAAGATAATTTTTTAGTCTATTTTTTTTCATAGTCACATACGTTATAATTATTTGAGACATCCTACCAAATTTTGAGAAATTTAATATAGTTTACACTATGAAAAGCAATGTCCAATAGCCTATTTCACACGTATCAAATAAAAGAGTCAAACATGCAATAAACTGTTTGAACTTTACTTTCGACGTATTAAATTTTTCTAAATTTTTTAAAATTTTACAGAATATTTTAGATATACGTACAAGATCATTAAAAAAAATTAAACAAAAAAATCTCTCAAATACAAACAAATAGAAAGTGCATCAATGCACTTTTTTTTTTTAAGGAAATGTATTGTATAATTTTCTAATAGCTATAATAGCTTTAAAAAAAAACTATAAAATGCTTAACCAAATTGAAGAAGAAAGGAAATACAAAAAAAAAATATTTAGATATATTTTAGGTTTTGGAAAAAAAAATAAAAAGATAAAAAAAAAGTGTCT
The DNA here is from genome assembly GCF_029168945.1 of Cannabis sativa. NCBI lineage: Eukaryota > Viridiplantae > Streptophyta > Magnoliopsida > Rosales > Cannabaceae > Cannabis > Cannabis sativa. Next base: position 27,370,450 of record NC_083608.1, read on the forward strand.
TATATATATATGCATTAAAAGATAACACATCATATCTATATCTATATATAATATAAAGGAAAGCACAAAATAAATTTAGGTGGCATCTTAGATTTTTTTTATTCTATTTTTAAAATTTTGTGAATTTTTTCTATTTTGTTTAGAAAAGAACTACAAAATGCATGGAACTCAATGTCCCACATTGTTTATAAAGTAGGTAAGCATCATCCATGTAGGTTATAAATATTATTCTTTTTATGTCATATTAATTCATCCAAAAGCATTTTTATTTATGGGTGATTGATTAATTTCTTACTCTATGAATTTTTATTATTTTATTTTTAATATCTTATAATTTTTTATTTTTCATCTAATATACATTTCATTTTTTATATTTTTAAAAATAATTATTTAATAAATATTTATTTTATAAGTTTTTTATATTTGATGTAATATATAATAATATACAATTTATTATGAGTTAATTTTATTTTAAGATTTTATATATATAATTCTATATTTTTATTAGCCCAAAAATATATTCAAATTAAATTATTTTAAATGAAACCAAACATAATTTTTTTCTCAATATATATGAACATTTTTTGTTACTATTTATCTATTTTATTATATGTCTTCTAAGTAATATATATAGGGATATGATTTTGTCCCATTATTGTACTTTCACGGATTGTAATCCGTGATGTACGGCAGCCGTCAGATATGGGAGTTATTGATCTGACGGCTGAGATTGATCTAGGGATAATTAGGGTTAAAAACTAGAAACGTACCCTGACACTCATTTAATGTACCCTAAGACTCATCTAATGTACCACGGAATACATTCCGTGAAAGTACATCACGGGACAAAATCGTGTCCCAATTTATGTAATATGTATATATAATTATATATATTTTGTGAGAGTCTCACATTGTTTACAAACTATGTGTGTCTTATACTTATTAACTACAAGTAAACACAATATATATTATATTTCATTAAAAATATACTACAAGTAAAATATTTCTTCATTCACACTGATTTGTCCAAAAATAATTATTATTGTTTTTCTTTGTAGGGACAATTGAATACCTTACACAATTAATTTTATATATTTATATATAAATATGTATTCAATTGATCAACTTCATATAAATATCCAAAAAATTAATATTTTTCCATTTACTTATAATATTTGTAATTTTTTCATTTCATAATTACTTTGAATATATATCTTAATTAGTTTATGTATAGGGGTGTTCACTGATTGGTTTGGTTCAGATTTTATAGTTTTTGAACCAAACCAGTATAACGGTTTTTTGAATGTTAGAAACCAAACCAAACCAAAAAATTTCTCAAACCAAACCATCAAAAACGGTTTGGTTTGGTTCGAAACCACGGTTTAAGTGAAATTTATAATTATTCATACTTTTTAAGTAATTATACTATTTTTACTAAGTTTTTAATTTTATTTTTTAAAATATATATTTAACATGATAAGTAATAGATCTATATAACATATAAATAATGATATAAAAACATTCTCAAAAGTCAAACATAACATAAAAATTCAAAATTCATGCAATAAAAAACTTGACACACAAAAAAGTTTTAAATTATACATATAGTCATACATAAAATATATATATATGAATTAATTATTTATTATAAACGGTCCGGTCCGGTTTAACCGTTAATTATTTATTTCGAACCGCAACCGAACCATTACACAGTAAACGGTCCGGATTGACCAAACCAACAAAAACGGTTTTCCCGGTTACGGTTTACAATGGTTCGGATTGTCGTGGTCCGGATTTAAACCGCGGTTTTTCAGTTTAAAAAATATGGCCCTAGGAAAGAGAAGAGACAAAAATATTCATCAATTAAAATAATAATATTAGTCTAATTTAAAAAATTAATACAAACAATTAATATTATAAATAATAACAGTAATAAAAAAGATAACAAATCATGATTCATTAATTTAATGAATTGTTGCAACAAAAAAATAATAAATAATATTTTAAAATATCTACCTCTCATTCAATAAAAACGTTAAAAATTTATAATGTTTAAATTATTAATACTTAAGTTAATATTTTTAAATAAATAAAAAACTTATAAAATATTTAATTTAAATATATATGAACAAAAAATTAAGTTTTGTTATAAATGAATAATTAAAAAATAATAATTTTTTTAATTACAGAAAAATTTATACCATTATAATATTTGATTCATTTAAAAAAAAATATATATTTATAATAGCTTTGTTTTATGATAAATAACTTTATCCGAAATGTGCTTTTATTTTTATTGTATTATGATTAAATTTGTGCTGATCGCTAATAATTTTTTTTAAATAAATATATTATATAATTTTATATTATTCATAAAAAAAATATAAAATAGTATTAGACTTGAAATTCTATTCGTAACTAAAAATTAATTTTTTTAATGTAAATTTTAAAAAGTTATTAAAACCGCGCGAAGCGCGAATCTATTCTCTAGTTATATATAAAAGAAACTATTTTTTATACACTAAAAAAATGCACCGTTTTGATTAACGTTTTGAATGAATAGTGTATATATAGACTCTTTTTATATATATAAGATATATATATATATATGTGACTATTTAATGGTCATATTTTTATTGTAACTATCATGGTTGTATTTTTCTTTTACTTATAATTAGGGGTGTTCGCAGTGCGGGTGGTGCGATTTTTGACTATTTTTTCAAACCAACCCGCGCATGCGGTTTTTCCAATTTCCCAAACCGCACCCGCACCGCGAAACTAAAAACCCACAAAAATTGCACCGCAAAAGTAGTGTGGTGCGGTGTAGTTATTGTGGTTTATGCTGTTTGGACTATCACTAAATAATTAAACTATCACAAATACAACAAACTTTGAGCAAAACTTATCAAAATACCATAAGGTTTGAAAATAAATATGAAAAAAAAAATTAAGTGTCAACAATACAATAATTAGTGGACTTTGAGTTGAACGTTCACATATTGGACCTAAATAAATATAAAAATTTATATTTTTATAATGTGCGGTGTGGTGCGGTTTGAACCGCATATTAACAATTCAAAACCGCACCGCACCGCCCAGTTTAGGAAAAATTCAAACCGCGACCGCACTGCAAAGAATTTTAAACCGTATTTTTTTTGCGGTGTGGTGCAGTGCGAGCGGTTTAAGCGGTTTGGACGGTTTGATGAACACCCCTACCTATTATAGCAGGTTACTAATAGGTAAAACTTTCTTTTTTAGAATCAATTAATTATAATTAACTATTTTTTAAATAATTAAATAAATATTTAACAAGATATTTTTTAGTAATTAAAATTTATAAATAATTTTTTTATTTATATATAAATCACTACTATAGTTATATTACCATTTAAGTTATTTAATTATAATATTTATAATTTTTTTTTTTACAAAAATTAAAATTATTTTTATATAAATTAAAATTCTATCCTTATAATATTTTTTAAATAATTAATTTTTTTTTTTACAATTAGATGATGAGGCCTCAAACCTTACAAGAGTAAACAACATGCCTAATCATTGAGCTACCCCTCTTACATCTCACTCTTGAACCAGCCATCATTCAAAGACTTGCTAAGTCAAGCTAATACACCCCTGTCTTAAACCAATATAAAAGAACAGAAAATAATAACAAATATTACTCTTTAGTTTAGTAGTTTATTAGTGTAAGAACATATTTGGTTGTTGGTGTGAAGAGTGGTGACTTGTTAAATAGAATTATTGGCTCACTTAACCAATTAATGAAGAATATATGAATTTCTTATTCTCTCTAGACTCTCTCATCTCTCTCAATTCTTATGTCTCTACTATCTTCTTAGACAAGCTAAAACAATAATTTTAATTTGATCATCCAATGAGAGTTCCTACAATTCCCTTCAATGAAGAACCCTTCATTGAAAGCATACAGAATGACACTGTAAAGACATATGATCTAATCCCAATACTGCATAAATATCTTTTCCTTAGTGACCAAACATTAAAAATTCCCAAAGAATGACAGAAATGAATACAATTGCACTTGCCTTTATTTCTTCAATGGTGGGTTATATAGAATCATTATCCATTGTCAACAAAGTCTAAATCAACCAAAACCACATAAATATATAGATGGTTGGCGCACGATAAATGGTGGAGTGTAGAGGTTTTGGAGTAAAAGTGTAGATCGTCTTCTGGAAAGAGATGATGGACGTGGTCTTGGGCAAGGAGTGATGGACAACCAGGCAATGAACGTAATCTTCAAACACAGTTTCAAACCATCTGCCATTAAGTCCCTCTCTTCTTTCTTATCGTATTGGTTCTCACTGTAATCTATTTTATTTTTCACTTTTTTAAATATTTAAATAAAAAAATTAAATAATTTTAAATTAAAATTATAAGTATAATAAAATTTTAATTATAAAATTATATGTGTATAATTTTAAATTATAAAGAATTTTGTTATAAAAATTTAAATAATTTAAGTGTAAAAAAAATTGTTAAAAGATCCTTATTTAATAATAAATTACAAAAAATTAATTAATAATTATACTTAATTTAATTTTAAAATATAATTAATCTTAATTAAAGTTTTATAAGGAAATAAATTAACAGGTTAATATCAAGTTACAGGTCATTTTTTTTTATTTAATTTCTAAATTAATCACAAACATTTAATAGTGATCCAATGACTAAAAATATAACCATGATAGTTACAATAAAAATGTAACTATTGAAACCTCCTCTCTATATAAATTGATATTGATTAGCTAGGGAGTGCTCTAAATATTTATTGGGATAATTTTACAAATACACAAAAAATAACAAAAGAATTACAAAAATATAGTTTCACGGAATTTTAAACATCTTTACGATTTGTTTGATTTTATTTACAGAAAATACGATCTTTTTATATTGTACTCTTGTTAATTTGTTACTGATTTTTTGTTATCTGCATGTTATTTTTGTTGTTATTTAAATGTTATTTTTATGTAGATTTTTTGTTGTTTTCATGTTGTTTTTATAAAAAATCGTAAAAATATAAAAAAACATTCTTTTTTTTTTGAGAAATTTCAATGTTATTATAACTGGCAATCGTTTACAATAACAGAGAAAATAGGATTTGGGATTTCACCCATCCAACAGACATCTTCATCCACCTCGAGAGCATACTTAGCTAAACCATGTGCAGCTTGGTTAGCTTGTCTCTTAACATGAGAGACAGTTACTCTTGAGAAAAAGGACAAAAGACAACTAATATCAACTATTAAGTCAGTAAAACTAGAAAGATCCCGGGAAACTAAATTGATAGCCGAAGAAACACGCCATGCATCCGTCTCAATATGTGTAATCGGAAGTTGTTGTTGTATCACCCAATTGAGACTATGAAAAAGCGATTTAGCTTCCATTTCATCAGATCGAAAGCATCCTTGGACTGGCTTAGATAGAGCAGCTATAACATTACCGTGATGGTCCCGTACAATTGCTCCACACTCCAGAATTTTTAAGTCTGTGTTTACAGCAACATCAACATTTAATTTGAGACCAAAAACTGGTGGTGGTGTCCAGGGAAAAGCGTTGAAGCTACGGTCAGAATGTTGGTTATCTGCATGTACAGCAGTAGACGAGCTGGCTCTTTGATCTGTAGGTGGCATACTTGGATGAACCTGTACATTTTGTTGCTGAATTGGTGCAGCAACAGTGGCTGTACTGGTGCAGTGAAAGTCAGACCGGTTTTTAGTTCTACTCCGTGCATATTTCTCCAAGTGCGTGCTTGCAAAAGTGGCAATAGTGAGACTTGATCATGGAACACCCCCATGAGTTACCTTGTTGCGCTCATGCCAAATAGCCCACATGGTACATATAATTAATTCAAAGTCATGTTTTGAGTGAATTGAAGACAAGTGAATGAGATAATCACCATTGTGCATATTATGAGCATGATTATGGTCTATTTTGAACTTAGTTTCCCTCCATACTTTCTTTGCCTTTGTGCAATTAAACATGGCATGACCAATGGATTCCCAAGCATTACTACACAAAGAACAAGTGGCAGAATTTATTACTTTCCTTCCGCAAAGAGCAGTGGCCATAGGGAGTGCATTTTGCATTACTCTCCAAGCAAAGATCTTCACTTTTGATGGTAGACTTAGGCCCCAAAAAGTTTTCCACCAATCCCTATGAGCGCTTGATCCACTTGATTCTCGGTTTTCTGCTAAGTTTTCAGCCAAGTGAAAACCAGAATTTACAGTATACAAACCAGTTGTAGTATGATGCCAAATATACCGATCTTGACTAGGGAAAAAGCTTAGTGGAATTGCAACAATTTTATCCACATCAATTGGTTGAAAATGTTGATTAAGCAAAGGGAGATTCCATTCTCGGTGATCATTGATGAATGATGAAACTGGAATGTTACTTGGGCCCGTATAACTGACTGGTTTAAAATTAAAATGAGTTGGAATCCATTTATCCACACCAACCAATACGTTGTGTCCATTACCAATCTTATAACGCAATCCTTCTTCCAATAATTGGCGGCCCCAATGAATTCCTTGCCAAGTAAGAGAAGGAGAGTGGCCAAGACGAGCTTCCAAGAAGGTGTTGTTGGAGAAGTATCGATGCTTTAAGAGTCGGCTGAGCAAAGAATTAGGCATGTGAAAAATTCTCCAAGCTTGTTTAGCTAGTAGAGCTTGGTTGAAGTGTACGAATGATCAGAAACCCATTCCCCCTTCAAATTTAGACTTACAAAGCAATTTCCAACTGCGCCAATGGATCTTTGAGCCATCTTTATTGAAGCCCCACCAAAAGTTAGCCATCATGGATTCCAACTGATTGCAAAAAGTAACTGGTAAACGGAAACAACTCATTGCATATGTTGGAATGGATTGAACCACAGCTTTCAAGAGCACCTCCTTTCCACCTACTGAAAAAAGTTTTTCATTCCATGCATGTAATCTTTGCCATATGCGTTCCTTGATATCACTAAACATTTCCTTTTTATCTCGCTCCGAGAAAGCAGGGAGACCAAGGTAACGTTCATGACATTCACTTATTGGCATTCCAAGAATTTGATGGAAGAAAGTTTTTGCTGCTTGAGTAGTGTTGGGGGAGAAAGACATGACTGACTTGGATGTGTTTAGCAGTTGGCCAGATGCTTTATGATAGATATCCAAGACCCTATGAATGGCAATTGCTGAATTGTTGGTAGCTTCACAAAAGATGAGACTGTCATCAGCAAATAATAAATGGGAAATGGAAGGAGCATGACGTGTTAACCTTAACCCCCTGAGATTTTGATTTGCTTCTTCATATTGTAGAAGACGTGAGAGCCCTTCAGAACAAATCAAGAACAAATAAGGTGACAGCAGGTCACCTTGGCGAAGACCTCGAGTAGGTTGCACATGCCCAACCTCTTCTCCATTCAGCATAAATGAGAAGCTAGTAGTGCTCAGACAACTCATAATCAAAGAAATCCATTTCTGATGGAAGCCCATTTTTCGCATAACCTCTTGAATGTAGAACCATTCCACTCTATCAAACGCTTTGCTTATATCCAGTTTGAGGACTGAGTAGCTTCTGTTTCCCCTTGTTTTATGCTTCAAATGATGTACCAACTCAAAAGCAACAAGGATATTATCAGTGATGAGTCGATTAGAGAGAAAAGCACTTTGTGTTTCAGAGATAACCACTGGAAGAACCTCTTTGAATCTGATAGCAAGGGTCTTGGAAATTATTTTGTAAATGACATTACAGAGGCTTATTGGTCGGAAATCACTCATACCTTGGGTAACCTTAATCTTTGGTATTAATGTGATGAGTGATTGATTAAAAGATGCCATACTGTGACCGTCATTAAGAACTCCCAAAGCAACCTTTGTGACTACATCTCCAACAATAGGCCAATATTGGTGGTAGAACATAGCAGACATGCCATCACTCCCTGGGCTCTTATCTGGATTAATCGTTTTAAGAGCATTAAACACTCCAGTACTCGTGAAAGGCTGTGTTAGAGAATCATTCATAGCTGAGGTGATTGTTGTTGGAATGGTGTCTAAAACATGGTTCAAAGCTTCTCTGTTTACTGCAGTTGCAGAAAAAAGATCCTCAAAGTAAGATGTAATGATGGCTGTCATACCAGTTTTTGAACTCACCACATGACCATTATGATCAACCAGGGATTTAATGGTATTATGTTGTTTTCGGGAAGAGGCATATGCATGAAAAAACTTGGTATTTTGGTCTCCATTTTGCATCCAATCTACTCATGAACGTTGTTGCCAATACATCTCTTCTTGAGCTAGCAAGTCATCTAGAACATTTTCTTGGCATTTCAGGTCATTCAACACAATAGGGATACGATTACTGATGTTGTTCAAGTCTGTAACATTTTGCTGCACTTTTGAAATCTTTTTTTTAAGATTCCTGAACTTGTGTCTATGCCACTGCTGTAGCAAACCAGCACAGTTGCTGATATTTTTGTTAAAAATTGCACCAGCATTTTCGGCATCAGCACATTGCCAATTTTGTTTGATGATATCAGTAGCTTCTTCCTCATGTAACCAAATTTTTTCAAATCGGAACCTTCTTTGCACAGAATGTTGCTGGTGTGTAGCCGAATGCTGCAATACTTTGACAGAGATTGCTCGATGGTCTGAACCATAGTAATCTAGGTGCTGAGTTAAAATTGGTTGGAAAGTATCACACCATGAAGTGTTCACAAAACACCAGTCAAGTCTCTCCTTTAAAGCATCAAGTGACAGCCTGCCCTTAATCCAAGTGAATGAATCGCCTTCAAAGGCCTGCTCATGAAGATGACAATGGTCAAGAACTTGTCTAAATTTGTCCATTTGCGACTCTCTACGAAGAGCTCCACCTGACTTATTGGCATTTGACAAGAATTCATTAAAGTCTCCAATTACTATCCAAGGTAGTAAAGGAGCAACATCCTTCAATCGTTCTAAGAGTGTCCAAGTGAGATGTCTATTATGAGCAGCCGGTTCACCATAAAAAGCAGTAAAATGCCAAGTCGGACCATTTCCACAAGACATATAGCAATCAAAGATATTTGTATTATAGTTCAATAAGGTTACATTTACATCATCTTTCCAAAGCAACATTAAACCTCCACTAAGACCAACACGAGGGACTTCAAGTCCGTTATTGAAATGTAAAACATTACGAAAGTGAGAAATAGAATTAGAACCTAGCTTAGTTTCCATAATAAAGAGAACAGTCGGGGATTGCTCTTTTACAAGCAATTTGAGATGACAGAAAGCACTCGGGTTCCCCAAACTACGAGAATTCCAACTTAAGATTTTCATGGCTGCTTGCGGAGCTGAGATTCAGACTCCGTAGAATTGTCCTTATCACCAGTAGAATCCATGTCATCAATGGAAACATCAAAGTGTGATTCATTATCCCCTGACAAAGAGGACATGAATAGTGCTTGGTTACCCCTGCATCTCTTTAGAGTTTGCCTCAGACTTAAGCTCTCAGAAGTTCTCTTCGTAAGTCTATTTGGAGATAGATTTTCCTTTCCTATGTGTGGTTCAGCAGAAGCAGTGATAATCGATTTTGGATTGTGGTAAAGCCGAGTTGGTACTGGAGAATTCAACTGACTGAATGTAGAGGAGGCCTGGACAGTAGCGTTTGTTGGAGGATATGTTGCAAAAAAGTTTGAAGACACATCCATAGCAGCCAGAGGAGTAAAAACCCGTGATAGGTCAACCACATTATCATTGGAATTTGGCTTTGATTGCGCCTGGGACATTGCTGCAGAAAATTGCAGCACATTGCGATGTTGTTGGGCCGTAGGTACAACTGGTTTAGAGACCAAGGTTGGGGCAGTATTCATGGACTTAGAACCATTTATGGCAACACTACTAGACATAGCAGTGTTGGTTACTGCAGGGATACTAACTCCAGTCGATGTAGCAACATCAAAACCCGATTGCACAGATCTATTAACTCCAGGGATACTACCTCCAGTTGAAATGGCAGAGGAAACAACCCTTGGTTGTGAAGATTCACCTATAAGTAAGTGTGTTGGATTAGGACTTTCACGATTTTTTAAGTTTGTTATGGCCGAAATGAGTGATGTTTTTGCCAATCGGGTAAGTAATGGCCAAGCATTGCCCTTGGAAAAGTCAGTTCTATAGCGATCATAATTCGAAATCGGTAGTGGTGCACCCTTCATTGTAGGCCTATATTCCAAATCTGGTTTAATACCATTATCCAACTTCTCAAGATAGACTGAGCACTTGTCAAAAGGGTGTCCCAATCGGCCACATTCCATACAGTATTCAGGTAACCGTTCATACCGAAATTCCACCCAAAATTCCTCTTTCGCTTGCTGTAAAGTGATCATTTTGCCTCTCAAAAGTGGTTTAGTAATGTCAATTTTCACTCTGACACGCAAAAATGGTCCCCAACCTTCACTAAGAGAATCCTCAAATACATCCACATATTCACCAATAATGTTTCCAAGAGCAATTGCAATTCCTTTAGTCTTGCTAAGGAAAGGAAGTCTGAAGATCTGTACCCAAAATGGTGTATAAATGAGTGAATCAGAGTTAACTGTTTGTCCTTGAGTGGGAGAGTACAGCACGATGTGGTGATTTTGGAAGTGAAAAGGTTCTCGAAGGAGAGCCCTCACTTTATCACCCTCACAGCCGAAACTTAGAGAAAACATATCTGAAGATTCCGTGATTGTTACTGGGAATCTACCATTCCAGTGCTGCGCCATCTGGTTTTTGAATGTAGATAACCAAGCTTTCTTTCCTGTAAGAACTTTAGCATAGAGAACAAGATCAGAAGCCTCTTGGTGTCGAGAAGGAATCAGATCAGTAAGATCGAATACCCCCTCTTCATCCTCAGTTAAATTCATAGGCTTTTTCATCTTTTGCATAGCAGAATCTATGAGTACAAGGAGATAAATCTATGAAATGCAGATAGAGGAATGATCGATTTAGTGTTGTGATGGGAAGGAGAGATAGAAAACTCAGGAAAAACCATAAGAAAACTGTCAAGAAACCATTAAAAACCACAAACTGCCACAGAGCACTAAGGAGGGCAGACGCTCAAAGAATATAAAAAAACATTCTTTAAACTTAAAAATTTAATTTTTTTATAAAAAAATAACGTCTTATATGTAATTATCTTGCCACAAATTTCCTAAAACCAAAAACAAAAAGAAGAAAATATATTGTTCTTTTAAGGCATCACGTGCATAATGCATGTATGTAAAATTTTATTTTTTTTTTTTGAATGGCATATATGTAAAACTAAGTAATCTTCTTCTTCTTCTTCTCTTTTCTCTTCTCTTCTGAACTCCATGATTCCTCTGAAAGTTCAACCGCACCACCTGTCTTTCTTCCTTTCCCAAAATATCCCTCTCCCTTCCTTTATCTATTCAGTCTCCCACAGACCCAGCAGGTGTCATTTCAAACCCAATCGTCACTGCTTTTCACATTCACCCTCTCCTATCCCAATCCCTCGCTCCTCCAACCTCACCTTCAACCCCCCGAGGGTCCTCAAAATTGAACCATTGTTTTTCCAAAATGATGATGATAAAGACAAACCTTCGCCTCAGGTTGACGATTTGTCTTCAAGGGGAGTGGTGTATCAGAAAACTTTGGCATTGGTGGAGTGTTCCATGTTTGCTGCTCTCACCGGCTTAGTCTATTTTTTGAGTAATTCTTTAGCGATTGAGGTTCGATAGTATGAATTCAAAAGTGGGTTCTTTTTATTTCAGCTGATGAAACCAAAATCATAGTTTATTTTTTTTTCTTTCAAAGTATTCTTTTTTTTTTTTGGTAATAGTTGGAATAATAGTTAAACGAAAAGTGGAATATGTATCTTAATTACTATCTATGATTCGAACAACTATCTTTGGTTACTTAAAACGGTTAGTTATGTCTGCACTTTTGATACTGTTATTAGTGTATAAAGTTTTTTATATGGCTTTGTGTGCAGAATTATTTTGGATGCTTCTTCTCACTTCCAATAGTGATTTCATCAATGAGATGGGGAATTCCAGCTGGAAGAAAGACTATGGTCTGTCACCATTAATGGCTTACCTAATGTGCCATATATGGAGAATTCTCGTATATATAGCTTGCATATGATTTTAAGTAAGTTTTATTTTTAACTCTGATGGCAATAATCTTTCATCTTGGTAGGTGGCAACAACTATGCTATTACTTGTGTTGTCCGGTCCTGTAAAAGCATTAACCTACCTGGTGAGTCAGTTTTCATTTTTATTAGCTTATTCCCTAACACCTTTATTTGATTGCTTAGATAAGTAGGTTTGAGTATGAATTCTAAGGTTCTTAAAGAATTTAACTTATATTGTCTAGTATATATTTGTATATGACTTGGCAGAAGCACAAGAAAATTAATTGCTGTCACATCCCAGAACTATCTTCAGTTAATTTCTGATTTGTTTACTGGACTTAGCTTAGGATATAGATGCTGTGAAATATCAGTTTCTATTGTGTAAAGTTTTAAAAGTTGCTTCAACAGAATTAATATCCTAAACAAGTTTATAGATGGATGATGACTATGATGAAAACATTTTTGTTTGCTGACAAATAAGTTGTGTGGCATGTTGAAGTCCTCTGTTGGGTAGAACTGTAATAAAAAAGAGAGGCTACTTTCACACAAATTTAGCTGAATTGTCTCTATCCCAAGTTCAAAATGTAGGTGGTTTATTGTCAGATCTCTCAAACAGAATCAAATTTATGGAATTTCTGAATCAACAAGGAACCAAACAGACATGGCTAGTGATTTATAGTAATCATATAGCTCGGAAAATACTCCTAAACATCTACTGGAAGCTTTATTTTGACATGATTGGCATAATGGGTTTTTTTAGAGTGAGCTTGAATGTAAAACTCTGATGCATATGGTGCCTGAGAGGGATTACATCATCCATGTGTGTTTTTTTTTTCTTTTGTTAGTTACATTATCATTCTTTTTCTTCAATGATTTGAAGATTTGGGAATATTTTGAGAGGTTAGTATTGGACTTTAGATTGTTCGGTAGCTGAAATATTGGCGGAGTTTACTTTTTGAAAGCAAGTTTGTAACACTACATCTAATTTCAACACTGTAGAACTAGTGGAATTTCGCTTCACATAGTAGCAAGTTGTTTGCTTTCAAGATTATTAGATAATTCTGAAGAATAACTGAGGCCGGTCTTTGAGGAGATCGATTGGTTTTGTATGCTTAGTGGTGATTTTTTTATCAAGCTGCCTTCTAATGTCTGTTCTTAGGCTTCCAGAGGTGTCAACTGATAGAAAGGCAATTGGGATTGTATCATACTACATGTACTTAGATAATTATTATACTATTGGAGAGAAGATGATTAAAAAGACAATTATTATTATACTATTTGAGTTCTGGGATTGTATTGTATATCTCCAAGGATTTGGTAGGAATAATGGTGTAGCAGGCTTTGTACTGAAAAAATATATATTTATAGGATTAAAATTGTTACATGTGATTGGTGGTTTATCATGAATGCTGAGTTTTAGGAATCAGTTCAGCCCGATTATGATGAGGAATGTAAGCAGAAGGGTTAATACAAAATGAACTTATTGACTGTGGCTTATCATTTCTCCTTAAAATCATCGTAGGCTTTGAAGCTGAAGTTTTCGCTTTTTGCTAGACTTGGATTTTGATGACAAAATTTTAACATGGATTGGCTTTTTATTCTAGTCCATTTTGTATTATAAAATGCAATTGCTTACAATCAAGAGTTTGTAATCAGTATATTTGAAGAGTAAATGAAAATGAGCAACATTGAGATGATGTTTTCTAGTATTGTATTCATCAGTTGATTAACCTTACAACTCATAAGCTAATTTCATTCTCTGTGGCTACATCTTGTGCAGCTTAAGCATGGTCTAGTTGGTTTGACAATGGGTGCTTTGTGGAGGTATGTGTGATTCTTCTCTACGCAAAATAAAACATTGGGAAAACTATGCTTTGATGTTTGAAAAGAAAAGAAAAAATTACAACCTTTTATATGATTATTTATTGTCTTGTCACTTTGTGGTTCTAATATTGGTTACCAAGTCTGTATTATGCATAAATTTTCAGTTCAAGAATCAAAAAAGAGTTAGCTTTCTGTATGTTCCTCTAGTGTGGTTACTTTTAAGGATATATAATATAAGGACAGAATTATGAAACATCTTTTTTCAATTTCCTTCATAATGATAGACCCAAGATAGTAGAATAGGATACAAGAGATTAAATAAAAGGGTATTTGTGTCTTTGTATTAAGGGTAGTGTTCGGGTGGGAATAGAAGAGTATATATAGGATACTAAGGAGAATTGGAGGGTATGCAATGTATTGAGTAAAACTCTTTGCATCAAAGGGGCCTAGGGGCACCCATCTTTTGTAACTAGCTTTTCTCATACATTCAATATCAATCTTCTATAAATTCCTACTGTTTGGCTATTGTTCTATTGCTATTTAAATTAATTGTGTTTAGGAGTATACTTATCACATAATTTTATTGTTTTTATTTTTCCTTGTTGCATCTTTCAGGTCAGGATCAGATTGGAAGCTCTCAATTTTTCTATGCACAATTGTACTGTCCTCTCCTCGATTGTCTTAAATTTGTTTCAACTCCTTTTTTTTTATAAGAACAAGCTTATAATGTCTTTATATTAACAGGTCCGCGCTCTTGGTGCTGTCGGATATGTTTTGATTACTTCGTTTATAATCAGGGAAAACATATTGGCTTTGGTAATTAATCATCTATATCTTTAGTTTATTTTTGTGTGTTTGTGTATTTTCTTTTCTTGACATTGTCAGGAATTAACAAAGTTTTTGGTTCACTTGCAGATCACAATAAATATACATGCTTCTCTTACATTCTTGATCACTGCAGCAGGAGTTTATACAGTTCCGTCAATGAATACAATTTACATTATCTTCGGGGTTCTGGTATTTTCACATCTCAACCTCCTCTTATCTTAAGCCCCTCCATGTTTTTCTTATTCAGTGTTAACTTTGTCGTGTTCACTCGAACAGGTTTTTCTAAATAGTGGATCATTTGTGTTCCTGCTGCACCTGTTGTATTCTGTTTTCCTAACCAGGCTTGGATTAAGGGCCTCATTAAGAATGCCAAAATGGCTGGAGAAAGCAATATAATTTAGTAAAGCATTTGTAAAGATGAGTTAATTATTTGTTGGGGCGGCTAAATTAGTGGTATTCAGTTCATTCATCACATTTTTACTATCAGCTACCCTTTCAAGAAAATATGATTCCTGTAATTGTTAAAAGAAGTGCCAATATCATAGCTGTTATGGGACTCATAATAATGTAGTAGTGATATTTGGAATGCGGCTGCATTGGTAGTAAAGGGAGGAAATAGAATTAGACCAGAGTAATTTATTTAAAATATAAAATAATAAGGAATATTTGAAATGAAAATACTTAATAAATTATTATATTTGTAACATTTTTTAAATATCTAAGTTGTTTTTAAGCGGCGAGGACATTAAAATTCTGAAGTTTGTAACAATATCTAAATTATTTTTTAGCAACAAAACAACTAAATTATTACAATTGTAATGTTTAAAGTTATATTGTTATAATTAAAGTGTTCGTTTGGTACGTTGCGTTGTGTTGTGTTGTGTTGCGTTGCGTTGTCTTGTCTTGTGTTGTCTTGTCTTGTCTTGTGTTGTCTTGTCTTGTGTTGTCTTGTCTTGTCTTGTCTTGTCTTAGTATTATTTAATACAATACGATGTTTGGTATTGACTTGTATTAATTGATTGTGTAAAGTTATAATATATTTTTAATACATTCGATCCCAACACCAACTATCGGTTCGGGTCTCGGGTCTGGGTCTGCATCCGAGGTCCAGGATCCAGATCTTGGGTCGGGGTCCGGGGTCTGGGTCTGGGTCCAGGTATCGTTCTACCCTTCAATGTATTTTATTCTAAAAACACTTAGCTACCTATAAATGATACTTCATTAAACTAATATAATTACAGAAATGAGGCCTCAATCATTTATCTCTATTCAGCCAAGCTCGAAGGAGATCATCGTTTCACTTCTAAATACCTATAGAAGCTATAGATTTCATATCTATGATTAACGCTCTCACTCAATTGTACTATCATGTTCCCAAGCTGTATGTGTGACCCGAACCAAATGGTAGGCTTTAACTAACAACTTTAAGAACACAAATAACACTCTTGAGATCAAACCTAATCATGTCAGGATTTTTGATCTAGGATCAACTAGTGATATTAACTTAGAAAGATACAACGGTAAGATTATAATATATTAATAAGGTCAATATCGGTCTCAGTCCAATGTATACTCCATACATCCGATACTAGCATACTTTGCCAATATTCTGGAAAGAACATAACACTTATCCAATGTGTAAGTGAGCTTTATCGCTGACTATCACATCAGTGTAAATCCATTGCACTGATGAATCATGGGACATTAACTTTTGAAGCATATAATCACAATTACCTTCCACAATGTTGTCATCATTGTAATTGTGAATAACTATATGTTCTGGATTTAATAGAAATTGTATACATTAAACCATAAACGTGAAAACTATATGTAAACATAAATGACTTCTAATCTTCTATTGATAACAAATCAGATTGTATTTAAATGGATTTTATTTATAGCATAAAATCCCAACATCTAGTTCCCAAGGCATTGATCGAATCTTTGGCCGAACATATAACGACCCGCTCATTAGCAAGGTTTAAATCGCCAATAGATGATAGAAATGTGATGATTAACGATGAAGCTGTTGGGTTTTATGCCCTAAATAAAACTCTTTATAATCTGATTAGTTATCAATATAAGAAATTTGAAGTGATTGATGTTTGCATGAATTTTACATGCTAATGGTTTAATATGTTTAATATGTGTATTGCATTTACACACAGAATCAGTTAAATCCAGATCATATGTTTATTCACAATTACAGTATCGTCAACACAGTGGAATGTGATTGTGATCATATGAATCAAAAGACTTGGTCCCTGTTTCATCAGTGTTATTGGATTTACACTAATGTGATAATCAGCAATGATGTGTACTTACACTTGGAGTAAGTGTTATGTTCTTTCCAGGACATTAGTAAAGTATACTAGTTTCGAATGTATGGAGTATACATTGGACTGGACCGATATTGCAACTAAGTTAAGATATTACAAACTTACCGTTATATATATCTTTCCAAGTCAATATCGGTAGTTGATCTTAAGATTAAAAGAATCTAAATCCTGATATGCTTAGGCTCAACTCAGGAGTGCTATTCATGTTCTTTGATTTATTAGTTAAGCCTACTTTTAGGTCAGGATGATACGTATATTTTGGGAACATGATAGTATGATTGAGTGGGAGTGCTGAACATAAATAAGGAATCTATAGCTTCTACTGGTGTATAGAAGTCAAGTGATGATTCCCTTCGAGCTTAGCAAATAGAAGTAAATGGATGAGCTCTTGTTTAACTGACTAATCATTAGATCACTAAACACCATTTACAGGTAGCTAAGTGTTTTAAGGGGCAAAATACATTGAGGGGTGAGAACGGTAAAGAAATCCCATCTCGATGTAGATCATCTATATAGAGGATCTTTAAATCACAATAAGATTATAACAATGGTTAAATGAGATAGCATATTGACATCGTGGAACATATAATATGCTCTATATAAGTCTGAGAGTGCAATTCTAAGTTCTAAGAGTGGATTCAACGAAGAATTAATAAGTAGGAATTTACTTAGTAAATTTGGTTCACTTATTGGAAGCTCAGCATATAGATCCATGGTCCTCATTCTAGTTGAGAACATTCTGCTTGTAAGACTCATTAATTGATTCGTGATTGATCAATTATAATTCTAAAGTTAGACTATGTCTAATTTTATGAATTTTCACTAAGTAGGGGTGAAATTGTAAAGAAAAGAGTTTCTGGGTTTATTTATTTATTAATGGACTTTATATGTCTAATTAATAATTAAATTAAATGACAATATTATTTAATAATCTATTTTAGTTATTAAATAGTTAGTTTTGGCATTTAAAAGGTTAGAATTGGAAATTTTGCGTTTTTGAGAAAATAGAAATAAAATTTGTTAAAACTGCAAAATCAAGTGGGGCCCATTAACACACCATGGCCGACCACTATTTGTGGAGTTTCAAATTTCTCTTTTCAGAAAAACTGAGCCTTCCTCACTTTCTATACCTGGCCGAAACCCTCTCTTCTCTTTTCCCTTCATCAATTTCGACCCTATTGAAAGAGTGAGTGCCCACACACAGCAAGCAGTAACTCAATCATAGATTGGAAGACTGTGAAGGATCAAACTTGAAGAAGAAGGACATTCGGGCTCAGATCTTGATTATACTCTGCTACAGAAAGGATACGAGGGTTAGAGATCTGAGCGGAATGAGACATTAATTCCGCTGCATCAATGTAAGGTTTTCTTAACTTTATATGTGTTTAATTTATCGTTTTAGAAAGTTCATATTTAGGGTGTTTAAACAACATACTTGTGAGTAGATTTAAGATCCTGGTAAAATAAATTCCAACAGAAGCATCATCATATACCTTTTCAAATAGACCCCGAAAAGAATGGGTTTGTCCTCGCAAGAATATGGAGTCATACAAACAACTTATGTATAGTTTCAGCAAAGTCGACATCACTCTATGTGGTGAAATCAAATTACCACTAACAGTCGAAACAGCCCCACGGTAGAACACCCCTATAACTACCTTCATAGTGATCGACACCAAGTCTCCTTGGAAGGTCAACATTCTACGACCTTTGAGACATCTCATCGATCTACTACCTGTCTGTCAAGTTCTAGATAGCAGCTGGTATCAAGTTCTCGACAGCAGTTGGTATCGACCGTCTCCTTGGCATTCAAAGAGTAGCATATGAATGTTACAACACTGTGCTAACAACCGAGGGGATGAGGATGACCTCCTCTGGTCGAGGGAACGAAGAAGGCCTCTTCCGCTGTAAATTCAGTCGAAGGGATGACGAAGGCTTCTATGGTTAAGACCAAAGAAATAATGGAGACCGCACCTACAATTACTCCAAGGTGCGCCCAAGACGGGGAAGACATTACCCCCATCTTAGGTATATTAATTTGGGAGTTGGTCACATTCTTAATCAACCAAATAACAACCAGCGACTGCTACAACATTTCATTGACAGTCGCCAAGAAGACCTCAACCATTTCAACAAGGTGGAATATCGACAAAATCGAGGAGTTTTGAGTTTCCGATTTCACAAAACAACGACATCTCTAAGAACTGTGAACAACTTCACCAAAACATTGAACTGACTAAGTGGTGCCAACACATCACTTAGGCATCAAAAAAATACAATTCTGGGACGTTTCGGCACTCACTTGGCATCTAGGTTGACGATTCTAGACGCTGAGTGTTAACCTGGGCGTTGGGTTGTTAACTTTGTCGTAGGGTGTTGATTGACGCGATTCAACTTGCGTTTCGAATCTATTTTAAAGATCTATCAATCATGTCTCACACCCGCATCGCAATTTTGAAGATTTTGGATCCATAATTCATCATCAACAAAGTTGTGATTTTTCTAATAGATAACCCAAAAACAGTCAGTCGAACGAGATTCAAAGCCCAAAAATTGAAGATTTTCACCAAGAGTGAATTTTCACCATTGAATCATCATCAATGACCAAGATCATCCCAAAATAATTTTTTTTTCATATTTTTTGTAGTTTTTAATTATTATTTTAATAGGGGCTCCTCTATAAAAGGAGGGTTCATCTAATTCTTTTTTCACATTCTTCAAAGTCCTCATAAGATCAAAGCATCTCTATCTACTTTCTCTCTCTAAAAATTCGAACCCCACAATTAGCTAATTTCTTGTAATTCTCGTGAGAAATAAACTCGAAGTAAATTTAGCTCTATTACTATCGTGACATGGAGAATAAACTACTATTTATTTTGTGTCTCTCTAAATTATTTACTTAAGCTCATTAAGCTCATTATTTATCTCGTTAATCTATCGAGCTGGTATTGGCCATTTTCAACGTCAACAATGTAATTAAATTAAATATTTATTTTACATTTCAATCAACATTTAATTTGTACAAGTGCAAATTTTAAATTTTGCTATCGAAAGCTGGCTAATTATCCCAACAAGAGGATGGATGGAGATCATTGGTTTGCTATATCAATTTAGGGGCTCATTGTTATTTGATAGAATTTTTGGTATCCCTTTAAGGCCAATAGGGTCGCCGGTGGGTTAACCAATCAAGTCAAGCTTTGATATACAAAGCTAGCGTTACGTGGATTAAAGTTAATCCTCTCACGCTATTCAGCAAGACTATGAAGGAATTCCATTAAAAAAAATTATTTATGTTGTATCATATATGTTCAAAAAAAAAATAGTATTTTCGTTGCCAAAAAAATAATAACACGAATACATTTTTTTTTGTTGCTAAATATACAAGTAATAAAGAATCCTTCCATGTTTTTCTCTATTAATATTAATTTATTTTGGTCGAATAAAGGTGATGAGATGACCATGTTACATAATTACATTAAACACAAATTTATCCAGTAAATTCAAGTGCAAACAAACAAACAAATAACAATTTCAAAAATATGCAGATAGTAGAGACCAATTTGCTTGAGGCAGCCTTGAAGATTGTCTAAAATATCTTGATTTTTCTCTTCATTTTTATATAATAAGAAACTCATCAATTGGCAATTATAACATCAATACACCATACACTAAATAAATTAAAGTAAAAAATGCCTAAGTAGTAGCCTAATTCTATTCGGCAACAGTAAACAATCTATCACATAACACAACTGTCCTCAGTGTTGTTACACAGAAATATTATAGCCAAAACCTTGGCTTTTGTTGTATCAATAATGTAAGGTTGCCGGCTGGAATGAGAAAAAAACAATATAGAAAAGTAAATATCAAAATCTAAAAGACATGCAAAAGTAAATGATCACATTAAGAATCATCATTATTGGATTTGGATAAGATAAGACTAAGAAGATACCATGAAAAATACATCAACGGACTTTAAGCTTCTTTCCTCGTTATCCTGTCAGATCACAATGAAATATAATTAAAACTAAAGTTTTTTTTTAATTATTATTATTATTCCTTAAATTTATGTAGTAAATTCTCTCACCTGAAGCAACAAATTCCCAAGGCTGTGGTGATTTCATGAATTACTGATGTGGCAAAGTGCAAATAGAGCACAACTGAGTACAGAAAATAAAGGATTTGTCAGTGAAACATATAATAAAATGAACAAGGTATCTGGTATAAATATACAGTATACATCTAAATAGATGCAGTAGTTACAAATCAGTAAAGACTTGCACACAAAGACATAATTCAGAGATTGTTTAGAAAACAGAGTAATGTAGCATATGCATAATAATAAACACCATACGTGTGAATAAGAAGTATCCAACAAGAACCAAGCTTTCATCAAAGAAAGGAACACTGCAAGAAAGAAAGGAAAAAATCTTTGTCATCAGGAATTGTAAGAGATGTAGAGAAAGCAAAATGAAAGAAGCAAACTACAACATACCCATCATTCAATCTGGCTGTGAGCGCATTTGCAATGGCGATAGGGATATACAATAGTGACTGCAGAAAATATTCAAGTCAGCAAAAATAGTCAGGCTTCCGTAACGGAATCCACAAAAAGGTTTACTTTAATATGATTTAGTGGATTAAGAGTCAGCTTATATTTGAACCTTAAAAAATCAGAAAGATTACTCCTTGTTTATCATAATAGTAATTTACAAACAATCACAGAATTCTTGCAACATACCATGCACATTCCAGTTTTCAAGCCCTTTGGTTCGTCACACAGATGAGCCAGTACCAATCTCCCCTGCCAGCCACATAAAGGATTGCATCAGCCCAAAAGAAGGATGAAAATTTGATAAGAACTAAAGATCACATAATAGAATAAATTTGCAAGGACTCTTTTCTAACAATAATGTAGGTTTGACACAATATTACACATATATTGAGATAAATCAGAAGATAAGGTCACGGAGAAAAAGATATCTTACCACAAGGAAACCGAAAGCAAGTCCAGTTCCAAGTACAACTAAATGTGGATAGCTCCTTATAATATCAGATGGAGACAAATAATCCCTACATGAATATAGTTTAAGCAAAAAATAAGAAATAATAATCAACATGCATAACTATCTTTAAAGAAATGAGAAAAAGAGGTTACGGGTGTTTGAGATTTACCAAGCAAGGACTCCAAATAGAAGGACAGTAAAAGGATAAAGCTGACAGAAAATTCAAAAATGGTTAAGAGACAAGTTCATTCATAAGTGAGCAGGGAAGCAAGGCAAGTTCAAGATAATTATAAAATAACCATTGCCAGCGCCAGTAGCAAGCTTCCTTTCCTTGCTTGAACCACCTTACAAACATTGTACACGCTGCATCAAACAATGAAACGCAAGTTATGGTTTTCTTCACATTTTGAGATCTAATTAGCTCAATACCAATATCAACTAAGCCATATTAGGCAGAGAGATTATATACATATATATAATGCAATTGTTAAGTGAGTCCTGCAAAGTTCAATAGTATATTAAGAGAGAAATACATACTTGAATGCAATTGTTGGTATAACAGCAAAGGCTACCATGAAGAACAACACAAGTCTGGATGTTGGGATTTCTGAGGTAAACAAAATAAAAATAAAGTGAGAGCATGTCAAAAGCCACAGCAAAACAGTACCAAAATCATGTATCATAAGCCCATACCGAAAAAAAAAAATCATGTATCATAAGCAAGAGCAATGATATTAAGTATAAAGTCAGCAAGGTTTGTTACACAGAAATTTTTGGGTTGTCAACATACAAGAATCTTACCACTGATAAATGGAACCCAACTTAAAAAGGGTACAGACTTGCCAAATTGTTGAGCCCACCATTCAGCACCTGGCAAACAAAGAATGAATAAATTTTCCACTCATGCTAGATATGGATAGGGATAAAAAACTACGGTACATATATACCAACTTTAAATATAATCAAAATTGAATTGCATGTGCATAAGAATCTCACAAAGAGTCAAGACATTACCCACAATAGCTGTGAAGAAATGACCAACGTATATCAGCATGAGACCCTCTGTAGGTCCATTAATAATGGGGAGAGTAAGGGTATTTGTGAAGTAACTGGATCAGAAAATTTTCAAACATAACAATTAATAAAGTTTACTAATAAAAAAACGATGAAACTAGTCCTAATAAGGTAATTTATGAAAAAGAAATAAATAATTGTTCAAACAGTACAAGCATGCATTAATAAAAGAGGATCAAAGTCCCCCGTCTCCAAGGCTCCAAGCCAAGGACAACGCAAAATGACATTCTTTTCAGCTGGTTAAATTAACCAATTCCTACTTCATTTCCTCAAGAAATATGCGAAGAATTAAATGCTTTTATTACAGCAAAGAGTCAAACTATATAACTTACTGTTCCCATGTAGCACCATAAAATGGAACAGCTGAGATCACCCAGAACCAGAAAGTATCTCTTCCACACATGGAAGTGCTACCAAAAGCCACTGCCTCAAGCTACAGCCATTAACAAAACAGCACAGAATATTGTAAGCAAATGCAAGTTTATATTTTAGAGCTGCAAAATGCCAAGTTGCGCAAAAGACATACCGCACAAGCAAGTGCATCACATCCTGCAACACAAATAATACAAGGAAAAGGTTTAATGAATCATTAAACAGTTATTATTCATCTACAAAATATAAATAAGATATACTTAGAGAGAGAGAGATTGTAACAAAAAATTACCATGATCGAAAAGTTCCCCCAATGGACTTGATGAATTTGTCCGCCTTGCTTGCTTCCCGTCTACAGCATCAAAGGTCTTGCAATGCGTACCAAATGAAATCATTAAAAAGATGTTTTGAATATTCACATATGTGTCGGTGAAACAATCCAGGAAATAGAGACAACATAAAAGATCCAAATTTAATCAAATTGTCTTTAGACTGTAAAGCAAACAAAATTATCACTATAGACTGGAAATTATTGCATTTTCATTGGAGATAAAAAGATGATTTAACAATAAAAAAGATGGAAATAAAAACTATTCATCAAATAATAGGGTGGTACATGCTACACATACTAAATGATAATTTATGGAAATCAAAGTGAATATACAATTCTTTAAGCCAAAAAAGATGGATATACAATGTGCTATGCAACAAAAGAAGGATGAACATACACTTCAGTGATAACTATATCATTATCAAGCTATCTAACTTTCAAGCTAGTGACACATTCTACACATGAGATATTTGAAAAGAAAAAAAAAAATTATGACGACCATACAATTCTGTGTTAACTATATTATCAAGCTATCTAGCTTTCTGCAAAATGTGTCCTTCTTCAAGTACATATTATCATCACACGTTATGAATATACAGTGGACAATTTGATATTTCTTGAATAAATTCCACCAAACCTGATATAAGAAAAGTAGTAATCCATGGGCAAAATGAACCCATCTTGGAGGAGGTGAATCCAACTGAGGTGAATAAATCTGAACATAAAACATATAAATATAAATTAAATTAACACAAAGAAGTAGGAGGAAAGATGAAGTCTCTATTACATTTAATACATAGCACCATTTGTGTTAGTCAGTGTATGTATGGAGAGAAATGTTTTTGCCGATCCTTATCCCACACTGAATAAACCTATATTACAATATACAAAGACCAAGCATTTCTTGAATACTTCGAAGAAAAAACACCACACCCCACACAAGACAGCTTAAAGTACCAGCAGAATTTGTGTTTCTGCCAATCCCAATCCCATACTGTATAAATCCATCACAAAATACAGCAACCAAACATTCCTTGAATACATTGAAGAAAGTACACACAAGACAGAGTTAAAGTGCCAAACTACCAACAGATTCCAGTCTTAATGGTGCGGGAAAATAAAGAAAAGTGTAGAGCCGAGAATTAAAGAATGAGTATGAACATAAGTGAGATAAGATAAGCATTGTAAGAGAATAGAGAAAAAATTTAATAGAGAAACTTCCACTTACAATGCCAAGCATTGCAGACGTGAGTAAGAACATGAATCCTATTAGAGTAATCTGGACAAAAAACAAAGCATTTCCCATTAGAAAACTTGCAAATAGCCACAGATGAATATTACAAGAAAGAAGAGTTTATAAAAAGGCACAAAGATGTTAAGAGCGGAGAATATTATGACATACCACGTTCGGACTGAAGAAACCAGAATCCAACATGCGTACAGGAAGGAAAAGTTAGTATATAATAGAAAGATAATAATGTACCAAACTAAATTTAACATTGAGAAATTAGTGAAACACTTATAAAAAAAAGCTAAAGCTCTTAGTTGTAATTTAAAAATTAGAATGACTAAAGATATTCCATTCGCTAAGTCGACAATAAACTGCATCTGCAACCATAAATAAGTGAACATTTATATAAAGAAAAAAAAAACACCATACTATTTCAGCTAAGTTATAAACAGGAATTCCACGGACTTTCGAATTACCTTCCGAAAAAATGGATTATCAAAAAAAAAAAAAAGGCCGAATCCCACATCCAAATTTTAAAGAAGACAGAATCAAAATGTTTCACTTCACGTTTAGAGGCTTGGCAATGTAACAGAAAACCATTTTCTGAAAAAAAAAAAAACAGAAAACTTTAAGAACACTTTACAAAATTATCTTTATAGTTTCTCACATCACTTTCTCTCTATCTTTTCTCATTTTTCTTTCTCTCTTTTTCTTTTTTCATCACTTTCCTCTTCAGATTACAAACTTTTAAAAATTGTCTCCATATTAATATATTTATTAATTTTTCATTTAAATAATTTAAATTAAAAATAGAAAAGCTAAAAAATTAATTAGAAAACATTAACCACAAACACCTTTTGATTTTGTCAAGCAACAAAAGGTGTTCTATATTCTCATTTCCAAAAACAATGCCAATCAGGGGCACTTGCTTTCTTTTGTTGACATCTTGCAAAGTTGGTTCATAGTGGCAAAGGTAAAGGCAAACAATTAGACCAAACTACAACCAGCAACTAAGGATTAAACAAGTTACATAGCCCCAACAAGCCCCATAGCTCACGCATATAAGTAAATACCAATTGGTCAAGTATAACATGCAAGAATACCAAAAACTAAGAACAGGAAAGGCATTAGTAACAGAATACTCTTTATTATTATTTTGTTTCATTTATTATTATTTAAAAAGGAAAAGAGAGCTTACGGCATCCAAAGGGGAAAGATTAAAACGAAGCGACTCCAGAAGGGTTGCAAGACATATTTGGCTAGCAACGAATTGTCTACACCACTGTACTTGTGCTTGTGCAGTGCAGCTATACCATGTGCTCCAATATACCTCATTCCTTCTTCTTTTCCAAACCCAAAACTTTAACTAGCTTCGAAAACAAAAAGAAAAGAACCCAATTCAAGTCTCAACAAAACCACCTGCACAATAAGCAGATTGAAATAATTTAATGTAACAGCAATGCAATCATTTTCAAATAGTATAGAATATAATAGAATATATTCAAGTTTGAGCATTTGGGCTATGCTAGAAACGTCTCAAAATTAAGAAAATTAATAAATACCAATATTGATAGAAAACCTTAAACGGACAGAAGAGATGATGAAATATGTAATGGAGGACATGGATCTACATTCGAGTAAAGTAAAATGTATATATATATAAATATATATATATAAATTAAAAAGCTTTACCTCTTTGAATGGTAGAGAAGATCGAGCGATGGATGAGAGGAGAGTGGGTATTGTATATTTGTATTCGTATTAATCAAACGAAAATAAATAAAAAGTTGGCAAAGCAAATGAAGAATTTCTTTTGAAACGAACGATTTTCAAACCCCTAATTAAAAAAAAAAAAGGAATAGTTCAGATCAAAAGGAATAGTTGATAAAAAGAAAATGAATAACTATTATTGAACAGAACTGACAAATATATGTTAAAAAATCTCTGGCGTTTGGTCACAGCTACCAAAAATATCAGGACAAATCACTATTCAACGTGGTTTGCTTTTTCAAAAAGTGAAATGCTAAGACTAATTTTTTAACTATGATACTATAATATATATTTTTTTAATTTTATCTAACACATTATTTTTAAAAATATTTTAATAATATAGTATTATATTATTCGTTAAAAATATTATAATTATAATATCATATATTATTATTTAATATATTAATTATAAATATATTATCATACTAAATTTAAAAAATATATATTAATACAAATAAGCATATAAAATTTAAATATCTTAAAAAAAATTACCCTAACTTTTGAAATAATAAAATTATAACTAAATAATTTAAAATATGAAATTAAAATAATGAACAAGTTGATATGGAGGCTTCGAGTAGTTAGCTGAACCAATCGTGAGCGTTATTCTTCAGGGTTGCCGCGAGTATACGATACTTCGCTAGTTGTGGTAACTGATTTACTTCTATAATTGTATTAAATTTATCTAAATAATTTATGGGATTAGTAGCACCTTTGTATTTCAGCGATTCAGATAACCTGAATCCTTTAGGGAGTCAAGCTTGTCGCTCATCTTCATTGAAGGCGAGGTCCCATGGAATTTGTAAATAGGCTTTCTCTGCTGCTCAATCATCCTCAACGCCCGCAGTAGGCTTTCTTAGTCGATCCCTCCCGGTAGGACAGGACTGGCTTGTGCTACTGTTGGCATGGCAACAACCAGAGGCGGAGGGAAGGGGGGCATGTGGGGTCATTTCCCCCCCCCCCCCCCCCCCTCAATTTTTTATTTATATAAATTTTGTATATAATTTTTTGGGTATTTTATATTCATAAAAATAAATTTTTTTCATTTTTGTCATTGCATATTTTTATATTTATCCCCATAAAATTTATATTTTTCACTTTTATTCTCACATATAATTATTTTTTTCTCATAGAATTTGTATTTTTTTTAATGAAAATTATATTTTTCATTAATGCTTCAAAAATTATAAGGCCCGCATTTGACCCTGGGGGTTCGTCGCCTAGTAGTTGTTACTTGGGGGTTATCATAACATGGATTAGGTACGCGAGGTGGACGTCGGGTTTTGACCCTTCCATCAACTTCGGCCTGTAAGGCCCGCATTTGCTCCTGTAAGGTCGTATACTGGGTCGTAGTTAGTTGAATAATTCCTTCGAACGCCACGACTGGTGTGATCGGTGGGAAATGTCCCACGGTGGCTGCTGGTGTTGAAGTTTCCCCAGCATGAGTGGTGGCTTCTGGAAACAAGTTGAGGTGAGTGACAGTAGTCCATCCTACCCCGCCATTGATTGTGTCAAACGGGATTCGCTCTGTTGCCCGGAAGTGGAACATTCATTGTTCCGACATTGAAAGAACTTGTGTTGTTATTTTCATTCATCTGATTTCCAGCTATTTTGATTTTCCTCCGAAATCAATAGTAAAAATTCTTCCCACAGACAGCGTCAAATGTTGTTGGAGGAATTTTGACAGCAACGAATAAAAATTAAATATAGTTATTAATTAAAATGCGCGAGTACTCAACCTAGAATGACGAGTATTCAAAGAAAAGACACTCAGACGTACTAGAAAATATAATGAACATAAGGGAATTATAGTGGTTCAGTTAGATCACGGTCTGCTTAGTCCATTGTTGAAAGACATTTCTCTCTCCTTTATTCATGTTGGATCACTCATTTATATACAAAGCAAGTGTCCTTTGGATTATATTGAACTTAATTAATTATCAAACCATTTTACATTGAATATTAACAATAAATCATGAAAAACGTAAATGGAATAAATAAAGAATAGTTTCGATTCAATTTACTAAATATAGCAACGTACGCGACCTTTATGGTACAAGTTGTTTGTTCATATTCTCTTATAAGCTCGCGGGCCTAGGATGCGTAACGGACTAATGAGTCTTTGTTGGGTTTTATGCCCTAAATAAAACTCCATTTCAATGTAATCTATTTTATTCAACATCAATAAAGAAACAGAAGTATTTTTCATTCATTTGTGTATGTTTTGGTTCACTTTATCAATTGCTTGTCTATTTGATTTATAAATTCATCTGAAACCCTTTTCACATACTTGATCCTGTTTATTGTGTTGTCATCACATTGAAAAGTAAACATGACTATGTGAATAAAGTTTCCTAGATTTATCAGACACAGGGTTTTACTGATATGATAATCTACAACAAGAGTTTACTTGCATTTGGAGAAATGCTATGTTCTTTCCAGAACATTGGTTAAAGTAAAGCTCAGGTTGGATGCATGGAGTATGCATCGGAAGGGACCGATATTGAACTTTGACTTAGATTTAATTAAACTTACCGTAAAATCTATTCAAGTCAATATCGCCAAGTTGATCCTAGATCAAATGTTCTTAATCCTGTTATGATTAGGCTCAATCTTGAAAGGCTATTCGTGTTCTTTGATTTGTTAGTTAAGCCTACTTTTAGGTCAGGGTGATACGTACATTTTAGGAACACGGTAGTGCAATTGAGTGGGAGCGCTAACATAAACATGGAATCTATAGCTTCTATCTGGTGAATAGTAAGCAAAGGATGATCTCCTTCGAGCTTGACCAAACGAACATAAATGGTGGAGTACTCATTTCACATAAGCTGAAATATCATTTATACATGGTCAAGTGTTTTAAGGATAAAATACATAGTAGGGTGTTACGGTAATCTAATCCCTTTACAGTGTAGATCATTCATATAGAGGATCATTGATCAAATTAGGATTATAACAATGGATAACTAATGATGCGTCTATATGGTGGAGCATATAGATCATTCTATATACTGAGAGTGCAATTCTAAGTTCTATGCGTGGATTCAACGAAGAATGAATAAGTTAGTGAATTTTAGTGCTAAATTCTTGATCTACTTATTGGAAGCTCGGTTATATAGACCCATGGTCCCCGCACTAGTTGAGATAATATTGTTTGCAAGACTCATGTAATTGGTTTTGATTAATCAATTATAATTCTCAAATTAGACTATATCTATTTGTGAAATTTTCACTAAGTAAGGGCGAAATTGTAAAGAAAGAGTTGTTAGGGGCATATTTGTTAATTATGATACTTTGTATGGTTCAATTAATAAATATGATAAATGACAATATTATTTAATAATTATTTATAGTTATTAAATAGTTAGAATTGACATTTAAATGGTTGAATTAGAAAATTATCGTTTTTGAGAAAATCAGATACAAAAGTGTTAAAACTGCAAAGTTGCAAAAAGCAAGGCCCAAACCCAATAAGCCATGGCCGGCCACTTTTGTAGGCAATTTAAGCTGATATTTTCATTATTTTAATGCCAAATAATTCAAACCTAACCCTAGTGGAATGCTATAAATAGGTAGTGAAGGCTTCAGGAAAATTACACTTCTGATTCAGAAAACCTGAGCCTCTCTCTCTACCTTGGCCGCCACCATCTCTCTCTCTTCTTCCTTGATAATTTCGAAACACCTTAGTGATTAGAGTAGTGCCCACACACAGCAAGCAATACCTCAATCATAGTGAGGAAGATCGTGAAGAAAGATCATCAGCAAAAGGAGTTTCAGCATCAAAGATTCAGAGAAAGAGATCCAGGTTCATATCTTGATAATACTCTGCTACAGAAAGGATACAAGGGTTAGAGATTTGAATGGAAGGAGTCATTTAATTCCGCTGCACCCAATGTAAGGTTTCTAAACTTTATATGTGTTTATTTCATCGTTTTAGAAAGTTCATATTTAGGGTGTTAATCAACATACTTGTGAGTAGATCTAAGATCCTGGTAAAATAATTTCCAACAACTGGCCTCACAGCCATGGTAATTGATTTGCTTGCAAGAAATTTGGACTTTAAAACGATTGTTTGATGTTTTGGATGGTATCATGTTGTATTGAGTGTTATTTGATGATTGATTGATGTTTGTGAATTTTCGTGAAAAATAATTGAATATCTGTTTGTGGAATTATTTTTATTGGATAGTATGGAAAAAATTAAGCAAGTTACTTTTTTACAGAACTCAATTTCGATTTAATTTGAATTAGTTATGATTTTTTGAAGATTCGAAAAAAAGATAGGGTTGCTGGATTTCCCCCTGCGCGCGCGAAAATCATGCGTGACACGCATCCGCCGAGAAAAATTGGCCCAGCACCCAGCACGCGCGCGCGTACGGGTATGCACTGCATCCCGTCCGTACATCTTGCAATTTTTTCGTTTTTCTTCGTTTTTTCATGCTTTTTCATGGAATTAACTTCCGATTTTTTGTGTAGTTCTGTATTTATATATTTACTATTCCTAATTTAATATTTTTAAAATTTAATTCATGATATTAGTGTAATTTGAATTTTTAATAGTCAATATCTATCTTTTTTGCTTAATTATCTATCTTATTTTTAAATTTGATTATATCTTATCTTATTTTTAAATTTAAGGTCAGATTTCAAATTTTTTAAATTAATTTTTTTTAAATAATTTGACCTTATTTAAATTTAAAATAAGATAACTATAATCATGTAATTTTAAATAGATGTAAGATATTTTGCTAACTTTTAAATTTTGTTATTTTATTTATTTAAATTACATTTAAAATCTGAAAAAGATATTCATTTATCTTTTTTAATTTTTTATTTAATTTTTATTTATAAAATAACATTTAATTTTTAAAAGTAGTTACCAAATTTTGAAATGATATTTAGGTTGGTTGAAGCCTAATTTTTCAAAATTGTAGGTTTAATTTTTAAATTTAATTTTTTTAATTTAATTTCGAATTTTTCAAATTTTTTTAAAATTTTCGAAAATATTTTTTATTTAATTAATTTATTTTTTTTTCGAAATTATTTAATTTAAAATTAAATAAATCCTACATCCAACTATCCAGCTAACCTTGTTGCAGGAGTATGTGTTTTAGCTTGTGTGTAAGTTTTTAAAACCTATTATTGCTTGATTGCAAATAGCCATGGTTAACTTGTTGACAGATCCAATGATCTGATTTTAACTCATGGCTCCCTTGGTCAAGTTAATAATTTGTAACATGTATATTTACAATCTTCTTTCATCTGTGTATGACCTAGCAACATGATAGGACCCATCCAAAGTGTGCATGTGTGAGTCTATGTGTTTAATTTCATTATAGATGCATATAGGTTGTTGTTGCTAAATAAAATGTCATAGTTCTTGATAGATTTTATTTAGGCCCATTTATTTTTTGGGCCTATTCAATTAATAACAGTTGTTCATTTTAAGGTTAAATTCCTCTCTTTTGGGCCTTGTGTGAGAGTTGGGAGCCATAGTAGTGGGTACGAAATACTGAACTCAGCACCCCCTCACATGAACCACCCCAATTGTGAAGGCCCATTTGCCTGATTTGAATAACTGTACTAGGTTAATTACACTAGTTTAACCTAATAAAATTGATTAAATAAAATTGATTAGCAACATAATTAA
Organism: Cannabis sativa; assembly: GCF_029168945.1. Classification (NCBI taxonomy): domain Eukaryota; kingdom Viridiplantae; phylum Streptophyta; class Magnoliopsida; order Rosales; family Cannabaceae; genus Cannabis; species Cannabis sativa. The sequence continues at coordinate 27,403,004 of NC_083608.1, forward strand.
TTTCATTTATTTTGAAATTAATTTAAGAAAACCATAGTGTAAAGAATTTTATATTCTAAGCTAAACTATATGTATTTTCTTGTATTTAATTAAATATAGAATTATAACCATCTAGATTCTTTCTGAAGCTTAATTTAAATTTTTCATTAAATATTCATATTTAAGTTGATATTTAGTTATCTACAACTAACCAACTTAAATCTGAATATCTTTTGGATTTAAAATTTTAAAATTAAGTTGAGGAATTTTAGGCATTGGTTATTAAGATTCTTTAGATATTTTTTTTAAGTTAATATCTTTTCGAATATTAACTTAAAATGGAATATTTTAGATATTTTTTTGAGTTAATATCTTTTCGAATATTAACTTAAAATGGAATTTCTTCAAATTAAGTGGTTACAACTTAATTTTAATTTAATTAAATCTGATTTGAAAGATATTTAAGTTGATTTTTTAGATTATTCTAAAACAACTTAAACAATATATTTTCAAATTTGTTCCATTTTAATTCGAATTTATTTTTTCGAATTTAAATAATAATTAAAATTTAATTAAAGTTGATTTTTTTATTTAAACCAACTTTGATTTGTAATTTTTCATTATTATAATATGGAACTTGTTCGATATTTATTCGAATTTATTTTTTGAATTACATAATAATTGAAAATTAATTAAAGTTTTTTTTTATTTAAACCAACTTTAATTTGTAATTTTTCATTATTATAATATCGAATAAAATGATTATACAAAATACATATTTATTTTTAAATAATGAGCTTTTAATCAAGAGACATTCGATCTCCATTGTTGGTTTTACATCGCGTTTGTTTTAGTGAGTAATCTTCCCTAATGGAGGAACGTTCATTAGCGATTTCGCACCGTTTAATCTCGAAAGATAAGTAGTTTGTAAGTGTTTTGTATGGTATAGATCACCCTAATGGTGGCGACCATACTTGACTTGCAAATTATGAAATAATGGTGGAAGCTCATAAGATAGAATTGCCTTGACTCTCGCCTAAACGGGACAACGCTGAATTCCAATCTTGATCGAATAAAAGGTTGCTAGAATGGTTATCATTTTAGATGAGCTGACAACTCTATTCAATGAATGATGCTTTGACTCTCGCCTAAACGGGACACTGTATCAGTTTGTTGAAAAACCTTGGAAAATAAACTATGTTAGATTTAGTATTTCTATAGCATATGTGATTATTTGTTATTTTCTGAACTGTGTATGAATTTATGAACCAAAACCTTACTTCTATTTTATTGATGTGTTGTAGTGTCATTATGAATAACCCTCACCCCGATCCTCTCCTAGTTAATATCTTAGCAAAAGAACTCTATAATGTGAAAATGTATCCTGGTAGTTGCATAAATTCGTACCTGTTGATTGTTGATGATGAATCTGAAGTTCCAAAAGGCAAATCTACTAGGAATTGATTTATCAGGAGAACAATGGGTCCAATTCATCCTTAATAGTCTTCCTCCGGAGTATAATGAATTTGTTATCTCTTACATGATCAACAATTCTAACTCCTCCGACATGGACAAGCTCGAAGCAGAATTACGAGCCCATGAACGGAATTTGATAGCAATAGGTCCCCCTGGGTTTGCAATTCATAATCAGAGGAAAAGGACTAGGTATGAAGGATCTAGCAAAGCTGCTTCTTCAAGTACAATTATCAGACGTAATCTTCTATGTTCGAATTGTAATGAAAAGGGACATCATGAAGAACGATGTCCCAGGCTTCTAAACAATTCAAACGAAGGTAATGCTTCTGTCTTTGAATCATGTGTTTTAGAGAACGACAAATCCATCTGGATTGTTGATTCTGGGTCTACTAACCATGTATGTTCTTCACTGCAGTTGCTTGAAACTTGGGAAAATCTGCTTCTAGGAGAGTTAAAGCTTAAAGTTGGCAATGGCGAATTAGTATCGGTCAAAGCTAGAGGAAAAACCCGCATCAAGTTTCAACAAAGATTTTTAATTTTAGAAAATGTTTTATTTATTCCAAACTTTAGTAGAAACTTGATTAGTGTCTCATGTTTGAAAACACAATCTTATATATTGAATTTTTCGAGTACAAATTGTTCAATTTCTCGTAATGGATTTCAAATATGTGTTGCTACAATGGAACAAGGGCTTTATGTTTTAAGACCGAATACACAAATCTCACTTAATAGTGAACTTTTCAATGTAGCTAAACCTAGAAACCTAAAAAGAAAAGAGATTGATAATGATGATCAAACATATCTATGGCATTTACGTTTAGGTCAGATAGGCTTTGATAGACTCAATAGGCTAACCAAAGGCGGTCCATTGAAAAATGTCGTCTTAGGTGAACTGCCAGTATGCGAGTCCTGCCTAGAAGGAAAAATGACTAAACGTTCTTTCTCTGCAAAGGAAGAGCGTGCCAAAATCCCTCTAGGGTTAGTGCATTCTGATGTCTGCGGACCTTTGAATGTCAAAGCCCGAGGTGGTTATGAGTATTTTGTCACTTTCATTGACGATTTCTCTAGATATAGTTTTCTTTACTTAATGCAAAAGAAATCTGAAACGTTTGAAAAGTTTCAGGAGTTTCATGCTTTGGCCCAAAACCAATTAGGTAAATCATTAAAGATCTTGCGAACTGATAGGGGTGGAGAATATATGGATATGCAGTTCAAAGATCATTTAATTGAACTTGAAATTGAATCCCAATACACTGCCCCAAGCACTCCACAACAAAATGGAGTTGCGAAAAGAAGAAATCGCACTCTTTTGGAAATGGTTAGGTCCATGCTGAGTTATTCAACTCTGTCTACGTCCTTCTGGGGATATGCTATTCAGATGGCAAATGACATTTTAAATGTTGTTCCATCTAAAGCAGTCCCTAAGACACCCGTCGAACTTTGGAATGGTCGTACACCTAGTTTATGCCACTACAGAATTTGGGGGTGCCCTGCTCATGTCTTAAGAAAGAAAGAAGGCAAACTTGAATCACGTACCGAAGTATGCATGTTTGTCGAAAATTCTAAAGAGACTAGGGGTGGACTATTTTATAGTCACAAGGATAATAAAGTGTTTGTTTCTACAAATGCTACTTTCCTTGAAGAGAACTATATTAAAGACTACAAACCGAAAAGTAAAGTTGTTCTAGAGGAATTGCTATCAGATATAAGTCCTTCCAATGTTCCGTCCTCTTCCACTTGTGAAGAAGACAATCCCACTCCCTCAGTTGAACAAACTGAGAAATCTACTACTAAAGTTTCTGTTAAGAAGATCACCGCACCTCGTCGTAGTGGGAGGGTTTCAACAAAACCAGCTCGTTATGGCTTGGATAGTGAAATCAATATGGTCGTAGGTGACGGTATTGATGACGATCCATTAACCTATAAACAGGCAATGGCTAGTCCGCAACGGAAACGATGGTCGGCCGGCATGGATTCAAAAATGGATTCCATGAAAAAGAACAAAGTTTGGGAATATGTGGACGCACCTGACGACTATCATCCGATAGGATGCAAGTGGCTTTACAAGAAGAAAAGAGGTGCTGGAGGCGAAGTCGAAACTTTTAAAGCTAGACTTGTAGCCAAGGGTTATACCCAAAGAGAAGGCGTGGACTATGAGGAAACTTTTAGTCCTGTTGCCTGTTAGGTTTTATGCCCTAAATAAAACTCTTTACAATCTGATTAGTTATCAATATAAGAAATTTGAAGTGATTGATGTTTGCATGAATTTTACATGCTAATGGTTTAATATGTTTAATATGTTTATTACATTCATACACACAAAATCAGTTAAATCCGGATCATATGTTTATTCACAATTACAGTATCGTCAACACAGTGGAATGTGATTGTGATCATATGAATCAAAAGTTTTGGTCCCTGTTTCATCAGTGTTATTGGATTTACACTAATGTGATAATCAGCGATGATGTGTACTTACACTTGGAGTAAGTGTTATGTTCTTTCCAGGACATTAGTAAAGTATACTAGTTTCGAATGTATGGAGTATACATTGGACTGGACCGATATTGCAACTAAGTTAAGATATTACAAACTTACCGTTATACATATCTTTCCAAGTCAATATCAGTAGTTGATCTTAAGATTGAAAAGAATCTAAATCCTGATATGCTTGGGCTCAACTCAGGAGTGCTATTCATGTTCTTTGATTTATTAGTTAAGCCTACTTTTGGGTCAGGGTGATACGTATATTTTTGGGAACATGATAGTATGATTGAGTGGGAGTGCTGAACATAAATATGGAATCTATAGCTTCTACTGGTGTATAGAAGTTAAGTGATGATTCCCTTCGAGCTTAGCAAATAGAAGTAAATGGATGAGCTCTTGTTTAACTGACTAATTATTAGATCACTAAACACCATTTACAGGTAGCTAAGTGTTTTAAGGGGCAAAATACATTGAGGGGTGAGAACGGTAAAGAAATCCCATCTCGATGTAAATCATCTATATAGAGGATCTTTAAATCACAATAAGATTATAACAATGGTTAAATGAGATAGTATATTGGTATCGTGAAACATACAATATGCTCTATATAAGTCTGAGAGTGCAATTCTAAGTTCTAAGAGTGGATTCAACGAAGAATTAATAAGTAGGAATTTACTTGGTAAATTTGGTTCACTTATTGGAAGCTCAGCATATAGATCCATGGTCCCCATTCTAGTTGAGAACATTCTGCTTGTAAGACTCATTAATTGATTCGTGATTGATCAATTATAATTCTAAAGTTAGACTATGTCTGATTTTATGAATTTTCACTAAATAGGTGAAATTGTAAGGAAAAGAGTTTTCTAGGTTTATTTATTTATTAATAGACTTTATATGTCTAATTAATAATTAAATTAAATGACAATATTATTTAATAATGTATTTTAATTATTAAATAATTAGTTTTGGCATTTAAAAGGTTAGAATTGGAAAATTGGCATTTTTGAGAAAATAGAGATAAAATTTGATAAAATTGCAAAATTAAGTGGGGCCCATTACAACACCTATGGCCGGCCACTTATAAGGCTTTTTCAAATTATTATTTTTCATTATTTTAATGCCAAATAATTCTAAACTTAAACCTAGTAAGTTGCCTATAAATAGAAAGTGATGGCTCAGTCAAAATACAAGTTTTCAATAAGCCTTTCTGACAGAAATTTCTCTCTTCAGAAAACTGAGCCTTCCTCACTCTCTACCTTGGCCGAAACCTCTCTCCCTCTTTTCCTTCATCTTTTTCGTGACCCTAGTGAAAGAGTAAGTGCCCACACACAGCAAGCAGTAACTCAATCATAGATTGGAAGACTGTGAAGGATCAAAGCTTGAAGAAGAAGGAGATTCGGGCTCAGATCTTGATTATACTCTGCTACAGAAAGGAATCAAGGGTTAGAGATCTGAGTAGAAGGAGACATTTATTCCGCTGCATCAATGTAAGGTTTTCTTAACTTTATATGTGTTTATTTTATCGTTTTAGAAAGTTCATATTTAGGGTGTTAATAAACATACTTGTGAGTAGATCTAAGATCCTGGTAAAATAATTCCCAACAACTGGTATCAGAGCCAGGTTAATTGATTTACTTGCATGTAATTTGGACTTTAAAACGATTGTTTGTATGTTCTTTGGATGGTATCATGTTGTATTGAGTGTTATTTGATGATTGATTGATGATTATGAAATTTTCGTGAAAAATAATTGTTATTTCGGTTCTGGAATTATTTTTATTGGATAGTATGGAAAAAATTAAGCAAGTTAGCCTTTTACAGAACTGTCCGTACAGTTTCGAATTTTTTCAATTTTCTTCAATTTTTCATACTTTTTCATGGAATTAACTTCCAATTTTTTGTATGGTTTTATATATATACTATTACTATTCCTAATTCAATTCTAATTATCATTTTGAATTAATTTAATTTTTTTTTAATTTAATTCAAGATATTAGTGTAATTTGAATTTGAATAGAACTAGTATTTATCTTTTTGCTTAAAAATCAATCTTATTTTTAAATTTGATTATATTTTTTTTAAATTTAAGGTCAGATTTTTTTTTGGATATTTAAAATATCTTTTAAGATATTTATAATATCTTTTAAAGATATTTATAATATCTTTTAAGATATTTAAAAATATCCTATCTTTTAAGATATTTTAAAAATATCTTATCTATTAAGATTTTTTAAATCTTTTTAGATATTTTGACCTTATTTAAATTTAAAATAAGATATTTATAATCATGTAATTTTAAATAGATATAAGATATTTTGCTAATTTTTTAAATTTTGTTATTTTATTTATTTAAATTAAATTTAAAATCTGAAAAGATATTTTATTTATCTTTTCTAATTTTATTTAATTTTTATTTTTAAAATAACATTTAATTTTTAAAAGTAGTTAGCAAATTTTGAAATGATATTTAGGTTGGTTGAAACCTAATTTTTCAAATAGTAGGTTTAATTTTAAATATTTATTTTTAAAAATAATTTCGAAATTTTAAATTTATTTTATTTTCGAAATTAATTAAATTTTTTTTTTATTTTTCGAAATTAATTAAAATATTTTTAATTATTATTTTTTTTTTCGAAATTATTTATTTAAAATTAAATAAATCCTACTTCCAACTATCCAGCTAACCTTGTTGCAGGAGTATGTGTTTTTAGCTTGTATGTAAGTTTTAAAAACCTATTATTACTTGATTGCAAATAGCCATGGTTACTTTTTGCCAGATCTAATGATCTGATGGCTCCCTTGGTCAAGTAAATAATTTGTAACAGGTAAATTTTACAATCTTCTTTCATTTGTGTATGACCTAGCAACATGATAGGATCCATCCAAAGTGTGCCTGTGTGAGCCTATATGTTTATTTTATTATATAGATGCATATAGGTTGTTGCTAAATAAAATGTCACACCATGATAGATTTTATTTAGGTCCATTTAGTTTTTGGACCTATTCAATTAATAACAGTTATTCATTTTAAGGTTAAATTCCTCTCTTTTGGGCCTTGTGTGAGAGTTGGGTGCCATAGAAGTGGGTACGACATACTGAACCCAGCACCCCCTCACATGAACTACCCTAATTGTGAAGGCCCATTTGCCTGATTTGAATAACTGTACTAGGTTAATTATATTAGTTTGACCTAATAAAATTGAATTAGCAACATAATTAACTTTTAAAATATATGAAAATTTATTTTTCATTTTAATATTTTAAAGTTAATTTTAAGAAAAACACTTTTAGTTTAGATATTATTTCTCGACAAACTATTTGTATTTTTCTTGTATTTAATTAAATATAGAATTTTAACTAACTAGATTCTTTCTGGAGCTTATTTAATTAAATATTCCTATTTAAGTTATAAATTAGTTGTATCAACTGATTTTTCTTAACTAACTTAAATTTGAATATTTGATTTAAATTTTAAATCAAGTTGAGGAATCTTAGGCATTAGTTATTAAAGATTCTTAAGATATTTTTTAAGTTAATATCTTTTCAAATATTAACTTGAAATGGAATATCTTAGATATTTTTTTTTTAATATCTTTTCAAATATTAACTTTAAAAGATATCTTCAAATTAAGTGGTTACAACTTAATTTGTGATATTTAATTAAATCTAGATTTGAAATTATTTAAGTTTTAGATTTTTTCTATATAACTTAAATTAGATATTTTTCAAATTTTGAAAAGATACTTAGTCAAATAAGATATTTTCTAGATAGTAATTTCTAGACTACTTATTATTTCTAATACTTATAGGAAAATATTATACTTTTGTGAAATTAATTATTTAAATAATTAATTTTGGTACAATTTTATTAAGTATATTTTTCCTAGTATTAAATAGAAATTAATAATTAAGGCTTCTCTACACTTAATTATTTATTTCTTGAATTTAATACAATTAATTAAGTTGAAAAATCTAAATATCTAAGTTGATTTTCATAATGATACTTAAATATTTATTGATTTTTCATGACACTTAATTAAATAGAAAATTAATTTTAGGTTGAAATTTAATTTTTCAACTTAAATTTAAATAATTTTCAAAATATATATTTTTCTTTATTTTATTAATCAATTTCGAAAATTGCAATATTTTCGAATTTCTTTGAAAAATAGATTGAGTTGTAAATTAATTAATTATTTTAATTAATTCTTGGACCAACTCAAGTCAATGATTTTTTCATTTAATAGATTAATTTAAAATAAGTGAATTTAAAATATATATATTATTAGAAATTGAATTAACTAGTCAAAAGAATATCTAGATAGGTGATATTTTTGCTTGAAGTATTTCTTTTCTATTTTTATTATTTTTCGAAAATTGTATATTTTTTTTAATTTTCGAACCCAATAAATATATTCTCAAAGGAAATTTTTAAGTTGCTAATTATTTATTTAATTCATCTTAAATTAATTTCCTTAATATTTATATTTAAGATTATTACTAAGATGGAAATAATTAATTTTATTTCAATCACCATCTAGTATAATTTTATAAATATTATATTAAATTCTTATTTTTGAATTTTAATTCTTAAATAGAATTTAATGAGATTTATTTATTAGAATAATAAGAAAATACATTTTAAACAATGAGCTTTATTATTATTAAGATATTCGATCTCCATTGTGGGTTTTACACCGCGTTTGTTTTAGTGAGTAATCCTCCCTAATGGAGGAACGTTCATTAGCAATTTCGCACCGTTTAATCTCGCATGATAAGTGGTTTGTAAGTGTTTTATATGGTATAGATCACCCTAATGGTGGCGACCATATTTGACTTGCAAATTGCGAAACAATGGTAGAAGCTCATAAGATAGAATAGCCTTGACTCTCGCCTAAACGGGACAACGCTGGATTCTGATCTTGATCGAATAAAAGGTTGCTAGAATGTTTAACATTTTAGATGAGCTGACAACTCTATTCAATGGATGATAGCTTTGACTCTCGCCTAAACGGGACACTGATATCAGTTTGTTGAAAACCTTGGAAATTATTTAGGATTGATTTTTTTTAAGTATTTTCTCATATCATTCCTACTTGCTATGTGCTTATAATTTCTGAATTGATTTTGTATGTTAAACCATTATTAATTTCTATTTGTTGATTTCTATTATTTTGTAGTATCCTGTTTGTCAAAATGAATCCCATGTTATCACTGTTGACTGAAAATAAGCTGAATGGATCTAACTTTAATAAATGGAATGAGAACATTAATATTGCTCTCATAGGAGAAAGTGCCTTGTTTATTTTAACTGAGCCGTCACCTGAAGTGCCTGGGGATAATGCATCCAAAGCTGTGAAAGAAAAGTATGAGCGTTGGCAGAAGGCAAATGACAAAGCTCTATACTTTATGCTTTCTAGCATGGTTGACACCCTCAAAACTCGGTTTTCTAAAACTGAGAAGGCTGCTGAAGTTATGACGAAGTTAAATGAACTATTCGGTAAGGCATCACTTCAGTCACGCTTTGACGCGACTAAGAAGTACATTAACGCACGGATGGAACCTCATCAAAACGTGCGTGATCATGTTCTCCTCATGTCCAGTTATTTCCAAGAAGCCCAGGATCATGGTGCTGAAATGGACAGTGCTACTCAAGTAAGTCTTATCTTGAACAGCCTGACTCCAGCATTTCTACCATACAGATCAAATTATGTCATGAATAAGAAGGAAATTGACTTTCATGAATTAGTCAATGACCTTCAAACTTATGAAAATTTGATTGGAGGACCCAAGAAGAAAGGGAGTAAACCTCATCCTGGTAATGGTAATGGGACGATGAAACCTGAAGCAAATGTCGCCTCTGCTTCAAAGCCCAAATCGAAGAAGAAGTGGAAGAACACCAAGAAGCGAACAAAAGTCATGAAAAAGGCTGCTTCTTCTGGTGATGCTACACTTAAAGAAAAATGTTTCCACTGCAATGAAAAAAGTTCATTGGAAACCCCAATGTCCTAAACTTCTTGCAAAGAAACAAGGTATTTCCTTTCATAAACTTTAAGAGTTTTAGTGAATTATTATCCAATTGGATTTATAATTCTGGACTAACTTTGTTTATTTGTTTTCTTCTTCTTATAGGCCAAGCTACTTGAACTCAATTGAGTTGGATCAGCAAGCTGGACCAAGGGTGAAATCGTCCAGATGAAGATGAAGCTCTTCAATTTTTGAATTAATTGTTTTAGTTTAAAAACAATTTGGATTTCAAATTTTAGTCAGGGATATTTATCCCTGTTTCTCTCATATTGTTGCAATACTTTTTTATTATTAATAAAGTTTTTTTTTTTTCGAAATTCCCTATTGCAAATTATGAGATTGAGCTTCATTTATTTTATCTTCATCAACAATTACCACATTATATTTGTATGTTTGTATGTGTAAGTGTTTTTATTATTGATGCAAATTCTATAATATTTACAACTCTTCATAGAGTTATATTATATAAACATTAGAAATTATTTCTATGTTTATCAATAATTGTTAATTCTCATACAATTTTACGAATTTGTTTAATAAAAGGATCTTATGATCTGATAGGGGTGGAGAAAAGTTAAGAAAACTATGCAGTTCAACGATCTTTTATATCTAATGAACTCTGGATAGTATTCAACTCCACATAAACTCTATCACACAGAGAATCATGATCTTTACAACCTTTAGGGGTGGATCATAATCTCTATATACTTAGGGGTGGAGATTATCCATAGTACCCTATATGTATATTCTTAGGGGTGGAGTCTATTCCACAATTCCCTATGAAACACATATCTTGTTTAAACATAGAAGTAATATAATGAGTCAGCTATTGTCAATATAAATTCTTGATCTTGATTGTATGTTCCATTTCGTTTTTACTGTTGTAAGTAAAAGCATGATACCTTTGAAAGTTCTTTGTTAAAGTTTCACACTACCTTAATTGAGTGGGAGAATTTTAAAGTTCTATACCCATCTTCATTAGGTTGATAATTGTGATAGGTACTTAAGAACACTACTGAAAAGCAAATCTATCCATTCACATGGATAGATATAGCTTATCAGAATTATGAGAATAAGATAAAGAACTCTAGTTCAGTCCATTCGAATGACTTGAACATAGAATTCTTAATCCTCATAAAATTTGATGGTATCTTAATTTTGATTACTTTATCTCTGGCATGTATTTTTCACTTCAAATACTAGTCTGCTATGTTGATGACTTAGTCTTGACTTAAAGTTTCAGACTAACACAAAAGTCACAACTAGGTAACTCTCTAAACAATCAGAGGTTAAAAGTCTTATTTAACCAGACATCTGCTATTGAGTGGGAGCTATCTGAGATGTAATCAAATAGGGAACATTAGAAGATATTCAAGAAGGATTTATGAAAGTGATCTATATGTCAGATATTAAGGAACCGTGTATCGATTGTCTTTGTATCACACCATCTAATTTCGAAATTCTTAAGATGGTGCTTACTTTGGGGGTGGAGGAATTATTGTATAATAATTCAAGCTCTACCAGAGAAGAACTATAACTTGGTCTAGTCGAAAATACCGTAAAGTTATATCACTAAAGAAAAAGTCTACACCGTATTATCTCAATTACATATTTTAAAATATGAGAGATATGTCCTCTGTTAATTCAGATGTACTTTTAAAACAGTAAAGATTTCAGTATCCCTTGATGAGTAAAGCATATAGTAAAGGATGTTTCATAAGAGTATTTATGAACTAGTTTCCAGAAGTTTGGGTGGATTCAAATATACTACACTTGATCTGAAGATCAAGACATCAGATTGACCTATTTGCGCAGTTTGTTTTATATTAGTGCAAGTGGGAGTTTGTTAGGTTTTATGCCCTAAATAAAACTCTTTACAATCTGATTAGTTATCAATATAAGAAATTTGAAGTGATTGATGTTTGCATGAATTTTACATGCTAATGGTTTAATATGTTTAATATGTTTATTACATTCATACACACAAAATCAGTTAAATCCAGATCATATGTTTATTCACAATTACAGTATCGTCAACACAGTGGAATGTGATTGTGATCATATGAATCAAAAGTTTTGGTCCCTGTTTCATCAGTGTTATTGGATTTACACTAATGTGATAATCCGCGATGATGTGTACTTACACTTGGAGTAAGTGTTATGTTCTTTCCAGGACATTAGTAAAGTATACTAGTTTCGAATGTATGGAGTATACATTGGACCGGACCGATATTGCAACTAAGTTAAGATATTACAAACTTACCGTTATACATATCTTTCCAAGTCAATATCAGTAGTTGATCTTAAGATTGAAAAGAATCTAAATCCTGATATGCTTGGGCTCAACTCAGGAGTGCTATTCATGTTCTTTGATTTATTAGTTAAGCCTACTTTTGGGTCAGGGTGATACGTATATTTTTGGGAACATGATAGTATGATTGAGTGGGAGTCTTGAACATAAATATGGAATCTATAGCTTCTACTTGGTGTATAGAAGTTAAGTGATGATTCCACTTCGAGCTTAGCAAATAGAAGTAAATGGATGAGCTCTTGTTTAACTGACTAATTATTAGATCACTAAACACCATTTACAGGTAGCTAAGTGTTTTAAGGGGCAAAATACATTGAGGGGTGAGAACGGTAAAGAAATCCCATCTCGATGTAAATCATCTATATAGAGGATCTTTAAATCACAATAAGATTATAACAATGGTTAAATGAGATAGTATATTGGTATCGTGAAACATACAATATGCTCTATATAAGTCTGAGAGTGCAATTCTAAGTTCTAAGAGTGGATTCAACGAAGAATTAATAAGTAGGAATTTACTTGGTAAATTTGGTTCACTTATTGGAAGCTCAGCATATAGATCCATGGTCCCCATTCTAGTTGAGAACATTCTGCTTGTAAGACTCATTAATTGATTCGTGATTGATCAATTATAATTCTAAAGTTAGACTATGTCTGATTTTATGAATTTTCACTAAGCAGGGGTGAAATTGTAAGGAAAAGAGTTTTCTAGGTTTATTTATTTATTAATAGACTTTATATGTCTAATTAATAATTAAATTAAATGACAATATTATTTAATAATGTATTTTAATTATGAAATAATTAGTTTTGGCATTTAAAAGGTTAGAATTGGAAAATTGGCATTTTTGAGAAAATAGAGATAAAATTTGATAAAATTGCAAAATTAAGTGGGGCCCATTACAACACCTATGGCCGGCCACTTATAAGGCTTTTTCAAATTATTATTTTCATTATTTTAATGCCAAATAATTCTAAACTTAAACCTAGTAAGTTGCCTATAAATAGAAAGTGATGGCTCAGTCAAAATACAAGTTTTCAATAAGCCTTTCTGACAGAAATTTCTCTCTTCAGAAAACTGAGCCTTCCTCACTCTCTACCTTGGCCGAAACCTCTCTCCCTCTTTTCCTTCATCTTTTTCGTGACCCTAGTGAAAGAGTAAGTGCCCACACACAGCAAGCAGTAACTCAATCATAGATTGGAAGACTGTGAAGGATCAAAGCTTGAAGAAGAAGGAGATTCGGGCTCAGATCTTGATTATACTCTGCTACAGAAAGGAATCAAGGGTTAGAGATCTGAGTGGAAGGAGACATTTATTCCGCTGCATCAATGTAAGGTTTTCTTAACTTTATATGTGTTTATTTTATCGTTTTAGAAAGTTCATATTTAGGGTGTTAATAAACATACTTGTGAGTAGATCTAAGATCCTGGTAAAATAATTCCCAACATTGCCATGCTCAAATCCATCCGAATTCTTCTCTCCATAGCTGCTGCTTTCGATTATGAAATCTGGCAAATGGATGTCAAGACTGCCTTCCTTAATGGGGTACTTGAAGAAACCATCTATATGGAGCAACCAGAAGGTTATGTTCTTCCTGGGCAGGATAAGAAGGTTTCCAAATTAAACAGGTCTATCTATGGACTTAAGCAAGCTTCTCGCTCATGGAATAAAAGGTTTGATGAAATCATCAAGACCTACGGCTTTCTACAGAATGAAGATGAACCTTGTGTTTACCAACTCAAGGAAGACCAAATAGTAGTATTCCTGGTCCTTTATGTTGATGACATTTTGATCATTGGAAACAATGTCAAGAAAATGACTCACATCAAGGAATGGCTTAACACTCAATTCGATATGAAAGATTTGGGTGAAGCAGCCTATGTTCTTGGTATTCAGATTATCAAAAACCTGAAGAACAGATCTCTTGCTCTCTCTCAAACAACCTACATAGACAAAGTCTTAGAGAGATTCTCCATGAACAACACCAATGGGGCAAACATGCCTTCTAGATATGGTATTCGTCTATCTAAGGAACAGTCTCCGACTGATCCTCAAGAGATAGAGGACATGGCGAAAATTCCCTATGCTTCTGCAGTTGGAAGTCTAATGTATGCAATGCTATGCACTAGACACGACATTTGCTATGCAGTTGGAATCGTGAGCAGGTATCAGTCTAATCCAGGACATGAACATTGGAATGCAGTTAACTATATTCTGAAATACTTAAAGAGTACAAGGAATCTTGTGTTAGTCTACAAGGGTGGTACTTTAAATGCCATAGGCTACACTGATTAAGATTTCCAGGCAAGTCTTGAAGACAGGAAATCTACATCTGGGATGGTGTTTACTCTTGGGGGTGGAGCAGTGGTTTGGAGAAGTGCAAAATAAACCGCGATATCGAACTCAACTATGGAAGCTGAATACATAGCTGCAGCCGAAGCTGCTAAAGAACTTGTCTGGCTAAGAAAGTTCTTCACCAGTATAGGTGTCGTTCCTGGAATGGAAAAGCCTCTGGTCTTACTTTGTGATAACAATGGAGCAATAGCAAACAGTAAAGAACCTCGAAGCCACAAGAGAAGCAAACACATTGAAAGGAAGTATCACATTATCAGAGAATACGTGGCAAGAGGGGATGTACTAGTTGAGAAAGTTGACACAGAGGACAACCTAGCTGATCCATTTACCAAAGTCTTGGCCGTGACAGCATTTGAAAAGCACCGTCAGAATTTAGGATTAATTGATATGTACTGATTAGTTTTATATTAGTGCAAGTGGGAGTTTGTTGGGTTTTATGCCCTAAATAAAACTCCATTTCAATGTAATCTATTTTATTCAACATCAATAAAGAAACAGAAGTATTTTTCATTCATTTGTGTATGTTTTGGTTCACTTTATCAATTGCTTGTCTATTTGATTTATAAATTCATCTGAAACCCTTTTCACATACTTGATCCTGTTTATTGTGTTGTCATCACATTGGAAAGTAAACATGACTATGTGAATAAAGTTTCCTAGATTTATCAGACACAGGGTTTTACTGATATGATAATCTACAACAAGAGTTTACTTGCATTTGGAGAAATGCTATGTTCTTTCCAGAACATTGGTTAAAGTAAAGCTCAGGTTGGATGCATGGAGTATGCATCGGAAGGGACCGATATTGAACTTTGACTTAGATTAAACTTACCGTAAAATCTATTCAAGTCAATATTGCCAAGTTGATCCTAGATCAAATGTTCTTAATCCTGTTATGATTAGGCTCAATCTTAAAAGGCTATTCGTGTTCTTTGATTTGTTAGTTAAGCCTACTTTTAGGTCAGGGTGATACATGCATTTTGGGAACACGGTAGTGCAATTGAGTGGGAGCGCTAACATAAACATGGAATCTATACCTTCTATCTGGCAAATAGTAAGCAAAGGATGATCTCCTTCGAGCTTGACCAAACGAACATAAATGGTGGAGTACTCATTTCACATAAGCTGAAATATCATTTATACGGGATCAAGTGTTTTAAGGATAAAATACGTAGTAGGGTGTTATGGTAATCTAATCCCTTTACGGTGTAGATCATTCATATAGAGGATCATTAATCAAATTAGGATTATAACAATGGATAACTAATGATGCGTCTATACGGTGGAACATATAGAGCATTCTATATACTGACAGTGCAATTCTAAGTTCTATGCGTGGATTCAACGAAGAATTAATAAGTTAGTGAATTTTAGTGCTAAATTCTTGATCTACTTATTGGAAGCTCGGTTATATAGACCCATGGTCCCCACACTAGTTGAGATAATATTGTTTGTAAGACTCATGTAATTGGTTTTGATTAATCAATTATAATTCTCAAATTAGACTATGTCTATTTGTGAAATTTTCACTAAGTAAGGGCGAAATTGTAAAGAAAGAGTTGTTGGGGGCATATTTGTTAATTATGATACTTTGTATGGTTTAATTAGTAAATATGATAAATGACAATATTATTTAATAATTATTTATAGTTATTAAATAGTTAGAATTGGCATTTAAATGATTGAATTAGAAAATTGGCGTTTTTGAGAAAATCAAATAGAAAAGTGTTAAAACTGCAAAATTGTAAAAAGCAAGGCCCAAACCCAATAAGCCATGGCCGGCCACTTTTGTTGGCAATTTAAACTGATATTTTCATTATTTTAATGCCAAATAATTCAAACCTAACCCTAGTGGAATGCTATAAATAGGTAGTGAAGGCTTCAGGAAAATTACACTTCTGATTCAGAAAACCTGAGCCTCTCTCTCTACCTTGGCCGCCACCCTCTCTCTCTCTCTTCTTCCTTGATAATTTTGAAACACCTTAGTGATTAGAGTAGTGCCCACACACAGCAAGTAATACCTCAATCATAGTGAGGAAGATCGTGAAGAAAGATCATCAGCAAAAGGAGTTTCAGCATCAAAGATTCAGAGAATGAGATCCAGGTTCAGATCTTGATAATAATCTGCTACAGAAAGGATACAAGGGTTAGAGATCTAAACGGAAGGAGTCATTTAATTCCGCTGCACCCAATGTAAGGTTTCTAAACTTTATATGTGTTTATTTTATCGTTTTAGAAAGTTCATATTTAGGGTGTTAATCAACATACTTGTGAGTAGATCTAAGATCATGGTAAAATAATTTCCAACAGTCTTTGTGTTAAGATATCCACATTCTATCTAAGTCGCATATATGGATACCTTGTGAACGTCGATTATTTAGGACGTGCGTGTCCTTATCGGATCATCGAGCGCGTTAGGTCATTCAGACCGGCTTGCTAAGTAAAGAATCGATCTTTGCCAACTCACAGGAGAAGCCTTTATAAACATCGCATATATCTTGATATATGCAATCCTTGAACCCAGCCTTCTCGGTCTTACATCACGCGAGGCGTAATAATGCGACTAGACTCTGTCAGGGTCACATCATCTCGTTAAGTCTGGTTCAGGCGAGGTTTATACTGGTCTCCTTCTGACAGCTCAGCAATCCTCGAGGAGAGTGAGTCCACGTGTCGTTCTTATGGGAGCTTGATCTCAAGTTTCTAGGTGAAAAATTCACACTATAACAATTATTATTATTATTATTATTATTATTATTATTATTAAATGGAAAATTATAGTTTTATTAACCATCAAAATCAGTTACCAAACAAGGTAACAAATTGGTCGGAACATTCTCCAAACCAAAGCAACAACCAGGGTATAAATGAGAAGCTCTTGCGAAGTTATGAGCTACTACATTTGCTGATCGCTTAACGAAAAACACATTAACATTATCCAACTCCAACAAGAGTTGTTTACATTCATTAATAACTTGACCAAATAAAATAACCATGTGGATTGAATTTCGAAGAGCTTGAACTACCGTTAAATAATTAGTTTCAATGACCACACTTTGCCAATTACGACACTTTATCCAACTCAACGCCTCTCTCACTCCAATAGCTTCGACAATTTCAGGATTAACTCTCCCAAGTAATATTCGGATCGACCTTCCACCAACGGGCTATGGATGTCTCTTGCAACTAAACCAATCCCATAATTGTTTCCACCATTAAACATAGCAGCATCCACGTTGATCTTGATACTGTTCTCTGTTGGAGGACACCAACGCTCGGCACCATCACCCGACCTTAAACCAGTCCATGATGTCTCAATAAGAGAATGTTGAGCACTTGTCCATTGATCAAGATATCCTTTAGCTAACACTATTATGCTTTCAACCCCCACCTCTTTCTTTTTCCAAACGGCCTCATTTCGCCCATTCCAAATTGCCCAGCAAAGAGCCGACATTAACATTTTATTGGCCATACTTGCACCAGCAAAAATCATCTTAAACCAATCAAAAAAATTGCCATTTTCTTCAGTTGTGGTGTTGTCAGTTTGCCCACGATTCTAGGTGCCTATGCCCACTCTATTCCACACTTGTTTGGCTTTTGGACAAGTGACCAAAGCATGAATGATTGTTTCTTTAGCCCCCTTACAAACTGGACAGAGAGACAACACATTGACCCTCTTTGTCTGAAGTTGACACAATGTTGGGAGGCAGCTTCTACCTGCATGCCATATCAAATTTTTGATCTTAGGGGGGAGCTTCAGGCGCCAAAATGATGACCAAAATTTTACAGAATCATCAGGATTATTATCCCATCTACCATGTTTGACTTGGAGGAGATTATATGCACTTTTTACCGAGTATAGACTCGCCATTTCAAGCTTCCAGTGCAGGCGGTCCACCACAGAAGAAAACAGAGGAACCTTGGTGATTAACTCTTTGTCTCTGTCATTAAACAAATCATTAAGAATTCCTAGATCCCAACCTCCTTCGGTGCTCACAAAATTTTGTACCTTTGCATTATCTAAAGCTGGATGTGATAAAGTAATGTAAGGGTACTCATCACAAGGCATGCAAGGTTCATTTAATACTTGAATGTTACTGCCATCACCAACACACCAATGCACTCCCTTTTGAACTAGTTGTTGGGCTTCCCAAACACTTCTCCACACAAAATTCGAATTGCTTCCCAAAGATGTCGTGAGATAATTACCATTGGGGAAGTATCTGGCTTTAAAAATCCTTGCTACCAAAGAGTCGGGTCGAACCATTAATCTCCACCCTTGCTTCCCAAGCATTGCCAAATTAAGTAAATGTCTAAAACCCATGCCTCATCTTTCCCTATGGTGACAAAGTCTATCCCACGAGAGCCAATGAATCCCTTTCCCATTTTTATTTGACGATCGCCACCAGAACTTGCTCTTTACTTTCTCCATATCCCGCATTATTTCCAATGGAAGCAAAAAGACACTCATTGCGTAACTTGGAAGAGATTGTGCCACTGTTTTGATTAAAATTTCCTTTCTCGCACTTGAAAGGAACTTTGATTCCCAACTTTAGATTCATTTGCACACTCTCTCTTTGAGAAAGCCTAAGACAGTCGGTTTGTTTCTGCTCATTGTACTTGGGAGGCCAAGATACAAACTATTTTGGGCTGCAATATTTGTTGGAGTTTATTTTACCAGGATCTTAGATCTACTCACAAGTATGTTGTTTAAATACCCTAAATATGAACTTTCTAAAACGATAAATTAAACACATATAAAGTTAAGAAAACCTTACATTGATGCAGCGGAATTAATGTCTCCTTCCGCTCAGATCTCTAACCCTTGTAATCCTTTCTGTAGCAGAGTATAATCAAGATCTGAGCCCGAATGTCCTTCTTCTTCAAGTTTGATCCTTCACAGTCTTCCAATCTATGATTGAGTTACTGCTTGCTGTGTGTGGGCACTCACTCTTTCACTAGGGTTCGAAATTTATGAAGAAGAAAAGAGAAGAGGGATTTCGACCAGGTATAGAAAGTGGGGAAGGCTCAGTTTTTCTGGAGAGAGAAATTTCTGTCACAAAACTAATGAAAAACTTATAATTTGACTGAGCCATCACTTTCTATTTATAGGCAACTACTAGGTTTAGGTTAGGAATTATTTGGCATTAAAATAATGAAAAAATCAATTTGAAACTCCACAATAAGTGGCCGGCCAAGGTGTATTAGTGGGCCCCACTTGATTTTGCGGTTTTATCAAATTTTATTTCTATTTTCTCAAAAACGCCAATTTTCCAATTCTAACCTTTTAAATGCCAAAACTAATTATTTAATAACTAAAATAGATCATTAAATAATATTGTCATTTAATTTAATTATTAATTAGACATATAAAGTCCATTAATAAATAAATAAATCTAGAAACTCTTTTCTTTACAATTTCACCCCTGCTTAGTGAAAATTCATAAAATTAGACATAGTCTAACTTTAGAATTATAATTGATCAATCACGAATCAATTAATGAGTCTTACAAGCAGAATGTTCTCAACTAGAATGGGGACCATGGATCTATATGCTGAGCTTCCAATAAGTGAACCAAATTTACCAAATAAATTCCTACTTATTAATTCTTCGTTGAATCCACTCTTAGAACTTAGAATTGCACTCTCAGACTTATATAGAGCATATTGTATGTCACACGATATCAATACGCTATCTCAACTTACCATTGTTATAATCTTATTGTGATTTAAAGATCCTCTATATAGATGATCTACATCGATATGGGATTTCTTTACCGTTCTCACCCCTCAATGTATTTTGCCCCTTAAAACACTTAGCTACCTGTAAATGGTGTTTAGTGATCTAATAAATAGTCAGTTAAATAAGAGCTCATCCATTTACTTCTATTTGCTAAGCTTGAAGGGAATCATCACTTTACTTCTATACACCAGTAGAAGCTATAGATTCCATATTTATGTTCAGCACTCCCACTCAATCATACTATCATGTTCCCAAAATATACGTATCACCCTGACCTAAAAGTAGGCTTAACTAATAAATCAAAGAACATGAATAGCACTCCTGAGTTGAGCCCAAGCATATCAGGATTTAGATTCTTTTAATCTTAAGATCAACTACTGATATTGACTTGGAAAGATATATATATAACGGTAAGTTTGTAATATCTTAACTTAGTTGCAATATCGGTCCAGTCCAATGTATACTCCATACATTCGAAACTAGTATACTTTACTAATGTCCTGGAAAGAACATAACACTTACTCCAAGTGTAAGTATACATCATCGCTGATTATCACATTAGTGTAAATCCAATAACACTGATGAAACAGGGACCAAGTCTTTTGATTCAGATGATCACAATCACATTCCACTGTGTTGACAATACTATAATTGTGAATAAACATATGATCTGGATTTAACTGATTTTGTGTGTAAATGTAATAAACATATTAAACCATTAGCATGTAAAATTCATGCAAACAACAATCACTTCAAATTTCTTATATTGATAACTAATCAGATTGTAAAGAGTTTTATTTAGGGCATAAAACCCAACAATATTCATACCAAGCCGATTGCTAATGTTGTTTTGAGTGGCCACATTCGTGTTTGTGCTGAAAAAAATAGATGACTTAGAGAAATTAACGATCTATCATAAGCCAATTCAAATTTGTTCAACACCTCTTGAATGCTTGAAGCTTCTACCAATGTTGCCTTGCAATAGAGATAACTGTCATCGGCGAATAACATATGAGATATTCTTGGTGCCCCATTAGCAGCCTTGTAATCATGAATAAGACCCCTACTTTCATATCGATGAAGTAAGGTCGAGAGGCCTTCTGCACAAATGATGAAAAGATAGGGAGATAAGGGGTCGCCTTGTCTAATGCCTCTTGTAGGTAAAATCGGTCCCATGTCACGTCCACCATGAACTACCATATAGCGAGTTGAGGAGACACACTTTAAGAGTAAACTAACCCACCAAGCATCAAAACCCAACTTCCAAAGCATAGCCTCCAAAAATTGCCATTCTATTCTGTCATAAGCCTTGCTCATGTCCAACTTGAGCGCCATAAACCCTTCATTTCCTTTCCTCTTTCTTTTTTGATAGTGAAGCACTTCAAAAGAGACAAGGATGTTGTCCGAGATTAAGTGACCCGGGATGAAAGAGCTTTGATTATCGGCAATTATATCATCCATGAAAGGTTTCATGCGGTTCACCATGACTTTGGTGATAATTTTGTATGATACGTTACATAACGCAATCGGATGAAGTTAAGTCATATCTGAAGGGTTCTTTGTTTTTGGAATTAGAACAATATTGGCATCACCACAATTGGATTCGAACTCTCCAGTAGTAAAGAAATTTCGAACCATCTTCACTACATCAGTGCCAACAATGGACCAACACTTCTGGTAAAACGCTGGTGTCATGCCATCCGGACATGGACTTTTGTCTGAGTGCATTGAAAAAGACTGCCTTCTTAACCTCTTCAGTTACTTGTTGTTGGAATTCAGCACGCAAAAATAGGGACTTTATGGTTCACACAATCAACTACTTCACGGTAAGAAACCCTAGAGGCTTGGAACAAAGAATTGAAATAATTAGATACCACCATTAGTAAGCCATTGTCCCAGTCCACCCACTCACCATCACTGTTCTTCAGTTTCTCAATTTGATTATGGCATCTCCTTGAAGTAGAAACTTTATGGAAATAACTACTATTTTGATCTCCCTCCTTTAACCAGAGTTGTTTGGATCGTTATTTCCAGAAAGCCTCTCTTTGATCCAAGACCTTGAATAAGTTCTTTTTCACCTCACTATATCGTTGAACAGAGAGAGAGTCTCTTTTATTTTTTAAAGTCTTCAACTCTTGTTTACACCTCCGAATCCTGAGCTTAAAGTTTCCCGTCACTTCTTTTCCCCACTCACTCAAGCTTTCAGCACATAGCTTGAGTTTATCTGAGACTACATCAGTAGCAGCCAAGTTCCAACAATTCTTGATGATTTCAAAACACATAGGCTCCTTTAACCAAGCATTTTTAAACTTGAATTTTTTATTAACACTCAACACCTGTTTGGCTTCAATTTCCAGCCACAAAGGGTAGTGGTCAGATGAAGAGAATTCAAGATTAAAGAGAGTTGCAAGAGAGAAAACCTGAGACCAAAGGGAGTTAACCAATGCTCTGTCCAGTCAAATTTCAATCCAGGCGCTACTACCTCTGCCTTTTTCCCATGTATACGGGTGCCCAACCAGCTCCATATCCTCCAAACCACACTCGTCTAAGACAGATTGAAAGCCATCGATGAGGTGCTAGGGATATCGTCGAATTCCCCTTTTATCTTTGTGTCTAACAATGTTGTTTAAGTCTCCGATTACACACCACGGTAGGTTCGAGTCTCTTGCTGAAAACCTCAACAGGTTCCAAGTTTGGTGTCTTTGGGCACGCACCGGCTCTCCATAAATCCCAGTGAGATGCCATCTGCCCCTCTCCGAGGACTCCACTAAGAAATCGATATGGTTTTGTGAGAAACCCATGATACTTCCATTTTCTTGATATTTCCAGAGAAATGCCAAGCCTCATGCACTCCCTTGGGCTTCAACAGTAAAGACCCCTTCAAAATCCAATAATCAACCCACTCTTTCTTTTATCACTTTTTGTTTCGCATAAAAAGATAAAGTTGGGTTTCTTTTGAGTAACTATCTCTTTTATGAATTGAACAGCTCGTTGGTTCTCAAGACCCCGGCAATTCCAACTTAGGACATTCATAATTCTTGGCGGGCCTGCGAAATAGTTACCGCCCCAAACATGTTTTTTGTGTTGACATTTGTTTCAGTTTCAATTTCCATGCCATTGTTGTCCATAGTTTGATTGATCATATTGATTGGGCTTGATGCATGGGAGCGCAAACTAATAGTGTCCATATTTCCTTGTAAGTCAACGTGGCCCATTCTTCTCCTTTTATTCTCCAAAATCAACAAGGATTCCTCCACAGTTGACCCATTTAATTCACCAGCTGTGTCATCAATAGGTGATTTGCCTCTTTCTACATTTCAAATTTTCTCAAACAACTCTCCCATATTCTCAGCATTTGCACTCTTAATCACAGCCTCATTTTTGTCCCCTATAATCGGCTGAATCAATGAAAATCCCTGATTTTTAGTGCTTGAACCTCTTGACTAGAATCTTCCCGTTTGAATTCCTTCACCGTTTGTCGTATGGGCGGCAGTAGTCATCGAACCACCCATGCCAGCAACGCCTCCAGGTTTGTTTATTGAACCCCATCGCAGCCATCTTGCACCAATTGAATGGCTTTTCCGTCATGGGACAACTTTCATATCAGACTATATGATTTTTCCAATTGATCAAATGGGGTATCAAATAATCTTTCACAAATTTTTTTAGAGTGGCCAAGAACACCACATATGAAACAAAATGTAGAAAGATCTTCATACTTAAAGTGAGCATAGCATACCATACCTCCTATTCATTCAAGTTTCTTCTTCCTTTTAAGAGGTTTGTCAATATTAATCTTCACACGGACCCTTAAGTAGTCTCTCCAAACACTAATGAAATTGTTTGGGTCCGATTTCACAAATGTGCCTATGTAGTTTCCAAGATCACGAACTACTCTTTCAAACATAAATCCCGCAGTCAGATTGTGTATTTGGATCCAAAAATCCAACTTGTTTAGAATAACTGATCGCGGATTGTCTCCTTGTTTAAGGTGTTCAAAAATCAATGAAATATGATCAAATGTCCACGGACTCCCTTCCATAACTCCATCTCATGGTAGAATTGAAATAGGTATAGATTATTCTCCAGTTCTTTAATGTAGACACCTTGACCTGGCTGCCATAACATTGCCATCTTATTCTGCATTGCTTGAAAATCAATTGATCTTTTCGTAAGGAAGAGACCAACAAGGCACCACCTATCATCGGTATCTGATAAATCTTCCTCTCATCATATAGTATCCTCTCATCCTCATCATCCTCTATATTTAACACATCATACTATTCTTCTAATGTAGGATTAAACCGATTCATAGGATCCATGATAAACCGAACGTAAGCTTATGAAAATTGGTAACAAAAACAACAACACTGTGATGACTCAACACTTCAAAATACAATATAGGAACAAACTATTACCATGTCAAAAGACAAGACTTTTTTTTTATGAGAAAGAAAAGTGAATTTTTGCCTATTTGATTTCTAAAATCATCTTTCAAAATTTATAATTGTATATATTATAATTATTTAGGAATTTTTTTTAACAAAATTAAAGCTATTAAAATAACGTGCATACAATTTCATAATAAATAGTATAAACTTTCACAATTCAACTTAATTAATGATTTATAAATGTCCTTATACTATAGAAACAAATTAAGTGTTCCTATTATAAAAAATTTCTATATATATAAATTTAATTAATTGGATGTAAAACACCAACATAAGATTTGACAGCAGAGCCAAACCACAAGCTTTTGCCATGTTCTTCAACTTCACTAACAGATTCAAGTGGGGCGTCGCCGCCGCCATCCAAAGCTTCTAAAATATTTCCATCTCTGTCAAACTTAATGGCGACTGGGTCTCGAATCCAACTCGGTAACACAACTTCGTCGTTAAACTTTCGGTGAAATAAGCTTTTGATGACGGCTCTGCCAGTGTTCAAAGCTACCCAAAACTCACCATTTTGGTTAGTTTTAATGTTGTCTAAGGACCGTCCTAGTTGTGCGAAGAGTTCCAAGGTTTGTGCCTTTGGTCCTCGAAGCCAATACCTAAAGATTTTCATTGTGGTAGACTCAACTAGGAGGAGAAATGACTTATCGTTGCTTAGGGCCACACCATTTGGAAATGCAAGGCCTCTGAGCAAAACTGTTGTTTTCTTTGTTCGTGGGTCGTATTTGATTAGTCTTCCTGTTCTTTCTCCACTCAAGACTGAGTACAACCATACCCTTTCAATTTCACCCAAAGAAATCATAATAAATACACCAAAAAATATATCATTAATAAAAATGTAAGATGCTCAAATTTTATTTGTTATGTACTCGCACTGCATAGATGTGATGTCTTGTAAATAGTTAGTAATAATAATTATTAATTTTAATTATGTTGATTTAATACTTCATTATATTATTGTAATACGGTTACTTCTAATTAGTATTAAATACTACTATCTTTTAACTTTTAGAAAAAATCTGCATATGTGGTGAGGCTTATTTGCTTTATTTTTAGGGATTTTTTCAATAATATACTTAAAATACAAACTAATTACAAAAATCCCTTAATAAATCTCAATTACAATAATACCTTGACACATCATCAAAAAAGAAACAAAAATAATTCCAAATTCCGTTTTTTTTTTTTTAAAAAAAAATTTCCTGTGTTTTCAAAAGTAACTTTTTGGTTACTTATAATGCTGATAAGAAACTAATTAGTTCCTTTTACATTTTAAAAAAAAAAACTTTATTTGTATATCATATAGTTTGAGATACAATTTAATTACCTTTAAAACTTATTTGTAAACATCTTGGTATCTTAATATGTAAAATACATTTGGGTAACCTTAAAGTTTATTTTTGAAACTAATGAGTTATCATGTAATATAATAAGCTACTATTTTTATATACCATTTACTTTATATACATTTTTGTTACTTTGAAATCTGTGTTAATTTTTAGATATATTACATTGTTTTGTTATTTAAATACTTTTATATTACTTTTTTTATTTTTCTTTTATAACAGTATTTATGTTACCTTCAAGTCTATTTAATAAACTAATAAGTTACAATAAAGTTGAAAAAAAAAACTCACATAATATACTAGTAAAATATTTAAATATTTAAATTGCGAAATCGTTTGAAATTACATTTTTAATTACCTTTTATGTTTATGTAGAAACTAATTAGATTTCATATAATATAACAAGTAAGCATAGTTTTATTTAGTATAAGCATTTTTATTTTTAATAATAAATTTGATTTGTTAATTAGATAAAAAGTTGGAGAATGGTAACTAATCAGTATATAATTTGAGATACATTTTTGGTTTTTTCCAAAACTTAATTGTATACATTTTAATAATAAGTTAGTTATTTTTATGTTATATTATAATATCTTATTATTTAAAATACATTTGAGTAACCTCTAAGTTTATTTTATTGTAGAAAAGGGTAGAAACTAATTACAAATTAAGTTTTCTTTAAATTATTAAAATAATTTAATGGTAGCTAATCAGTATATAATTGGTATCATAGGTACCTCAATAGTTTATTTTATTTTTGAAATAAGGAAAAAATATATGTTCCCACATCTTAAAACGATCACATTAAAGAGTAGATCACAATGATAATTTTTTAACTTAAGCAAGCAACAATATGGTCAGAAAATAATTTTACGAATTTTGTTACTTTTTGGTTAACTAAATGAAAAATAGAAAAATATATATTTGCTCATCGTCACCACAATTAAAAGTAACTATTTAGTTGCTTATGATACCGAAAATAATACTTAGAAGTAACTATAAAGTTACTTTACCACACAACATGAAAATGATTCATTCTTTTATTAATATGCATTTTTATTCATATAAAAAAAAACTTTCAATTACTAATGATGGCAATTAAAAAAGGGATAATTACGTATTAGAACGTCTATTTCAAAGTATTTATGATATTATCTTTGACTATTTAATTACTTCAAATACCGCTAGGATTCTCTTTCAAAACAAAAAATACCACTAGTATTCGGTATTAATTTTAACACGTGTGTCGAGATTAAAAATGAATCTCAAAAGTATTTATTTTTTTCTTATTACTTTATATATATATAGCTTCACCTTCTTATTTCTTTTTCTTTTATTTTCTAGTTGGAGCATATTATAATATTTCTTTCATTATTTTTCTTTTTAAAATTTCAAAAAGTTTATTCCAGCCACAACATTTATTATATGGACTCAAAAATAACACTATTGTAATCTATTTTTCAAGGTTATCATTTTAACACGTGGGAAACATATATTTTTTTTACTATCTCTATAAAAAGACAATCAACATTCAAGTAACTTTTTTATATTTTGTTAAAAAAAATAATAAAACTTAATAAAATTCAAAATAATATCATAAATTACTTTGAAGTCATTTGTTATGTTATATTTAAAAATGAGCATATCATATACTAATAACAAATTTATTTAATAAAGTAATTTCGATATATTAATTGAAAACTTATAATGTTACTAAATAGTATCTTCAACATAATAGAATCAAAAGAAATATTTAAAGTTGTGTTTTTAGTTATTCCAAGCCTTAATTGGTGATGTAGTTTATAAAAAATTGAGAAATTTTGAAAGTAATACAAGCATATGATTCAAAAAAAAATTAATTACATTAAGAAAATTATTATATATACTAATTTTACTAATAAGTTATATAATATGTGCTTATACTTTATTAATAATTTTTTAAAGTAATAAAAACGTTACTATAAAAATAATAATGTAAAAGTATCTTAAACAAAAGATAACATGGTATTACTGAAAACTAAATTTTTGTAACATGTAATTGATTGTATAATGTTTAAGATACCATTATTCTTATAAGTTTTTTTAAAATACAACAAATTCAGACAACTTTAATATGTATTTATAGTTTTCATTAAAATTAATTGGTATGCTAAATTTTATTTAAGTTTATAATTTAGTTACTTGTTTATTGATAAATTGTAAAAGAAACTATCAATATGAGTGACTTTTTTAGTTAAAGGTAGTAGATAATTTTTTTAAATAAAATAAAATAAAATAATAATAATAAAAATACAAAGTCGTGAGATGTAAAAGAAAGAGACAATCAGACAAAGGACTTATGAAAAAAATAAGAATGGGGAGACAAATAATTTAAAAATAAAAATGGATGAATACAGGACACAAAAAAATGATTGAGATTATAGAAAAGAACTGAAAATAAAAAGAGGTATATTGAGAAATACCTCTTTTATTTATCAATTAACCAAAATTACCTCTAATTTTATATTTAATTGAAACATACCTCTTTTTATATGTATTGTACCTAAAATACCCTGATATAAGGGAGTCACATAGAGAGTATATTGATGTGACAGGGGTAAAATCGGTAAAGTGTTTAAAAAAAGAGGTAAAAATGATAAGTTTTAAAAAAGAGGGTAAAAATGAAAGAGAACAATATAAAAAGAGTATAGAGTCTAATTTCCTCAAATAAAAACTATTGGATAGAAAAAGACAAAAAAACTTAAAGGTTAAACTATCAAACATTGATTTCGGTATAAGCAGATGAGCGAGAACGGTATTTTATAAGGATTATTTAGGTCAAAGATATTTTTATAATTATTTACAAATTAATGTATATAATTGAAAATCTCCCATAAAAAAATATGGTGGTGACTAATGATATTTATATTAACATAATACTAATTGGTTACTTGTTTGTAAGTGTTTAAATTTTATAATTATACAATGGTGACATGTAACTAATAAGTATATAATTGATATGGTTAGCAATTAAATAGTTATTTTAATTTTGAAAAAAGTGAAAAAAATATATACTTTTCACATTTTAAAATGATTATATTAAAAAGTAGGTAACAATAATATTATTTTTGAGCTCAACAAAACAAATTAATGATGCAATAAAAATTATTTTTAAAGTTATAGAAAAGAAAGTGAAATTAATAAAGAAAAAGAAAGAGAGAGAAAGAGACCAAAGAGAAAAAAAATTTAAAAAATAATAAGAATGCAACACATAAGCTGCAGTAGAGTCAAACTAAGGAAAAAAAACCACAAACTCATAATCAAATTAAACGGTAAATTAGGGTATTAATAATGAGCAAAGTTATTTTTGCAATTTAATTGTATGCATGTAAATTTCCCTTATTTTTAAAGTTAATTTGCTAACATAAATAAACATATTGCGCACATATATGTACATACGAATCGACATATCATTTGTACTTTTTTTTTAAATGGATATATCATATGTACTATTTTTTTATTTTTTGAAATGGGTGTATCATATGTACTTAAGATTATTTAAATACATTAATGACAAATGTAAAATTATTAATATTTGGTGGTATTGAATTTTAAATACCTTCTTTGGAATAAGGTGCTGGAATCTGTAAAATAAACTACTCCAGTTTGGGTGTCAATATCCAAAGCATTTGCAAATCCAAAGGGTGAGCCATCAGCAGAAGTGGCAACTGGTTGGGCCAAACCTCCACTGGGCCCAACCATTAGAAGCCCAAAGTAAGCATCTGCAATGTAAAGATTACAAGTGTTCTTGTCAAACTTCAGGCCCAATGGCCTTCCACAGGTTGGCTCGTTCTCTTGGTTCGTTGACCCATCACAGATACTCCTCGGCCTAATCAAACACAGTAGATTTAAAACTGTCATAAATTCGTTGATATAATCAAGTAGTATACATTGCTTCAAGAAAGAAATCTATACAATACATCTGACTAGAATATGGTATATAATATAGTATATATAATATATATAATATGAACTTACTACTTTAATGCAAAGAAAAGGTAATATATTATATATATTATATATTAGTATATTACCGATTAGGTGAGGTGAAGGCAAACTCTTTCCAACCCATGTTTGGTCCATGCCATTTTAGGATTGTACCGTCTGAAAGGCTGACGTAGGGTCCATTTCCATGGCAATCGAAAGCAATGCTTTCTGGACCAGAAGCCCTTGAAACCTCTATCTGCTCATAATTTTTAGGGTACACAAATGAAGCAGCTACAGCTGATGATAAACTCAAAATATAACCAAAAACTAACAAAACCATCATAATAAAAACTGGTGCCTTTAGTATCATCATTCTCATCATATATATTCTCTCTTGTGGTTTCTGGATGCTGCTGCAATATATAATATATGTATGTATTATGTAGATATATATATTATGTATGTAGATATAAAAATTCATGTATATATATAATACTATTCCAACTACCTGTGTTAATGCTCAGTACTCTTCATTATTTGTAACACATATTTCAATAGGGGAAATTAGTACTTTGTTTTTCTTTTAATTGAAACCTTAGAAGTTATAATGATGTGTCAGTTTTTTTCTAAGTCAAGTTGTTAAGTTGGTTCTTTTTGAGGGACAATTTGTTGTAAATTATTTACGAGGGTATTTTAGTCACAAAGATTTAATGATAGGGGACTTTTATTTGCACCCCACCAAATTATAAATACACTCCATTATTAAAAAAAAAACATAAACTTAAATAATTTTTAAAAATTACTCTTGATATTTTTTTTAAAATTTTTTTCTCACATTATTTTATGTTAATTTTAATACTTATTTTGATTTTATTTTCATAATTTTTTCTAACTCATGTATACATTTTTTTTTTAATTTTTTACTAAGAAAATTTCATAAAAATTTTTATTTTAATTTTTTTGTCATAATATTTAAAATATAATTTAATTTTATTTGATAGGTATATTTTTTAAGTTTATGAATTGGAAGAAAAAAGTTAAAAAAATTTAGTATAACTAAAGATATAAATTTTATATTAAATTAAAATTATTAAAATGGGGTGCCTTTAGAAAATTTTGGGGTGTAAATAAAATTTCCCTTAATGATATGGGAAAGGAAAATTTTATTTACACCTAAAAATCCTATTTTAATAATTTTTATTTTATATAAAATTTATATCTTTAATTATATGTACTAAGTTTTTTTTTAAATTTTTTCTCCTAATTCATATTCTTAAAAGTATACCTGTCAAACAAAATTAAATTATATTTTAAATATTATGACAAAAAAATTAAAATAAAAATTATATGAAATTTTCATAGAAAAATATATATAAAAAATATACATGAGTTAGGAAAAATTATGAAAATGAAATCAAAATAAGTATTGAAATTAACATAAAATAATGAAGAATTTTTTTTTTAAAAAAATATTAATAGTAATTTTTAAAAATTATTTAAGTTTTATTTTTTTTTTAATAATAGGGTGTATTTATAATTTTATAGGGTGCAAATAGAACTCCCCTATGAGAAATTTAATGGAGAGTTCTATTTGCACCCCATAAGTACGAATCAAGATCTCCTGTAAAAAACTTGTGTGTCATACTGTGCTAAACAAATCTAAGTTTTTGACACGTCAACTAATTTTTTATTTATTAAAAAATTAACTATCTATAAAGTTTTTTTTCCTTAAAATGCTCAAATTAATTGATGTGTCACAATGAGATTGGTTTAATACACTATGAAACACAATCTTTTAACAGAAGATCTTGATTCCATAAGTACACCCTATAATTTTTATTTTCTTAAAAAAATAAAAATTTAATGACATGGACCAATCAAGAATTGCTACGTGGTAATTTACTTAACACTTAACAGTCAGGTACCTGTTCCAGAATTATAACTTAAATATTATTATCGCCAAAAATTAAATTTAGGTATTTATTTACAAATAGGAGTTAAACTTAGATATTTATGCCGTAAATTACTCTAACATTTACATAATTATGCCCCTTTCGTTAGGTAATGTTTCTTTTACCGTTAAAAATTAATATTTTTACCCCTGAACTTTGACCAATATAAAATTTTGCCCCCTTTTATTAAAAGAAATTATTTTAAAAATTATAATATTCTATTAATTCTCAAAAAAATTAATAAAAGGTTATTAATAAACTTGATATAAATATTAAATTAATTAAAAAATATTAAATTTACTTAAAAACTTAAATTATTCCTTAAAAAAAATATTTTCAAATTTTATTTTATTTAAAAACACGTATCTTAAAAAATAACACCAAAATTAATAAATAATTTTTTAAATCACTTACTTAGTTTTAAAATTTTAATTTTTTTTTTAATTTTTTTAATTATTCAAAATATTTTTTTAGGATCTAAATTAATTTTATAAGATTTATTAAAATCAATATTGAATTTTTCTCATTTAAATTTTGAGGGGTACCATTTAATAGTTGTCAAAGTTTACAGGCAAAATTGCTAATTTACAAAGACACGTCAGTATTTAAATGAAATAATGGAATTGAAGGTCAGAAGAACTAAATATAAAAGTCCAGAGAAATTTTTTAATAAACTATATATTTTAAGAGCATAATTAATATTATTAAAAGTTCATGAATTATTAACTATTTTAAAAAAAATAGGTAAAAATACACTTTTTTCGGCCCCTTCTCAATCCATTGTCTGGTTCATGAATTATTAACTATTTTAAAAAAAATAGGTAAAAATACACTTTCTTCGGCCCCTTCTCAATCCATTGTCTGGTTCCACCACTGAGAGAGATTTATTTGTAGACGATGAGCTGAAATGTATGAATGTTACGATCATATATCATAAATAATTACAATACACTATATAATATATATAGCTATTTAATGTATTGTCTGTTAACCAACACATTGTACCAACTACATCTAGAAAATCGTCGCATATTTTGGTTTGGACGTAAATTAATAGTTATGCATGTATATAATATATAATAATTAAACATAAATATTATGTACGTACGCACGTAATCAGGCGGCAAATTTGCGTGTCATGGGGCAGCATTTTGGTGGAGAACAGTTGAGAGAGAGTGGAGATATCTATTATCATTAATGAAATAATCAATTAATAAATATATGGATCTTTCTAAAAGACAATAGGCTGTAAAATTAATTGAATATGTACGTCTTATTTATTAGATTAGTTGGAGAATAAATTATTACTGAGAATGAGGTTGACCGTTGACAATAAGCCATTTGAAATTCGAACATATAAAATTTAATGAGTTATATCCATTTCAAATAATAATAATAATGAGTTATTCTCGAATTAATGCAAAACAAACAACAACTTGCTAAGACCATATTTATCTATAATTAATAATGATATGCACTTATAATTTGGACAATAAAGATACAAATAAAAGTGATGTAAAGTTATAATATAATCTATTTAGTAAAATTTATGGTTTAATAGTGTGTTAAAAAATGATATAAATTTAACACATGCCAAATTATTAATACAATAATACAACATTTGTTATGATACAAAATTTACATCACTATAAATATACAATTTTATTATTTATTTTTATATCATTTTTAATATTTTATTAATATTAACTATAGCATTAATTATTAATTATTTATATTATTTTTTATTGACTTACATAAAACTAATGATAATTTATTATCTTTTATACTTTTAATAAAAATATTAAATTTTACATTAAAAGTTTATCATTGTGTATTGAATAGAATATAGCGCTAAAAATTAATTTAAAGATATCACAAATTTTTTTCTTTTTAAAATATAATACAATTTTTATCTTAAATAAAAATAAACTAAGAGATCCAAATAAATATTTATCATTTACGAAGGTGGTGGAGTAAGAGTTTCTGTCATCAATAGAAAAAATATACTTAGGACATCATTTATCTAAAAATGGCTGTATGGCGAGATATCTTATAGTCAATGCTTATTTATATTTTCTCAGATTATATAAAATTATCTTAATAATTTATATATTTTTTTTCTTATATTTCTTACTATTTTAATATTTTTCTCAAACGAAGATTATATCTTATTAATTTGTATTTTTTTCCCTATAGTCTTTATTTTTCTTTTATATTTCTCTCAAACTTATTGCCTTAATAATTTGTATGTTTTTTTGTTTGTGATGTTTGCAAGTATAAAATTAGTGATATTTTTTTTGTTAGAGATTTTATAACAATGGAAGAAAATCAAGATTTATTACAACTCTATTGTAAAATAATACAAGGAGTAAAATAAGAGACTGATTAAATATATGTTACAATACATATATATACACTATATATTATATATATATATATGAAAGGTAGAAGAGAAGATTACAACACATGCAATATAAAATATGTATATATATAATAAGAGAATAATATATATAAACACTCACTCACAACCTTGAGTGTAGATTAGTGGGGATCACCATGACTTGAACAAGGTATTACACCTTTGTCCAAAAGCTTATTTCCCCCTATCTCTAAGCACTAAGGGAACTCTCTAGGAAATAGCTTTGGGAATTATCAAGCCTTAGGGTTTTCTAGCAATGTGCATTTTTTGATAGAAAACTTCATCTCTCTCAAATGAGCACATTAGACTCCTTTATATAGTGTTTAGGTGATCACACTTAGAATTCAAACTCACCATCTCATTTCTCTCATATAAAGAGCATTAATATAGTTTGTAACAACTATATTTCAAACCATTTGAATCCTATCATCAAATTGTGTAACATCTCTTTTATTACACAATATTATGATCAACCAAAAGAAGTTACAAAAGCAATTAACTTTGTAACTCTTCTCCATGTTATAAAGTGTAGGTTACAATTTTAGGTTAAATAAATTATATGTTACACAATTTATTTACCAAACACCTAATACATATTATTCACATAATAATATATATTACTACATTTTAATCTACACTTATTATATTATAAAATAATATAACAATCCCCCACTAGATTAAAATGTGTAACACACTTGTAACATTTATTTAATCAATCAAAATATTATATCAAAATATAACATTCCCCCACTTTGATTGAATAAATACACACTTTCAAAGAAGTCTTGCTTAGGTGCATTAGGTAAAATGTCTTTCGACTTGAATTTTACCTTAGTGTAGTTACCACAAAGTTTGATGAAATTTTGGTTGCCGTAGCATTGAACCACTATTTCTTTAGTACAAACCGGTGATAACACACACACCCTCGCTAATGCTCACTTGAGACCGCTTGTCTCGCTCTTGCACCGTTAATGGCCATGTGCAAAATTCCAATTCATAGACTAGAGAATACTCCCAATTCTCATAAGAGGCGGCACCACCTAGTCCATATAGGTGGAGTTTTAGTGTCTCACCACTCGTTAGACACTTCTTAAGCTTAAGTGAGTTTTCTTAAGCTTAAGCTCCATTAAAAAACCTTTTGGTTTTAACCCTCAATTTTACAACATGTACTCATCCATAGATGGGACAATTGAGTACCACATTCACTCTATTGACTTGTTATTACCTATTGAACTTAAGACTAGATTTTTACTAGTGTTAAGATAGGTTACCATCAATGAGCAAGACGCTAAGGGAGTTCAGGTCCCATCCCTCGAAAATTCATGCTTTAATCTTGTACGGAGATTAAGCGATTTGTTATAACCTCTCACTATTGATTCCATGTGAATCATGCATGCCAAAAATATAGTGTTCACTTTGTGACCACTTTTCTCCTTAAGTACTTAAGCTTTGAAAATTTAATCATAAAAGATTAATTTTCACACAACTCAAATTCTCAATAATTTTGATACCATGCATATCAAAATTAAACACTAATTTAAACACCAAACATGTCTAAATTATACTTTATTTTAAGACACCAAACATGTCTTAAACTTTTCATATTGGAGTATCACCCCCACACTTTCACATTTCACTATCAAGATAATATCTTGATTTTAAAATATAAAAGACCACTTTGTCTCTATAATTTTTCTTAAATTTAATTTCCTTCTTGAAATTATTTTTACCAAAAATTTGACACCAAATATGTCAATATTTTCACTTATGCACATAGCCAAACTTGATTTAGAATTTGAATTCAAAATCAAATAAATTAATCAACAATGTCTCAACACATTGTGGCTCACCCCCACATTTCTAGCATAGTGTATATAAAATATCACTTTTGTGTATTTCCTCTTGAAATGACTTTTTAAGGTCACCTTAAAAATATCATTTGACATTTTTAGTTTTCTCAACAAAATTAAAATGTCAAACTCACATTACTACTCATCAAATAATGTGATTATTTTTACTCATAATTTTAAGGTTATCTCCTTATTGAGATTAGCCCAAAATTATACCAAAGTTAACAAAATTCTCAACAATTTTGTTCACAACTTTGATCATTTAAGATTCAAAATTGCTCTTCCAATTTATGGCTCATTTCACAAGTTTGGATCCACTTTTAATCCATTTGTTCTTGCTATGACAAGACAATTCTCATAAGTGTAACTATCATATAGTTCACTTTTCTTATCTCATAATATGAGATGATTATCTCTTATAATCCAATAAAAGATGTAACTTCTCAAAAGCCATCTTTTATTATCTCATAAAGTGAGATGTTCACCACCAAATTGAAAAAGAATTTAAAATATTCTTTATTCATAAAATAGATGATAATAATTCTCACAATAATAATAAACACTATTTTACTACTATCAACATTATTATCATGCTATGTAACTCATATATTAATATAATATGTATGTTACTAATCAACATCTTATATGTAACATACACATGAGATCAATATTAAATTCACAATATATATGTTACATATCTCATATATACATATATATAACATATATACTATAATATACATATATATCATATAAATATAATATATATTAATTACACAACTATATATGTTACATATCTCACACATATATATAACATATATACACTTTAATATACATGCATGATATATATTATATACACATATATATTATATATGCATATCTCATATAAATACATAGAAATAATTATTTCTACATATTTAATCTCACTAATATATATTATACCACATGCTCTACATATATATAATATATATTACTCATATATACATGTTATATATTATATATCTCACATATATATACAATAACATGATATAAATTTCAAATATCATATATATAATATGATATAAACACATGATCACATATATATAACTCATATATATATCATATAACTCACATATATATATCATAAATATATATTATATTACTATAATATAAAATATACTAAATCACATAATATTCATGACCACCATGCTCACCCATGAATAGTTTTCACACAAAATCTCTTATCCTTGTATTCTCTCAATCTTGATTTATCACCTCTTCCATTGAAAAGGAATAAGCTTTTGATTGTTAGAGATTTTATAACAATGGAAGAAAATCAAGATTTATTACAACTCTATTGTAAAATAATACAAGGAGTAAAATAAGAGACTGATTAAATATATGTTACAATACATATATATACACTATATATTATATATATATATATGAAAGGTAGAAGAGAAGATTACAACACATGCAATATAAAATATGTATATATATAATAAGAGAATAATATATATAAACACTCACTCACAACCTTGAGTGT
This sequence comes from Cannabis sativa, assembly GCF_029168945.1. Taxonomy (NCBI): domain Eukaryota; kingdom Viridiplantae; phylum Streptophyta; class Magnoliopsida; order Rosales; family Cannabaceae; genus Cannabis; species Cannabis sativa. Next base: position 27,440,886 of record NC_083608.1, read on the forward strand.
AGATTAGTGGGGATCACCATGACTTGAACAAGGTATTACACCTTTGTCCAAAAGCTTATTTCCCCCTATCTCTAAGCACTAAGGGAACTCTCTAGGAAATAGCTTTGGGAATTATCAAGCCTTAGGGTTTTCTAGCAATGTGCATTTTTTGATAGAAAACTTCATCTCTCTCAAATGAGCACATTAGACTCCTTTATATAGTGTTTAGGTGATCACACTTAGAATTCAAACTCACCATCTCATTTCTCTCATATAAAGAGCATTAATATAGTTTGTAACAACTATATTTCAAACCATTTGAATCCTATCATCAAATTGTGTAACATCTCTTTTATTACACAATATTATGATCAACCAAAAGAAGTTACAAAAGCAATTAACTTTGTAACTCTTCTCCATGTTATAAAGTGTAGGTTACAATTTTAGGTTAAATAAATTATATGTTACACAATTTATTTACCAAACACCTAATACATATTATTCACATAATAATATATATTACTACATTTTAATCTACACTTATTATATTATAAAATAATATAACATTTTTTGTTGTCCTTCTCTTTTTTCTTTTATAACTTTTTAAGCTTTGTAATTATTTCTTTCCTTTCTTTTTAATAAGTTAATGCATTCCAAATTAAAATATACCATTGATGATTAAAACAATTGAGAAAAACGGATGATAGATTAGGTGCCATACGCACCCACTCTAAATTAGTGTATATATGAGTAATTTACGGTATAAATATTTAAGTTTAACTCTCAGTTATAAATAAATACTTGAGTTTAATTTTTAGCAGTAATTATACCTAAGTTATATTTCTAGAACTCCGTAAGTACCTGACTATTAAATGTCAAACTATTATCCACGTGTCATTTTTTTATTAGTATATTAAAATTAGATATTTATTTGCAACTAAACTTAAGTATTTATACCACAAATTATTCGTGTGTATATATATATGAAAAAGTCCAACATTTTTTTTATCTTTTTTCACAGTTTTGTCTTGATATCAAATTAATTCTGGAGACTATCAAACAAAGAAGTGGCTGTAGTTTAGTGGTAAGAATTCCACGTTGTGGCCGTGGAGACCTGGGCTCGAATCCCAGCAGCCACACATTTTTTTTTTTTCCTTCTGAAATGGCTTGTTATTGTTGTTTAACTATTTCTTTTTCTCCATACAAAAAATAAAATTATTCATCATATCAAAATAATTATAATAAATGAAAAAGTTTATTCCTTCATAGTATAAGTTTTTAAAAAGTTCTATCTTATGCAAATGAGTCTTTATTTCTACCCTCAAAAAATTACAGTAATAATCTCTAAAGTTACGATTTTTATAAATTTGTCAGTCCATAAGTTAATTGATCCGTTTGTTCATTTTATAAAAGCCACGTGCTGAGAAATTATCAGTCCAAATCACAAAGTTAATTTAATAATAATTTAATTCTTTAAAAACAAAAAGATAAATAAATTATTTTATCTTTTTCCTTTTTTCATCCTTAGCTTGACTCTTCTCTTCTCTCTCCCCTTCATCTTCATCCTTCTATGCCTAAACCTCCGTAGATACTAGCTCCAGCCTTCATATTACAGTATACGTTTTTAAAAAGTTCTACTTATGCAAATAAGTCTCTATCTCCACCCTCAAAAAATTATAGTAATAATCTCTAAAGTCATGATTTTCATAAATGTGTCAGTCCATAAGTTAAATGATCTGTTTGTTCATTTTATAAAAGCCACATGCTGAGAAATTATCAATCCAAATTATAAAGTTAATTTATAAATAATTTAATTCCTTTTTTTTTTTTTTAAAAAAAAAAAGATAAAAAAATTATTTTATCTTTTTATTTTTTTCATTCTTAGCCTCACTCTTCTCTTCTCTCTTCCCTTCATCTTCATCCTTCTACGCTTGAACCTCCATAGCCACTAGCTCCAGTCATCATTTTTGCCTTACCCACTCACTGTCCTATCTCGCTTGAACCCCAATCTGAACAACCCCATCGCATCACCCCAAAATCCAGGCCACCATCCTCAGCTTCTCCCTTTCTCTTCAACCCAGCGTCGCCCTCCATTCGAGCTTCGCTTTTCTCAGATCCGTTTGAGCCAGACTACTCCAAGATCACACCGTCATCCCCTATGCTTCCCTTTCACTCCTCATCCTTCTTGCTGCCCAAAAACCACCCCCACCAAAAATCCACCACCCACTCCAATTTGGGAGCCCAAAATCTCAGGTCTGGAACATTTTGAGCAAAATAGTTCTTTAACGAGAAGTGTAAAAAGAAAGTGGATCGGCAAAAATAGATAAACCTAAAAAAATACTGATGCTGAGTTGTAACAACCAAGTTATCAGACATACAACCCCAATCAACTACAGAGAAAAGTTAAATGTAAAAGTCCATCCAAAAATACTATTAACAAATAAAACTTTTCTATTAAATGGGTAGACAATCTTCATCTGAGATTCTAATTCAACATGAATATTTGGTCCCTTAAATTCTGAAACACGCTTACAATAGCCCTTAAATGGATCCTTGCAAATTTTTACTGTAGTACCAGTTGCACCATCATATGCTTGTTGGAAAACATATTTTATCAGGATCTTACTTTTACTACTCAAGTATGTTAGATTAATCTAATCTAATACCCTAACATTGGTTCTTAAGAAAACATAAAAGATTTGAGAAATTCTTACAGTGTGTAATGACCACATACTTAGGATATAGATTAGTAGGATAATTAGCATTAATCATTTACATTTTATGGTTATATGTTAATATCTTGTGTTGTGGGTTCTATTTTTAAGAAATAAGCATTAGGATTATAATTTTCTCAATTCTAGAAATTTTATTAAACTCTAGGTGTATTGTTTATGCTATATGTGAAAATTAATATTTTTATAATTTTTGCTCGGCAATGATAAAAAATGCGACAGATCGATGGTCGGTAGAGTCACATGAGTTAGTTTAGAATATCAGGTTTTAGGCGGGATTATGATTATTGACCATTTTATCTCTAAGCCTTAAGATTGCTTAAGAGTGAAGTATGGACAAAATTAGAATTTTGCCATTTATTTGGATGTTGTCTTTGGGATATTGTAGATTTATCTCACATGTTCTTATTTGTGGAGCTAGAATAAAAACATAGAATCAGGGGTTTATTTCATTTATAGCAAATAAGAAAATCTAAAGAAATCTTATCCTTCTCTTTCTCTCTCTCGTGACCCTCTTTGAACCAAGGAAAAACCAAATTTAGGCTACCATATTCAAGCAATTTTGAGCAAGGATTGAGGAGAAACCTTAAGCCAAAGTCAAAGGTAAGTTTTAGATACTTTATTCCTTGTTGTTTATGAAGTTTTAAGTTTGGTTCTTTTTTGTGATTTTTGGAAATTCGGGGGTTTAGTTTTATTTGAGGTTGAATTGTGTTAGAGACTATTTGAATTTAGTTGTTTATGGCTTATTTTTGGAATTAGTAGCAACTGATCAATTATTGGTCCAAATCATAAAGTTACTTTAATTCTTCTTTTTTTTTTTAAAAAAAAAAAGATAAATAAATTATTTTATCTTTTTCCGTTTTCTTTTTTCATTCTTAGCCCGACCCTTCTCTTCTCTCTCCCATTCGTCTTCATCCTTTTACACTTGAACCTCCATAGCCACTAGCTCCAACTATCATTTTTGCCTTTCCCAGTCACTGTCCTACCTCACTTGAACCTCGATCTAAACAACCCCATTGCATCACCCCAAACTACAGGCCATCGTCCTCAGCTTCTCCCTTTCTATTCAACCCAATGCTTCCCTCCATTCAAGCTTTTCTTTACTCAGTTCTGTTTGAGCTAGACTGCCCCAAGATCACACTGTCATCCCCTATGCCTCCCTTTCACTCCTCGTCCTACTCGCTACCCAAAACCACCCCCACCAAAAATCCACCACCCACTCTAATTTGGGAGCGCAAAATCTAAATTCTGGAACATTTTGAGAAAAATAGGTCTTTTAACGAGAGGTGTAAACAAAGTTGAAAGGCAAAAAATAGATAAACCTAAAAAATTACTGATGCTGAGTTGTAACAGCCAAGTTATCAGATATACAACCCCAATCAACTACATAGTTTAATGTAAAAGTCCATCTAGAAATACTATTAACAAATAAAATTTTTCTATTAAATGGGTAGACTTGCCTTGCAACCTTCATCTGAGATTCTAATTCAACAAATATTTAATCCCTTAAATTCTAAAATATGCCTACAATAGCCCTTAAATGGACTCTTGCAAATTTTTACTGTAGTACCAATTGCACCATTATATGCATGTTGGAAAGCATATTTTACAAGGATCTTACTTTTACTACTCAAGTATGCTAGATTAATCTAATCTAACACCCTAACATGGATTCTTAAAAAAAACATAAAAGATTTGAGAAATCCTTAAAGTGTGTAATGACCACATATTTATGATATAGATTAGTAGGGTTATTAGCATTAATCATTTGCATTTTATTGTTATATATTAATAGTTTGTGTTGTGGGTTCTATTTTTAAGAAATAGGCATTAGGATTATAATTTTTCAATTTTTGAGATTTTATTAAATTCTAGGTGTATTGTTTATGCTATATGTGAAAATTAATATTTTTATGATTTTTGCTCGGTGGTAATGAAAAATGTGACGGATGGCCAATAGAGTCACATGAGTTAGTTTGGAATATCAAGTTTTAGGTGGGGTTATCACCGGTTTGTTATCAAGGAATAGTGGTTCAATGCTACGGCAACCAAAATTTTGATAAACTTTGTGGTAATTACACTAAGGTAAAATTCAAGTCGGAAAACATTTTACACTATGCACAAATGCAATGGTTTCTATTAGAGTGGAGTTATTTAATCAAGTGGGAGAATATTATATTACTCCATAATAATGTTTGATTGATTAAATAAAATGTTATGTTATAAAATTATTTGCTACAAATGAGATATTATTTAATCTAGTAGGGGAATGTTATATTATTTTATATAATATAATATTTAGATTAAATAATTAAGTGTGAAAAAGTATTAATTTTATCAAATTGTAACATACATTATGGAGTTACAAAATGTGTAGAATGATCACAAAATAGGAGTTGCAAATCCTTTAAATTGATGATCACTTGAATATGTAACTCTCATCTCTTTTTTACTCTTAAAGTAAAAGATGTTACTAATTATTTATGAATGTGAATGAATGATAGCTATTGAATATATAGTTGTTGGAGACTTGATTTATTCATTTATAAGGTGTATAAATGATTCAAAATTAACTGGAAGTGATTTGGAACACTTTGGAGAAGAATTGGCTAAAGCTGAAAAAATGATAACTAGTAACTAGTTACTGTTTTTTTCAGCATACAATTTCATACGTTTTTGAAAGTTGGGAGTCTTTCTAACAGCCCAAAACTCCTCCAAATTACCCAATTAATACCATAAACGCCTAATTTATGATTGGTAACATCCAAGGGCTTTATGGTGGTCATTCATGTTCATATGAGAGTGAAAACTCTATAAATAGATGCCATATTGTTCACTTGTAAGAGAAGTAGTTGAAACCATTTGTTGTGGTTAGAACCTTGTGAGGATATGCTCATCCTTAGACACTAGGCTGAGCATATGAGGCTTGATAAATCCTTAAGAGCATTTCTAGAGTTTCCCTAAGTGTCCATATGAGGGAGGAAATGACTTTTAGGACAAAGGTCCTTGAGCCTTGGTCAACCTTTTTGTGTGTTATTCTTCTTCTTCTTCTCTAGCCTTGTTGTAATCTTGATGAAATACTTTTATTTGTGTTTTGAGTATTTTGATTGTAATCCTCCTATTCTCTCTTGTAATAAGAACTTTTCCAACAGATCTTTCATACAAGGAGCAACCAGTACAAATCCTTGACACAAAAGATTAAGTCCTTCGGAACAAGACCATATCATTGGTCAAGGTACTATAGAGAAACAGTAAGCTGGAGGAAACTACCTGGAAATTTGAGTTCGATATGAGGGCTCAATATCCAGAGTTATTCATATTAGGTTTTGAGAACAAAATCCTTTTAACAGGAGAAAATTATAATGAACGTGCAGTTAAATCATTGAGATTAGCAAATAATTAAGGATTTAATTATTAATATATAATTATGTGCTATTTAGTAAAAAATAGGGCTTATTATCAGAAATAGGCCATTTGAAAATAATTTCTCAATTTAGGAGATTTATTTGAATTCTAAGTGTATTAATTACGTTATATATAAAATTTCATATTTTTTATATTTTTATGTCCGGTAATAATGGAATACGATATTTGGCCTATAGAGTCACTTAAATATGGTTATGTACCTCGGTTTTAGAGGAGCACTACAGTTAGACATCTGGAATGTCGAGATTATTCAAGATTATGGCTTTGGTCCATTTTAGCCTAAAGTGTTGAGAATAATTCATGGTAAAGTAAGGACAAATGTGTCATTTACCCTTAACCTTAGAAATAGTTATTAGTGTGATCTAGCTTTCTCTAGATAAGTTTTGGCTGAATAGTTAAAAGTATTAAGTAATAAATTAAGTGATTATTATCAAAGTTAAATAAGAGAGCAGTTAGAAATCTCCTTCTTCTTCCTTTGTCCAGCCAAGCTAAGGGCAACAAACCAGAGATTTTATTTTCAATTTAGACCATAAATTAGAGGCTTTTTGGTTTAGCCATATCAAGCTAACATTCTTCTCATTATATTCAAAGTAAAAATTAGGTTTTCATGCAATATTTTTTTGGTTTTAGCTTCTGTGCAAGTTAGGGGTGTTTAGGTTTATTTTTTGCAGTTATTTAAGGTTATTGAAGTTGTTTGGAGTGATTTTTGTTGCCTGTAGTAAGGTTTAAGCTTGAGTTAAGTTTTTAATCTCAAGCTTGGACCTTTAATGATAATTTTTGATTTACAAGCTTGAAGATGATTTTTCCACTTAGAATATGTTGTGTATGGATCAATTAGGTGGTGTATAGCATTTGAAGAGATTTGGGATAGAATTCTAGGAGAAATAAGTTTTTTTTATCTTTATGTAAAATCGGTCTATTGTTTTTAGCAGTTAGAGACCTAAAAAATCTCGTGCCGTTTTGAGGAAAAGACCTACCTTTTTTGTGGTATTTTTCTCAAGAATCTCATTTTCAGTGTTTTCTTGATCTTTAATGTATTTCCATGCTATTTATCGATAGAAAAACTTTTAGTTTTGAGTCTATGTCTCCTAAAAGTGATTTAGCGTATCAATTATCAGTTTTACGTATGTTGTGACTTAGGGGCCTGTAAACCATCACACAATAATTTTCACTCAAGTTGAGGGCACACCTAAATTCGAAATCAACATATGATTAGTATAATAATATCATATATTATTACATGTTTAGCATGCATGTTTATGAATGCCTATTAGATAACATATTAGTAACAACAGTATTAGTGTACATAGAATTACATTGAATACTGACGGATATATATGTGGCATAGTACTGCTTGGCGCTATCACATTAGTACGACTAGAGTACCGAGTATAGACTAATATTATGGTCAATAGTACTATCGTACGAATGTTCTAGATTCAGTATGCGTGGGACGTAGAATAGGATTGTAATTAGGTGTATGACTGCCCAGTTATAATCTAGTTTATGTTATGTTATGATTATGCTTTTCTTACTGAATTTGTCAATTCACAAATATTACTTGTATGAATAGGTAAAGGCAGCTAAGGTTGTATAGTTATGAGCACGAGTAGATGAAGATTGTACATATCAGGACTGTTAGACATGGAGTGTTCGATCTTTGAAGCTGCAGACTTTAATTTGATAGTCGTTAGGTAACAACTTTTGTAACTAAATATTTTGTAAAATGTTTATAACTTTAGAAACAGGATCTCAAATTATGCAAAGTGTTTAATTATTTAAGTTTAAAGTTTAATTAAGAATATTTTAAATTATCCATGTTTTTTCATAAACCCTTTGATTAGCAAATGAGTGCATAACATTAAGAAATCACGATAACATGCCCAATTTAGTAGAGTGTTACAACATAACCAGAGCATTAAAGGTTTAGAGGATTTTCACATCATCCCGCATCAGCATATTACGGGACCGTCATAGTTCGTGGCCTTGGGAAAGATCTCAAACCTATATGGAAACAATAAGCGTTTGTGATGCTTGAGCCCCAAAGGCTTGGGGGTAAATGTTATCCGTGTTTTTGGATAGCTAGTAGGTGGGAAATAAAAAAAGCCCAACAGGGGAACATGGCCCAATTGATGAGTCCAAATGAATAATGCATGCGACCTACCTATCGGAAGGATGAATCTGGAAACTTGAAGCTAGACGCGCTAAGAATGTTCTCCAAAAGTGAAGCCAGATGGACCTACAGTCCTTTAAAAAGAAAACAAGTATAAATCAAGAGAATACCCGTAAGAGACCTTTGAGAACGAAATATGAAATGGTGTCTTATAGCGGCAAGGGTCACAAAAACCAACCCACATGGCACACTTTTGACGCGATCCCGATGTAACACCCCGATTTCCCGAGATGTCACATAGGATAGTCCGTATAAAACAATTTAATAAGATAAAGACAAACAAATACTTCTTTATTGAAAAATATCCAAGCATGAGATCTCATTGTTTAAAACAAAATTCTTTTAGTACTGTAAACTTAAATAAGAACTGGTTAAGTCAAAATAATAGTTCCAAAATTTTAGCAGTTAAAAAAACATTAAAAGCAAAATACTATGTCAGCCCCCCTAACATGCGGTCCACGCCTCGAGCTCTTCAATCTCACTGCTTAGCCTTACCCTTACCCTTACCTGCACACAGAGTACCCGTGAGCTAACGCCCAGTAAGAAGAGCTATGTAGGACATAACCCTCCTAACTAGTTACTTGACATAATTTGCTCTTTAATATTAATCAACAGTAATTCACATTCCATAAATATATCCACAACGCATGTTGTTCTCACATGCACACATCAAGTCTCATACCGCACATTATACTCACATACGATAATCACTATACACTCATGTTGATCAGACATGAGGTAACCTGCCCTGCCTTGTGTTATTCTCACACTTGGCATCCAACAGGGCAATTAATTACCATAAGTTGTACCCACCCATGATAATGTTATAACCTGCAAGTGTTATGCTCACACAAGCAGCAAGACCCTAATATTATTCTCATGCTAACGATGCTCACAAAATATAAGGAAATCACAACACAATCAAATTAAATAACAAACCAACCCAAGTTGTATGCATAACATACACCCTGTGTACAGATGTCCACTCTTCTTACCTCAGTTGCTAAAACCACACTTGCTACCTCGAGCACCTCAACGAATTTTCTTGTTGAGAACAAGATCCTAGACATTCATTAACACAACAATACACTCAAAATACATTCAAGTATGAATATCTAAACTCATACAGAAACTTACGTAAAAATACGTAACACATAGGTCCATTTCACTTGCATGACACACCATACATAAGCATTTATTATTTTGATTCACACAAACATATTGCATGGACTCAAACAAACATTCTTAACGTAAAACATGAATTCATACAACACATTTTTACGTAAAATTTACTAAAATACTATTTATTCTTATTAAAGTCCAAATAAATAGTTAATTAATCACCAATAATTATAACAAATACCTACAGCAACTAATAAATAATAAAACCTATTCCTTTTGATATCATAGACAGTAAATGGTATTTCAAAAATACATTTTACTATTTTAACAACACTTATCTATTTTTCATAATTAACTTAAGCATTAATTAAGTAAATTCATGAAAAATATCAAAATTGATTAAAAACCGAATCTAACTCTTCTAATACACTTTATAATCTGTAATAAGTCATAAATAATTTTCTTTGAATTTTCTAAGCAACCTAGGTATTTTTCATAATTAAAATAAGAAATAATATCAATAATTCATGAAAAATACATAATCGCCTGAAAATTCAATCTACCAATTTTATAACCGTTTATATATCATAGTCCATCATATAAAATAAATCTAGATTTTTCTGAGCACCCTAAGTATTTTTCATAATTAATTTAGTAAATAACACAAATAATTCATGAAAAATACAAAATTAACCGAAATTCGAATCTACCAATTTTGAAATAGTTTATATCTCATAACTAATCATATAAAATATATTTAGATTTTTCTGAGTAATCTAAGTATTTTTATTAATTAATTTAACAAATAAACCAAATAATTCATAATAAATCAAATAATTGCAAGAAAATTATCAAACTTCATAGTAGGCCTAAGAACACCTAGCACAAGTCAAGAACTGAAAGAAAATCGAAAAATAACCTCCAGAAACCCCTGAACGGAGTGTCGCCGGAGTTCTCGTCGGTTTCGTCGCCGGTAAAGTGTAACTTTGTCTCCGATTGCTCTTGAAGCGTCCTTTCGATTGGGGAAGCTCTCCACAATGCTCAGGACCTCAAAACGATCAAGAAAAGTGGTTCAAGAAGGCAGATCGGGGTTGTCTTCGTCGTTGGCGGTGTACCGTCTTTAATGGAGTCAAAATTTTGGATTTTCGTTTTGGACGTTAAAGCTTCGTTTTCTTACGTCAAAAACAATCCTTAGGGTCCCATGCACTCAAATATAACCTCCCTTGACCCAAGAACAAGCTTAAACACGTTCGAATTCGAGTCCGTAACTAAGCCGCACCTTTGAAGCTTCAAAAATGGCGAATCTTAAAACGACGACTTCCGCCCCTTATACCACGTTAAAAAGCTTCCTTAGGTCGTATATAAGTGATCCCAAACCCCCACGTTCACCCAGGTTGCGCTCCGCTTGAAGAAACAAAAATTTTCGGTATCGTATACGCCGTATACGTGCTCTCTCTCTCTCTCTCTCTCTCTCTCTCTCTCTCTCGTTGGTTCTCTGTTTTGGGTGTACGAAAATAGAGCTTAAAACCTAATTTCTATCGTGTTTAAACCCAAGCAAAATATCTCATTGAACCGAAGTGGAGCGATTCCCATTCCACAAAAATAGGCGTTCGGTTCGTGTATATACATTCGTATTAACAGTACGTAAATATAATCATAATAATAATAATGATAATAATAATAATATCAATAATAAAAAAAACGTTATTAATAATAATAATAATAATAATATAATAATAATATCAATAACAAAACGTTAATAATAATAATAATAATAATAATAATAATAATAATATCCAGATATATATATATCTATTAGGCATTATGCACATGCCAATAAAATTAAATATTATATCATCATAAAAGTAATCCCATACATATTTAAATCCATAAATATGTAACATAATAAAAAATACTCTCAGCTAAATAAAATTACAAAAATACCCTTTCGGAGTTAGCGGATATTACACCCGAGATGTTAGGTGACTTTTCCCTTGTGTCAAACTGCAAAGAGGCACACAACAATAAGGAAACCACATTTTTATCCAATGCCTACTATACTGACATTCTCCTACTCAAGGCTATTGGCACACGCACAATTTTCACTGTCAACAATGTCTCCTTATACAGATGACTATTATATGCAAATCAGACCTCACCTAACTGGCCCAAAGGTCAATATTTAAATGCAATGTACCCTATTAGTGGGCTATTTTAGTCTACAAAACCTTAATGGATATGGGTCAAGCCGATCCATTAGTCAAAGAGCCTATAAATATGGCCTCATCCTTTTATGAAAAAGGTTACGAGTTTTGGTCAGTCATTCTCTTAAGAGAGAAAGTAGTAAAATACTCCATAGCCAAGAGCTTAATAATACTGACTTAGGAACTAAGGTTCTTTAATACCCCCAACAACGTTAAAAATCTCATCTTATTTATTTCATAAACATAATTCCTTTAGCTCAATCATATTTTAATTTGGTTTCTAAAAATCTCAATAAATAATGATGTTTGAGGATCACTTTGAAAACAAAAATCCTTTCACCATATGGTTATACCAGTATTACAAGATTTTTAATGGGATAGAAACGTTGGACAAGAAAGCTTAAAATATGTTTAACGTATATTTTTTTATGGACATTTTCAAAAATCAGTTCTAGGTGATCAAAAAACAACCACAAAAAAACATGTCATAAGCCATTAACCAATCATTCCAGAAAAACCTTGTAACTCCTATCCAAGCTAAATCTTTGTCCAATGTCTCAACACCTATTTAAATGATATAAATTTGTATTGTACAACAGATTCTAACAGCTAGAAACGTATTCTATTGATTTTTAACTTTCATATGTACTAACTCACTCAGTTACATAGTATCAAATGTGATCATTAAGTTACAATCTATTTTTAAATTTATAACTTCTAATATGTCACAAAGTTTATGTTTATTACAATAATATATATATATATGATATAATGTAACCTCTAACACATAATATATATATAGGTGGCGTTTAGTAACACCTTTTTTTTTAATCAGTTTTGTATTTTTAAAATTAGAAAAGTGAAAATATTTTTCGAAATCATATTCTATAAAATTGTTTTCACTTTTTAGCTTTTTAATTGAGAATCAAAATTTTAAAAAAGAAAAAAAAATCAATTTGAATGTTTTTTTAAACAGTTTTATTTTCTTAATGAATATTTTGGACTCCGATTAGACCCGAACATACTCGAACCTAGCCCCAACCCTAGCAACGAACCCGACCCTTAAGTCGACCCGGACCAAGACCGACTTAAATAAAATTAAAAAATAAATAAAATTAAACTTTACATAACACACTTTTATTTTCTGTTTTAAAATTAAAAAATAAAAGTAGTTATAGAACGCATTTTTATTTTTCAAAAATAAAACTTTTACATTCATTTTTGTGATTAAAAAATTAGAAAATAAAAATGTTACCAAACGACAGCATATTGTGTAACTTTTTAAACTTTATTATACATTTGTTAAACAACAAATAATATATAGTCTACCATATAACTTGTTTCTGTGCATTCAGTTGGGATATGATAAGTTGATTATGGAATCAATTGCCTTTCTATTATTACTGCTATCAACAAATATAGTGTATTCTGTTATAAATATTAATAATTATGTGGATGTCCAAATCTTTTATTTATTACCATTAATTGTAATCAACATTCCTCTTCTTCTTAGTTTCCCTTTTTCTTAGTTTCTTAATATCCCACTCTTGTATTTGTATAAATAGGGGTTCACCCCATTGGAATAAACAACTCAGAAATTCTCATTCACTTTCTCTTCTCTCTTCATCTTCTTCTTCTTTCTTCTCATCTATTTTATATTATTTCATAACACGTTATCAGCACGAGTCTCTGCCCAAGCTTCAAGCATGAGTCTCTGCCCAAGTCCCAATGTAAGTATTTTGTTAAAGTTCTTGAATTGTTTTAAAGTCACGATACACTAAATATATATTTATATATATACTTATCTGACTGAAACAATTTCAAGAATCCTTTGTTTTCTTTTTTCTTTTTATCTATATATCTATATATTATATATGTATGTATATGTTTTTATATATTTATTATTGATTTCATATATATATATATTATGTTCTTATCATTCATAATATTTACAATATATGTGTGCCTATGATATGATAGAGAAAATCTATATAAATTATACATATATCCTAAAGATTATGCATCATCGATGAAATATTGCATATATCCTGAAGATTATGCATCATCGATAAAAAATTGCATATATCCTGAAGATTATGCATCCTCGATAAAATATTGCATATATCCTGATGATTATGCGTCCTCAATTCTAGCATATATCCTAAAGATTATGCAAACGTAATATTCATTATATAGTTGATGGATATATAATGAAAGAGATGAATACATATTTATATATATGTTCTTGTATTCTTTGAGGACAATGAAAAGTAATCTAATATCGATATAGATTTTGACAAACATTGCCTGAAGTAAATGTTTTATATTTGTCAAAAAAAAAAAAAAAAGGATTGTATTTATGTGAATACAACTAAAGAATCATTAAAAATGATTATTATTGATGCAATTTTATAGTGGGTTTTGAATACCTAAAAAGAATGTTAAGAAAATTGCATTGCAAAATCAAAGTATAAGAATAACAGTGAGCATGACTAATGTTATTTAAATACATAAGACATGTGTTTATTGTTCATCATTCCCTGCAGAGAATGATACGAATTGAATTCAACTACTTTTAAAGATTGTTTGTATTAGTCATGTTACTATACATTGTTCTTACTTGCAATGTTGAAAATTATTGCATGTGACATATATTCTTTGAAATATCGTAAAAGAAATTACTGAATAATTTCTTATATTTTTATGGATGAACAAGTAATAAATTTTTAAGAAATTTATAATAATGTTCTACTTGTTCAACGTCATTCCCCGAAGTGAATGTAATGATTTTAAACAATCGATGGCATTATTTACTCAAATATTTCCAGAAGAAAGTGGAAACAACCAAAAGATGAGATACCACACACAATCAAAGTGTATAAAATCTATATATCATGTGTGGAATTGAATAATAGTAGTCGCGTACTTGTAGTACGGACACACTTATAATCAAGATAAAAGTATATTCGATTATTGAATAGAATGTGAATTGTACAAACTTATTGTACATTTAGAATATTTAAATATCATTCCCTAAAGAGAATGAATAGACATGAAATTTTATTTCAAAGAATATAGATTTCACATATATTGGCAATGCCAGAAGTAAATTAATATATACATATTTTATTATTTCTTGAAATCAATAGTTTCAAACTATTGTTGGTACAAGATATGTATATACTAATTCAATTTTCATATTCCCAAAAGTGAATATATAACTTACTAATATTTGTTAGTGATCCAATATAATCAAAGTGATAAAGAATCACAAAATGATTATTTGAAAAGCTTCCTGAAGAAGTCTTACATACAATTGCTACTTTGAGTAGTAAAATATCTTTGTATGTATCTAGATGTATAACTTTTATCTAGTTATGAAAGTGATAAGAAATAACTTATTATTTGTACTTATTGTACATTTAAATATATAATATATCAAGTCATGATAATTAGACTGATGAATAGTCTATTAATAAATTAGACGACTTCTTAAAAAGATACCAGGAAAAATGAATGATATATTATGGTTATATCTATTTGATAATTACAATAACATGATGAAGTTGTCATGTATTTTTAAATTATACACATCATTGAATTGATGATAGTGATTCCTGAAGAAATATAAAGTTTGATAAACATAATAGTGACTCCTGAAGAGTGTATATGTTTTGGAGAATAATATAATTATATTATTCGTGTATATAAAAATGAAACTTGTAATGATTATGTTGTAATGAATTTACATTACCTTTTGAAAGTTTCATTGAAATACAAATTATAGTGAACCTAAAGTTCATGAATTGAATTTTTTGACATGATCAATCATATGCAATAAATTGTCAAATAATTTGACTAAATTTTGTTGAAGAACCAGAAGATTCTTCTCATTGTTAATTTGTAAGGCTCAAAAGAAGAATGTGCATATATTTGCACATAGAAAATATTTAAATTATATTTCTTTAACAATCTTGAGCCATTGTTATATTTTTATTGCATAGTTTCTTATCGATGTAATAAGATTATATGATCATGCATTTACAAAATGTGTAAATTTATGTATTTCTAATTATACACGTATGAGTCATTCTTAGAAATGAATTAAGTTCATAAGTATTGAACTTGAAACTGAAGTTATTAAACCTGAAGTTCAATGTCATATAATATATATGAGTTTAAATAGATATTGATTCATTGTGATATATTGAAATCCCTACAGGTGTATTAATATTATTAGATATCACAATTTCTTAAAATTCTCTCGATCAGGGGGAGAGAAGCAGTTGGGATCGATGATAATTTTTGAAAAATGATCCTTGCACAAAGTTATAAGAACGATATAGTTCAAAATGATATATACCAACTGCAAATCAATATTACTCAAAGTTGAGATAGAATGAGTTGAAAACTCCTGAAGCGTAAATGAACAATGTAGAAATTATTAATAAATGTTCATTTGATTTGCCCTGAAGTTGTTAAATCTAGAGGTACTCATGGAGATACCTTAATGTTATAAAGTATTAAAATGATAACCGTGATGAAAACGGTACTCGAAAAGACTCCCAAGAGAAGTTAGACATAACACATTTGATCATAATTGAATCCCTGAAGTGATTCTATATAGGTACCTATAAATGATAAACATATTTGAAAATATGTAATTTAAAGAGATCTCTATAAGTTATGTCAATATGGGAGGAAATTATCATTTATTGAAATTTTTGTCGACAATAAATATTGAATGTGTGCATATGCAATAAACTAACATGAGATAGCAAGGATCATTGTATTAGATTTGTCGAGAATTATCGACATACATTTTGATTTTTGGCCAAAATATTATGACGCAATTCAGGCAAATTTACTCACATAAAGTGAAGTAAGACCTGTAGGGTGTGCAAATAAATATTTCTAATGAGAAATTTGCATATATGTATTTGTACATAATGAATTGTTGTACAAAGTTTGCATAGACATGAGATTGATTGAAGTAAGACTTAAATATTGAGAAAATATAATCATGATTTGATTATAGCCTGGAATATATTTTATGAGGATTTATAAGCGTCACATAAATGTTGCAACAAAAGGTTATTTATTTGGAGCTCCTAATATAGTAAGAATTTGAAATAAGCCTTATCTAAAAATTCTAGAAGAATTTAATACATGTCTTAAGTAATATAAATTCTAAGTCGCGCGCACTATATGACAAAGATCTTTGTATGAAATAAAGACATGTAAGTAAATTATTGTTTGAAAAATACGTATGGTTGTCTATGCAATATAAATTTGTAAATTATACGTTGTGATAGACTCTTGAAGAGTTTTTGATTAATTGAAGAACAAACTTTTATTTCTTTTGTATATCGAGAAATATTATATGTATAAAGTTTGTTCATTAGTATTGAAGTCCTGAAGTACTTCATATGTATCAAGAATTATAGATATATGATCATTTGATATAGAAATTAAGATCATACAACAAGATGGAACAAATACATGGTCTTGGAGTACCATCATTGTCACAAATGAAAATTTATAGTACCATTAATGTGTTATGTTCATATCTACTTGAAATTTTAAATTTTCGTATGAACAAAGTTGTGTACACACATGAATGATACAATTAGTTAGATAAAGACTAATGTTCCACGAACCCCTCATCTATAATTTAGAAGTCCATACATACTCTGAAAGAGTTATAGAAAATATATGATCAAAGATATATATGCTGATATTTTAAAAATGATAACAATAATCTTATAAGATATATTATCACCAAAAGAATTATGGATCATATGTGCATGAGGGGGAGACATATTCATGTTGCACTCTTTTTCCCTTAGTTCAGGTTTTGTCCCACTGGGTTTTCCTGGCAAGGTTTTTAACGAGGCAACTTGCAAATAATTATGAATATGAAATATGTATTGTACTCTTTTTTTCCTTAGTTCAGATTTTGTCCCACTGGGTTTTTCTGACAAGGTTTTTAAAGAGGCAACTTTAAATCATGTTAACATACTTGCATTTTATGAAGCAAGTAGAGAATGTGTGGGAGTGAGATCATTGACATAGCATATTCGGGAAACATATGGATTGCACTCTATAAAGAAGTATCAACACAAACAGTTCTCTATGAAGATAATACTGCTTGCATCGCTCAACTAAAAGGAGGGTACATTGAAGGAGATAGAGTTAGAACACATTTCACGAAATTCTTCTTTATACGCTTCAAGAAAATGCATATTGGTGTTCAACATATTCAATCAAGTGTCAATCTTACAAACTTATTCACAAAGTTATTACCAACATCAACATTTGAGAAGACGGCAGACAAGATCGAAATTCGTCGATTAGAAGATCTCCACAAATGCCTAAATGAGGGGGAGGGAGTTAGTTTACACTATACTTTTTTTCCTTTGATCAAGTTTTCAGCAAGATTTTTAATAAGGCAGTTATTATGGACATCCAAGGGGGAGTGTTATAAATATTAATAATTATGTGGATGTCCAAATCTTTTATTTATTACCATTAATTGTAATCAACATTCCTCTTCTTCTTAGTTTCCCTTTTTCTTAGTTTCTTAATATCTCACTCTTGTATTTGTATAAATAGGGGTTCATGCCATTGGAATAAACAACTCAGAAATTCTCATTCACTTTCTCTTTCTCTCTTCATCTTCTTCTTCTTTCTTCTCATCTATTTTATATTATTTTATATTATTTCATAACATATTCTTATTTGTGATATATTATTAGAAATATTGTTGATTATTGTAGTAAATTTGCTTTTATTTCTTTTGTTCAAGCTACTAGACTAGCAGATAGAGTGGTACATGCTCTAGCTCAATTTACTTTTTTTGTAAGAGGATACTATGTTTGATGGTTTGGTTACCCTGATTATAAAATTGACTTGACCTAATTCAGGTAGATATTATTTAATTAATAGTATTTCTTGACACTCTTCTGCCTTTTTTTTTTATTAGGCTTACTCTAGAAGTTTTAATGAGGCTATTTTTTTTTTTTTGAAAAATAGAAGTTTAGTCTACCGTATGCACCATTGACGTGTATGAAAATGTGAAAAATATAAAATATTGAAAAATAAATAATACATATATTTCATTATTAACTATATTTTTTTTTGAATGAAAATAAACTTTATTAGATAGAAATATCCGCTAAAATAATGGACTGAAGAGCGAACATCGCTCTCAGTAAAACGACGACCTGACCAATAACAAGCACCACGTGCCATACAGTGCGCGACTTTGTTAGCAGACCGTTTAACATGACCAATAGAAACACTACTTAAAGAAGATAATATAAATTGACAATCTTGAACAAATAGACCAAAAATAGAAGACATAGATACCGAACTAAGAACAGCTTGAACAACTAAAATGCAATCCGCCTCTAAAATGACATTTGACTTGTTATTCCTCTTTATCCAACTAAGTGCCTCTTTGACACTTAGAATTTCTGCTATCTCAGGCTAGCAACTGACAGAAGAAATAGTTGAAAACGCCTTAACTATTCGACCATCACAACCGTGTGCTACAAACCTAGTGCCAATCTCGTTTGTGTCTTCAAAAATCGCCCCATCCACATCAATTTTTAACAGTCTAGCAGCTGGTTTGGACCAGTGGTCTCTTGTGTCAGCGCGATTGGAAGCTAGAGAGACCGAGTCCAGCCGCTTAGACTGAGCACACTGCCATTGTCGAAGAGTGGTTCGAGCCAGCCAAATAACCTCAGCAGCACTACAACTTTTACCATTCCGAGCTTTCCAAATTGCCCAACCAACTGTGGCAGCTTCTTCAACTAACCCCATATTGCCTACTGCTAACATTTTCATAAACAATTCAAAAAAATTGGTTGCTGCAGAATGACTAACACCTAACGCAGATTTGAACCAACACGAATGAGCAAAGGAGCATTGAACCAAAACATGGAATATTGACTTTTCCCCACAGTTGCACAACACACAATATAAATCCACAGGAACATGTTTACTATGAAATTGACTACGTTATATTTAGATTGTTAACTATATTTTTAGTTTAGATTGTTATGTTTTTTATACTTCTTTTGCTGTTTATAATGATACTCTATTCTCACACATTGCATTGATCATTGATCAATCTAGCTAATGGGGGGAATCGATTCTGGTTATGATGATATTTCTTCCAAAACTATACATATCGTGTATTTATAAATTAATGTTCGCCAATTGAATTATTGCATGGTTCATTTTGCTTCTTTTGGAATCTCTTTTCTTTTAGTATTGTTTTAATAACTAAATTTTGATAATCATATTATATATATTATTCTTTTTAGGATTAATTATTAATATATAAATATATACAATTTCCCAATAAACCAAAACGATGGACATGTGCGCGCATCAACCTGGATGGGATGGTCACACACGTAATTAAACAAGTTGAAGTAATAAAGTAATGGAATTGTGATGGGAAGGGGAACCAAATTAGAACCAAACATAGGCGGATCTAGGGGTGTTGAGGGAGGGCAAAAATTCACCCTAAAATTTAAAAACATATTAGGATAAATAACAGCATAAGTACTTAAAATTTAAGCTTTATAAGTGTCATAAACCTAATATTTATTTTTAGCAGCATAAGTACCCAATATATATAAAACTGTAATTTTTCTTTAATTTTGTCAGTACAATTTTTGTGTTAATATACCACTAAAAATAAATACTGACTTTATGCCGCATATAAACTTAAAATTGTAGGTACTTATGACGCTATTTACCTAATATATTAATGTAAAATTGTTGCTTTCATATGTATAGTAGTTAAATAGAACAAATTTGTTAAGATGCTTTCATGTATCTCCGAGTTTGCTCCCCCCCTTTTTTTTTCTTAGTGTCTACATTTTATTTATTAACAAAAACTAAAAAAGTATAAGGTACAAAATAGATTTGAACTTATGACTACTAGAGTAAACAGATGTTGCCAAATTATCATTCTATTTAAATTTAACTTGTAAATTATTATTTTGTATTATATTAAATGTATAATTAAGTACCCTAAAATTAAATTCTGAGTCATTGTACACAAGCACAATCCCTTTATTCATATATTTATACATTACTAGTTGGGTCTAACGTGCTTCGCACGTGAGCCCAATTCAAATATTTTTTCAATAAATTTGCAATATATTACTTTTTTAGACCGTCTCTAATGAGAGATGTAAAAGTTGATTTATATTTGGTACAAAAAATGATTTTGTGATATTTTTGTATCAATTTTTACTATTATGCGTATTATTATAAATTTTAATGCAAAATTTAATATATGATTAAATATTCATCTAACAATTTATTAAAAATATAAAATAATAATGCAAATAAACATGCTAACTAAACTTTTATAATAAAATATTAAAAATAGCATAATAGTAATTATAAAATCATAGCATTCATTGTAATACAAATTTTGCATTATACTATATTGTGATCTAAATTTAGATTACTTTTTGTTATGTGAGATACTTGCATCATAATTTGACATATCATTAAAGTAGACTTTTGACAAAGTATGCTATATTTTATATTTGCATTACTTATATTTTGCATCTCCATTCGAGATGTGTTCTTAGTCTTCATTGTTTTTTGTAAATTAACAAGGGCCAAAATTATTTATTAATTTTGTGGCTCTTAAAAATATTTAGAATCTTTTACACACACTCTATTTTTGTAAAATCGAATACTTTAGATTTTTTTTAAGAGAGAAATAATCAATACATAAAATATACCTAATTAATTTTATAAAATAAATAATACATAAGGTTTTTATTAAGTTTGATATTTTTTTAAAGAATGAAGTGTACATGTGTAAATAGAACTTCAAAATTATTAACAATTTTATTACAATTATACATTATAGATAAATATTGTCTCAATTTAATTATACATACTAATAAATTCATTTATTATATGGTATGATTATTAGTATATATATTCGTTATATAATTATCAAATGCAAAATATTCACTTCAAAGAATAAAGAAACCTTATAAATTTAAAATTATATTTATAATTGAGAGACTTTGATAAAATAATCGCCTCCACAAATATTTCACATAAGACAAAATGTCAATTAGATGACAAACTTATTTAGCATTAACCTTAAGAAGTAGTATAGTGTAATGTGGTACTTGTTTTATCAATTTTTTTTTTGTAATTTAATATGTGTTGAAGGCTAATTATGTAATTCAATTAGAAGATGTCCAAAAATATTTTCACTTTTTATGTATGATATAAATATATAGTTTTCTTTTTTTTTTAAAAAAAAATTAACATCTTATATACACTAATTATACATGTATAAGCAAACTTCTATTTTTTTTAATAAAATAATAAATAAACCATTTCCTAATTAGATGTAATTGAGTTAGATGATTATAATATAATATTTTATTTTTGAAAGCATAAAAAAATATTAATGGGTTTGTTGTTCATAAAAAAAATTGTAATTTAATATTTAATGAAGATTAATTATGTAATTTATATAGAGAAAGCCTAAAAATATTCTCACTTTTATATTAGTTATAGATATGTCATGCCTTATAATCAACAAGTTGAAGAAAAATTCAATATGAGTTGAGCCATTCATTGCCAATTAATAATATATGGTTGTTTGGAAGATGATCCTATTAAAAAAATTCTTTTTTCTTATCAACCTTAGAACAAAATAGAAAAAGTTTTTACAGCTAGGTCTAAACCAAAATACTTACCCAAAAACAGCCTTATATATATACATGTATCTATATATATATATTTATTTATAAGTAGTATATAATCATGTATTGTGTGCATATAGTTTGGCATATTATCATTTTTTTTTGGCTGAAAAGTTTAGATTATTACGTAAGTAGTCATGGATCAAGTTTTTTATCAGGACAAAATAATAAATGGTCAATATGAATATTATATGTATATATCTATATACTAGTAAAAACTAC
Source organism: Cannabis sativa (assembly GCF_029168945.1). Taxonomy (NCBI): domain Eukaryota; kingdom Viridiplantae; phylum Streptophyta; class Magnoliopsida; order Rosales; family Cannabaceae; genus Cannabis; species Cannabis sativa. The sequence continues at coordinate 27,463,510 of NC_083608.1, forward strand.
GTGCGAGGCACGTATACTAAATTTTATGCTAGTTTTTTTCTATGTTATTTGAAAGTGATACAATAAAAAATTAAAGAAAAAATATTATTAGTTATTAGGTGAGATTATTTGAATAAAGAACAATAAATAATCACGTAAAAATCAAAAATAATTATTTGAATAAAGAATTCAATATACACATTTATATATATGAATCTCATTAATCAAAAAGAATTATTAAATATATGAAACAACGATAATTTGTTACGCTTATATGTTTTCCCACGATAAAAGAAATCCACCTCCTCATAGTCAAAAATAAACAATATATGTAATACAGATCTTTGTAATGAAGTACCTAAAAGAAACAAAACTTCAGTTAGCATAATCGGAAAAGGTTTAAGTGAACTAAATAATGACTAAGAAGATCTAAATTACAAAATGAAAATAACATGTCTATATGAGTATGATTCTATTGCTATATGAGCAAAATTGATCTAAGAGAAAATAGATAAACTTATAAACATATAAATATACTTAATATTAATTTTGACAAAGAAACAATTCAATTATAAACAATTCTAAATATCAGCTTGACAATTTCAACACACTAATTACTCATTAAATAACCATAATGTATACATCATGATAATTTTATTTTATTTGATATCAAATGATAGAGATTATTGAGATTTTCAGCCATGGAAAACACACTATGATCAAAAAGTAATGCTCATTAATTGTATATTTCAAAGAAACCCTAATTTCCATGAATGTCACACAATAATATATAAACAATAAAGTTGTAAATTAAAAAAAAAAAAGTAGCAAAATTTCATTTAATATAAGAAATAGAACAAATTGAAGATTTATACAATACTGGAATTTGAACTCTTAGAAGCCATTAGCGAAGGGGCGAAACTCGTTAGATCTCCTAGTTGAACACTACCTTAAAAAAAATTAAATGATGTGGAGGTTTTTTTTATGTGTTTCTGTTTCGATATGTTCTTTTAAAACACCATAAATTGTAAAACAAGCCTAACAGTTGCTTAATGTTTCCTTAGCTTTAACGTGGCACCCACTTCTTAGATTGGCTTTTTTATCTTGTATATTTATGTATCTTTGAAGATTTAACGGAAAAGGCTCTGTGCCTTGAGATTTAAACCACGTTTGATTTTCTTATTATTTACGAGGGCGGCATGCTTTGGTACATGATATAAATACAGCAAATGAGACTTGGGAGTGGGTTGACCTTAAGGAGGTAACAATTGTGTTTTAAAATCTTGGTTCATGAAGAATGTTTCAAGATACAAGTATGATGGGTTTTTTATATTATAGACGATTTGTTCCAAAACATAATAGAACTAACCAATTTAGGTTAATGATCTGGCTTCTGATACGTCCATATTAAAGATGATTGGGGGTGTGCGGTTCTGTAAATGCTATGAAATAATTTTGTAGTTAGTCTGTGAATATTGCAATGAAAGTGTTGGCCGTCTTAAGGTGATGAGAGGCCTAGGGCGAAATTTGAAATGAGGACTTTTATTTTAATAAAAATTAAAAATAAATTTTAATTAAATTTTGACACAGTATTAATTTTAATTCTTTTATCTCTACGTAATAAATATTTTTTTTGCAACGTAAGCTAACTCGATCAAAGTAATATTTAATTACTAAGAACATGCATATTGAAGTCGGGGCCGGCAGAGCGAGGAGCTAGGCACATTGCCTTGGGCCTAGCTCGGGGGCCCAAAAAAATTTGTTCCTTTTAAAATTACACATTTTGTTTTATTAATTTTTAAAAAATACAACATTTTTTCCTAAATGAGAACCCAAAAATATTTTTTTCTATGGCCCACTAAATTTCGGGGCAAATACTGATTGAAGTGATATATATTTTAGCACATTTGAAAGAAAAAAAAATAATGTGTTTAAATTATATATATTTTAAAAAAATAGATAATAAATATAAATCTTATTTATTATTAATATTTTAAAATTAAAAGTACTTTAATATATTTTTTTTTATACAATCTAATACAAATATTTAAGTTATAATATTATTATTTATCACAAATAATTAAAAGTATAAAAAGTAGTGAGGGAAGAATTGAACCTTGGACCTCAAGTCCAATAAAAGATCCACTTACCATTAGTCCAATAAAAGAATTGAGTTAAATATTTATATATTATACGTTTTTATATGTATATATATTAATTTTTAGTTTTTTCGGGGCCTCCAAAATTGTGGGGCACGGGGCGAAGACTGGCCCGTCACCCAACTTTGGCCCCACTTCCGTTTGACCTGGCAATTTTGTGGTTACAACTTACAAGAATTCTTGACAAGGTTGTTGAATAGTAAATCAATATAAAACTTGTTTTACTCTGTTGAATAATATGAAAGATAATTCATTTTTTCACCATGTTTAAAAATAAATACAAATTTGATGAGCATATTACTTTTTTTTTTCTTTTTTTAATTGAGAGTCTCAGAGTATCAAATCACGGGTTGTTTTTTTTTTTAAATGTGTTGTGATTCTCGAATATTTAACATCAAAAATCAGTTCAAATATTAATGGAATTTGTTTTATTATTATTTTATTATATATAAATAATATTTTATTATTTTATTAAATAAAAATTAAAAGTCACCCAAATATCAGTTCAAATATTAATGGGATTTGTTTTATTATTATTTTATTATATATAAATAATATTTTATTATTTTATTAAATAAAAATTAAAAGTCACCCATAAATTTCTCAAAAACTAAGAATTTTAGTTATATAGGCACACTTTATATAGAATAGATATAATGACTGCCAACTAGTACCATCATTGATCGGGTCCAAATTGGATTAATTGAAAAACATAAATAGAGGGGTATAGGTATGATGGTATTAGGTGATATGATATTTAATGTACTTTAAAATATTTAGGTTTGGATCATTGCACTACTACAAAAGGAAAAATTCGTGACGGTTCCAAAAATAATTTTTTTTCGAGAACCGTTGCTAAAAAAATTAAACAATTGTTAAAAACGTCAAGAAAAATTGATATTCCTCACAATTTATAACAGTGGCTTAAAAAATAGATGACATTTTTAATTAAAAACGCAAAAAAAAAAAAAATATGTCATTATACCCGATGGTTTTAAACCGTCGGGTATACCAACCCTAAAAATTCACTTATAACCCCCCAAATTAACCTAGCAGAGAGGCGGACCTACTGTTGGGGATTATTTTACCATGATCTAGATTTACTACCATGTATGTTATTTAACATCCTAAATATGAATTTCTAAAACAATGAAATTTAAACACATATAAAGTTTAAGAAACCTTACATTGGTTGCAGCGGAATTAAATTACTCATTCCGCTCAGATATCTAACCCTTGTATCCTTTCTGTAGTAGAGTATCACCAAAATCTGAGCCTGATTCTCCTTCAGTTGATTGGATTCTTCACAGTCTTACACACTATGATTGAGTACCAACTTACTGTGCGTGGGCATGTACTCTATCACTATAGGGTTCGAAAATTGAAGAGAGAGAGAGAGAGAGAGAGAGAGAGAGAGAGAGAGAGAGAGAGAGAGAGAGAGAGAGAGAGAGAGAGAGAGAGAGAGAGAGAGAGAGAAGGATTCGAAATAGAGAGAGAAGAGAAGGCTCAAAATTTGACTGAAAGGCTTAAGTGCATCAACTGTCAGTTTTGAGTCCATCACTATCTAGTTATAGGAATCCTTCTACGTTTAGGTTTGAATTATTTGGCATTAAAAAATTGATAAATAAATGGTAAAATTAAGCATAAGTCGCCGACCATAGGATGTGGGCCCACCACTTGCAATTTTGCCATTTTTCAACTATTTATCCTATTATTTCACAAATGCCATATTTCCAATTCAACCACTTAAATGCCAAAACTATTAATTAATTATCAAATAAAATTACCATTTAGTATATTTATTAATTAGACTTAATAAAGTCTCTTAATTAATAAATAAATTTTAGAATCTCTTTTCTTCACAATTAAGCCTTAGCTTAGTGAAAATTCATAAATATAAGACATAGTTTGATTTTAGAATTATAATGCATTAATTAAAATCGATTAACTAAGTCTTACAAGAAGTTTTGTCTCAACTAGTATGGGGACCCTGGGCCTATATAACCGAGCTTCCAATAAGCAGATCTAGAATTTACCAAATAAATTCTTTAACTTATTAATTCCTCCTTGCACCACTATATAAATTTGGAATTGCACTCTCAATTATATAGAACACTCTATATGTCCTACTATATAGATATGCTATGAAAATTTAACCATCGTTCTAATCTCAATAATCAAAGATCCTCTATAGATGATTTACACTAAGTAGGGACAAATTTACCGTTTTACCTCTCAGTGTATTTTATCCTTAAAACACTTAGCTTCCTATAAATGATATTTCAGTAAACTAATATAATCACTGAAATAAGATCTCTTCCATTTATCTCTATTAAGACAAGCTCGAAGGAAATCATCATTTCACTTCTATGTCCATATAGAAGCTATAGATTCCATATCTATGTTTAGCGCTCCCACTTAATTGTACTATCATGTTCTCAAGCTGTACGTGTGACTTGCACCAAGTGGTAGGTTTTGACTAACAACTTAAGAACACAAATAACACTCTTGAGATCGAACCTAACCATGTCAGGATTAAGATCTTTTGATCTAAGATGAACCAATGATATTGACTTATAAAGATACAACGGTAAGATTATAATATCTTTACCAAGATCAATATCGGTCCCAGTCCAATGTATACTCCATACATCCGATACTATCATACTTTGCCAATGTTCTGGAAAGAACATAACACTTATCTAAGGTGTAAGTAAGCTTTATCGCTGACTATCACATCAGTATAAATCCAGTGCACTGATGAATCATGGCACATTAACTTTTGAAGCAATAATCACAATTACCTTCCGCTATGTTGACATCACTGTAATTGTGAATAACTATATGTTCTGGACTTAATAGAAATTGTACATATTAAACCATAAATATGAAAACTACATGTAAATATAAATGACTTCTAATCTTCTATTGATAACAAATCAAATTATATTAAAATGAATTTTTATTTAGGGCATAAAATCCCAACAAATTCCCACTTGCACTAACATAAAACAAGTAGTGCATTTCAATCAATCTATTGTCTTGATATCCAGATCAAGTGTAGTGTATTTGACTAAACCCAAATTACAAGAATTATAAGTCTATGGTAAGAAATGCTTTCTCCACCATTACTTGCTTCATGTTCATAAAACATTATGCAACTTCATTTTCTATATGCATTACTCCTCTAGGGGTACTAAATTCTATATTGTTTATTAAGTGCATCTGAATATACAGAAGACATATCTCTAATCCTTTCCAAGAAAATGGAATAGAGACAACACAGTTAAGAACTTTCTCAGTTTGATCAATGATTTTCCAGTACTTTAGAAAACAGCAAAGTTATTTAGCTTCACTGATGGAGCTTAAATTATTACAGATAGGTTTTTACACCCTTCTATAATAATTCCTCCACCCCCAGAGTAACCACCATCTCTAATATTCTGAGTTGGTGTAGATATAAGGATTCTAATATACACCCCTATCATCTAACATATAGGTCACTTTTATAAATACTTTCTTGATTGTCTCCTAGTGTTCCTTGTTTGATTACATCTTAGATGGCTCCCACTCAACAGTAGGAGTCTGGTTAAAGTAATACACAAGTGTACACTTAACCTCTTACTATTGGTTCTCATGGACATCTTGTCGTGACATATTTGTCTTAGTCTGAAACTGTAAGTTCCTTCTAGACTAAGTCATCAACATAACATTCTAGTATTAACATTAATGTAAAATACTTGCTTAAGATTAAGTAATCATTAGAAATACCAAAAAACATTTCATAAGGATTATGTATTTTGCCTAGGTCATTTGAATAGACCTGGCAAAACTACCTATCTTATCCTCATAATTCTGATAAGTTATTTCTATCCATATGAATGGTTAGATTTACTTTTTTTGTTTTATTCTAAAGTTCCTATCATGATCATAACATAGTAATCTATCACTAGTGTCATCCAAATAATGATGGGCTAGAATTTTAAAATCCTCCCACTAAAATAAGGTACTGTGATATTATGTTTAAGAACTTCGTTGGTATTAATTTCTATTACTATAGTAACAAGTTAATTGGAACAATTACAAGATCAAGAATAAAGTTGTAATAATTTGCTAATTTTTTTAATTATATTACATCCATGTATAATCAAAATATGTGTGCCATAGAGATACTGTGGTGTATTGAGTATAGTCTAGAGTTCAAAGTTAAAAAAAAAATGAACTACGTATATCAATAACTTCTTTCACCCCTAAGTGTTATAGAGATCTTGTGGAGTCATGAATATAGTCTAGAGTTCAATAGATATAAAGAATCGCTGAACTGCATATATTATTTCTTAACTTCTTCCACCCCTATCAGATCAAAAGATCTTTTTATTAAACAAAATCTTAATAATTGCTTAAGAATTAACAATTATTCATAAACATTGAATTTAAATTCTAAGGGTTTATGTGGTATTATCTCTTTGTAGAGATTAATATACCATAGGTTTTGCATCAATAATAAAACACAAACACATACAAACATGATAAACATATAAATATAATTGATACTGACATAAAAGTTAAAGAAAATATGAAGATTAATTCATAACGGCAATTCATAATGAAAATTTCTCAAAGAGAAAATTTTATTAATAATCTCAAAATTTCATAATGAATTGTCTGCATAAATATGAAATAGTGAATAAAATCCCAAACTAATGATTGAAACTAAATTATTCATAAACTAAAACAATTAATTCAAAAATTAAAGAAGATTTCGAGCTCCATCTTCAATCTTTGGCAATCTCCACCCTCTTGTCCAACCATCTAACTTAACTCGCTAGGATAGCAATTCAAGTTTAAGCAGCTGGAGCTGAAATAAGAAAAAAATAAACATGGTTAGTAGATCCAGAATTAATAGCCAAAGAGGATAATAATTCTCTAAAACACATGAGTTTATAGCATAGATAGAAATACCTTGTTTCTTTGCCAAAAACATAAGACACTAGGGTTTCCAGCTGCCCTTTTCATTGCAATAGAAGCACTTTCCTTTTTGCTTTGCCTTTAAATCAACAGCCTTTTTATTATTATTAGCTGTGTTAACAGCTTTAAGAGGCTTCTTGCTATTCTTCCACTTCTTCTTTTTACTAGATTTCGAAGTAGAGGCAATGTTTGCCTCAGCCTTGGCTATACCATTAGCAGTGCCTGAAGTAGGAGCTTTGTTTCCTCCTTTCTGTGGTCCTCTTATTAAATTCTCAAATGTTTGAAGGTTATTGATTAACTCGTGGAAGTCAAAAGTAAACTTGTTCATGACATAAATTGATGTGAAGGGTAGAGAAGCTGGAGTCAAACTATTCAAGATCAAACTCACTCACTTGAGTTTCCTAATCTATAATAGCTCCATAATTCTCAACTTCCTGGAAGTTACTAGCCATTTGGAGTAGGTGATCAAGCACGTTATGATGAGGTTTCATCCGTGCATTGATGAGATTTTTGGTCGCCTCAAACCGAGCTTGATCTGACGCCATCCCGAACAATTCAGCCATCTGGTTCATGATATTTGCAGCCGTGAGAGTATTAGCAAACCTTGTCTTCAAGGTGTCGACCATGCTAGACAACATAAAGTATCGAGCTTTGTTGTTAGCATTCTACCAACGCTCAAACTTTTTCTTGACTGCCTTGGTTGCATTCTCACCTGGCTGCTTAGGAGCCTCTTCAGTCAACAGAAACAGGGCATTTTCACCTATGAGAGCAATATTAATGTTCTCTTTCCATTTGACAAAGTTAGCTCCAGACAGTTTGTTGTCAGTCAACAGTGACACCATGGGTTTGTTCATAGTCATATTGGGTACTACAAATATCAATAAATAGAAATCAAATAAGGTTCAATACAAAATCATACACATTCAGAAATTATTAAGCACTTAGCAAGTAGGAATGACAAGTGAAAATACAAAAACAAACAATCCTAAATAATTTCCAAGGTTTCCAACAAACTGATACAGTGTTCTGTTTAAGCGAGAGTCAAAGATATCATTCATTGAATAGAGCAGTCAGCTCATCTAAAATGAAAAGCATTCTAGCAACCTTTTATTCGATCAAGATGAGAATCCAGTGTTATCCCGTTTAGACGAGAGTCAAGGCTATTCTATCTTATGAGCTTCCACCATTGTTTCATACCTTGTAAATCTTACTCTTAGCAACCACTATTGGGGTAGACGTTACTAAGAATAAAATACTTACAAATGATACTTATCTTTCGAGATTCTACGACGTTATATTGCTAATGAACGTTCATCCATTAGGGATGAGCCATGAGTTGCAACACTATAAGGGCTTGCATCTTCAGTTGGCTGATCAATACACTAAGTCGGGGACCACTCACAAATCCAACCAACACATTATTGTTTACTTAATGAAATTATGTGGCAAAAATCAATCCATGGGCCATACTTAACTCAAATAAAAAATTATTTTGAAACAAACATGTCACACGTAGACTACAAAATGATGCCCAAGTCGTCCCGAGACCAAACTCTCCAGTTCACACCATCTCGACATGTACAATCATTCCCTGAGCTTTGAACTCACTGTTGTTCAACTTTAGCCATTCCTTTACCTACACACAAAAATAATATCTGTGAATCAACAAACTCTGTAAGAAAAACATATAACATACAATATATAATACCGACTTGTATCTAGGCGCCCATACACCTATCCATAAGGCAACTTTTAGGTTTGAGTCTAAGTCCCCAAAAAGAGATTTAGTAAGTCACTTACCAGTTTATGTAAATTGTGACTTAGGGCCTTAAATCATTCAGCAACAGTTTCCACTCAGGTTGACTAAAACACTTGAATTCAGTATCAAGGTAAGATTGGTATAGAGATATACATGCATACATATTTAGCATACATGTTAGTTTGTTGGCTAGAGTACTTAATTTATTTGCCAGAGTACCAAGTATATTGGCCAGAGTACCGAGAACATTGGCTAGAGTACCAAAGATATCAATTAAGTATCGAGAATATCAGCTATGGTACTGAGAAATGATTGTGTTCGGGTGTATGGGCACTTGGTTACGGTTAGGGTACATGTTTATGCTTAAAATTTTCTTACTGAGTCTGTCAACTCACACATATTGTCTAAATGTGTAACGACCTAAAAATTAGGCACATTACAGTGACTTTCCAATTACAATGCAAATATTTGCTAATCAAAGGATTTTCTCGGAAATCGTGATAAATTAAATTTTTTATTTAACTTTAAACCTTTAAAAACATATACATATATTCACATAAAACTGAGATCCCATTTTTAAACTTTACATTCAAAACAACGTGGATTCATAAATGGTTAAAACTTGAGAAAAGGTCTTAGTTGGAAAAGTTAAGGAATTCTCAGTGTCAGACAATGGGATGTTACTTTATAAAAATCGAGTTTACATTACTGGTAATGTTAAGCTTAGAAATGAGATCCTTGATGAAGTACATAACACTTCCTATTCATTACCTCTTGGTACCACCAAGATGCATCAAGATTTGAAATTCTATTACTTAGTGCTACGGTATGAAGAATGATGTGGTAGAATATGTGTCTAGAAGGTCGACTTATCAATAGATTAAGGTTGAACATCAAAGCCATGTAGATTTGTTGTAGCCTTTAACACTTCCTGAGTAGAAATGGGAGGATGTCACTATGGATTTCGTGGTTAGATTGTCTAGAATCACGGGTATGTTTGATTCCATATGGGTAGTTGGGGATCGGTTTACTAAGTCAACACACTTTTTTCCAGTGAAAACAATATATTCAATAGACCAGTATGCAGAGTTGTATGTAAAGAAAATTGTACGACTTCGTGAAGCTCCAAAATTCATTGTTTTGGATAGGGATCCGAAGTTCACCTCCATATTTTGGGAAAGTCTCCACAGGGCATGGGTACGAAGCTAAAGTTCAGCATACCATTCCACCCTCAGATAGATGGCTAGTCTGAGAGGACAATCCAGATATTGGAGGACATTTTATGAGCACGTGTGGTGGATTTTGAAGGCTCTTAGAGCAAGTATCTGCCATTGATAGACTTTTCATACAAAAAAAAATTTACTATAGTACAATAGGATGGCTCTCTATTAGATGTTGTATGGTAGGAAGTGTCGATCTCCAATTCACTGGGATGAGAGGGAGAAAGAAAATATTTAGGTCCAGACTCAGTTCAACAAACCAGTGAGGCTATAGAGAAGATCAAGGCAAGAATGGTTACTTCTTAGAGCAGGCAGAAAAGTTATGAAGATAGGAATTGCAAAAAGATAGAATTTCAAGTAGGGATCATGCCTTCCTATGAGTATCCCTAATGAAAGGGGTGAAGTGTTTCAGGAAGAAGGGAAAGTTGTGTCGTAGAATTACAAAACCTTTTAAAATTCACAAAAAAGTTGGATTAGTGGCTTATCGTCTAGCCTTGACACCAGCATTGTCAGCAGTGCACAACGTATTCCATGTTTCAATGTTAAGAAAATATATTTTAGAGCCGACTCATATCTTGAGTTATGAAGCCCTAGAACATCAGCCAGACTTATCTTATGGGATGCAACCCGTGCAAATCCACGATAAGAAAGATGAAATTCATTGGAAAAAGACAATAGCATTGGTCAAAGTACTCTGGAGAAATAGTAAGGTGGAGGAAGCCACGTGGGAGTTAGAGTCTGATATGAGGGATCAGTATCTATAGTTGTTCAAGATAGATTTTGAGGATGAAATCCTTATGACGGGACGATAATTGTAACGACGCTTAACTTTATGATGGGAATTAATAGATAATTAGGGCTTATGATCAGAAATAAGATTTATATTAGTTATTTCTTAATTACGGTGATATATGTGAATGCTAGCTGTATTATATATATTATATATAATTTTTTTTGCATTTTTCATATTTTATGCATGGTAACAGTGAAATGCAATGATTTGCCCATTAGAGGCACTTTGATAGGGTTGAGTATCTTAGAATTATCGAGGCAAGATTGTTAAACATTTGGAATGCCGGGGTCATTCAGGGTTATGGCTTTGGACCATTTTACCCCTAAGTGGATAGGTTACTTTAAGTTTAAGTAAAAGATATAATTATATCTTTTTCCTTCTCCTTTTTAAGTGTATTTTGAAATTCCTATACAACTAGGAATATGATTACAAATTAAAAAGGTAACAATAATTTCTAATGCTATTGGGATTAAAGAAAAATTAGAGAAATCAAAGGAAAAGATAAATGATAAGCAAAAGGCCAAAAGTCTTTTCTCTTCTTCCTTTCTCTCTCTAATTTCGAATGGAATGTTCAACTAGGATTAGGATTCCAATCCAAATCTTAATGTCATAACAAAAAAAATAAGAAAATCTCAAATTTTCAAAGAAAGAGATAAAAGATAAGTGAAAAACAAAGCTAAGATTTTTCCCTTTTTTCTTTGTTAATTGATTTTTGAAATTCTCAAGGACTAATCAAAAGTGTTCAAAGTCCTAATTCAGCTAGGAATGCTTGAAGAACAGATACAAGTGCCTAAGAATATCAAAATTGATGCACATCTTGTAGTTTCGAGCAAAATGGACCTAGTTCACGTCATCAAGTCAATGGTTAGGTTCTAGTTCAGTTGTATTATTTATGTTCTTCAATCTGTTAGTTAAAGTCAACCAATATATCTTCTCGTGACATATAGATTAAGGATATGGTAGTTCAATTGAGTGGGACCGCTATTCATAGATACGAAATCTATAGCTTCTATCTAGACATAGAAGTGAAACGATGATTTCCTTCGAGCTTAGCTTAATAGAGATAAATGGTTGAGTACTCATTTCAGTAATTATATTAGTTATTGAAATATCATTTATAGGTAGCTAAGTATTTTAAGGATACAATACATTGAAGGGTATAATGGTAAATTTGTCCTAACTCAATGTAGATCATCTATAGAGGATCATTGATTATTATGATTATAAAAATGGATAATTTCATAGCATATCTATATCGTGAAACATATAGACTGCTCTATATAATTAAGATTGTAATTCCAAATCGATAGTGCTGCAAGGAGGAATTAATAAGTTAGAGAATTTACTTGGTAAATTCTAGAGCTACTTATTGGAAGCTTGATTATATAGGCCCATGGTCCCCATACTAGTTGAGACAATACTGCTTGTAAGACTCAGTTAATTGATTTTAATTATTCAATTATAATTCTAAAATTAGACTATGTCTTATTTATGAATTTTCATTAAGTTATGGCTTAATTGTGAAGAAAAAGGATTTTAGGGTTTATTTGTTAATTAAGAGACTTTGTGGAGTCTAATTATTAAATAATATAAATGACAATTTTATTTGATAATTATAATTAATTATCAAATAAATAGTTTTGGCATTTCTAGGATTAAAATTTGAAAATATAGCATTTGTGAAATAATAAATAAATGGTTGAAAAAATAGCAAAAATATAATTAGTGGAGCCCATGTATATGGCCGGCCACTAAGTCTTATTTTCGGCTATTATTTTATCATTTTTTATTCCATATAATTTAATCCTAACCCTAAGTGAAGTAGTATAAAAAGAATAGGATGGTCTCAATATCCAACTAATGCTTTTTAACCTAGTTTTTATTCTGTCAGACAACTAGTGTTTTGAGACCTCCTTCTTCTTTCCTCTTCTTCTATTTTCGAAATCTCATAGTTTTCTTCATAAACTTTCGAGCGATTAGCGAGTGAGTGCATGCCCACCCATAGCAAGTCTAGTACTCAATCATAGTGTGTAAGATTGTGGAGAATCCAAACACTTGAAGGAGAATCGGGCTCAGATCTTGATAATACTCTACGATAGAAAAGAACAAGGGTTAGAGATTTGAGTGGGAGGAGTCATTATATTCTGCAACAATCAATGTAAGGTTACTCAAACTTTATATGTGTTTAAATTCCATTATTTTATAAATTCATATTTAGGATGTTAATAAACATACTTGTTAGTAAATCTAGCTCCGTGTAAAATATAATCCAACATCTTCTTTGAAGTTCTGTCTTATGATAAATGGTTCACTTTATGGCTATGTTTCAACTAAGAGGGGTCTAAGTCAATAGTGTATTAAAGTATGAAATCTTTAATTTAGTATTACAAAGTACAGCTTACTAAGCACTATACTTTAGTTGCATGAGATTTTGATTCAGATTAGATATGTGGATAGACATTTAGTAAAAGTATCGTGTATAATTTGATTATGCATAACTCGACCGATATAAATTAAGATATTTTATCTGCTGGTTTTTTGGTAATAAAACAGATGTACAATGGAAGCATTTAGGATGATTATCATCGTAGCACACTAATGTCCCCCAATTAGTTACACTCGGTCGCGGTAGTAAACGGGCTATATGTCGTATCCACAGGGAGGTAAATTACCACTAAAGATTAGTATAAATAGAATATATATTGTAAAAAGATAAATGAATTAAAAATAATAAAATGGTGAGTGAAATGGGATGATCAGATAAAGAGCTTAGTAAGGTAGGGATGTAGTTATGCAAATCCTATTTTAATATTGATGCTAATTCAGAATGCAATTGCAATTCTACACCAATAATTACAACCGGAAGATATATATGTTATGAGCACAAATTAAATAATCTTGCATAAATTGAATCTCACCTCTAACTTAACAGCATATTAAATTATATATCATAAATCGACAAAATACCATTGTTGGCAGAATGCAGTAAACGACATATAATATAATAAATACACCAAAATAATTAATAGCCTAACTTACATAAGAAAAATATAACTTAATTTATAAAAGATACTATTAAATTTGGAAGAAAAATTAGAAGATGAAGAACAATTTAATAAATGAGATATGGAGATGAAGCACAAAAGAATCAATATCAATAATTAAAATAAGAAGTACAAAAGCTACACTCTAACCTCACCAATATTACTACTCTAATTTACTCATTTTTGTCACTAAAATAAGTAAACTAAAATAATAAAAGAAAAGTAACAAAATGATAAAGTATATTTTTCACTCTAAAAATCTGATGAAATTTACAATGCCAAAGGGTACTATTTATAGTCACACTTTGCTCTCCAAAATGGTATTTTAGTGTACTTAATAGGTTTAGTGGCTCAAAAAGCTGAGAAAAGTGAAACACTTCTTGTATATTTACGCTAGTTTGGTTGGAGAGAAAGCACCAGTTGAGACACTTGCAGCTGGAGAGAGACTCACGTCAAGTGGAGGGGACTGCTTGTGTAAAACAGAGTGGAGAAGTGGGAGACATGCGATCATCAACTGTTGAAGAGAGGAGAGAAATAGGCGGCTTCGTGGCAGCTGAAGATTACTTGCAGAGTGGATGTTTGATTTGTTGACTATCATTTCATTTATCTCTTGCTCTTGACATTTAAATTTACTTTAGCTACAGTTTTTGACGTGGCCCAATAAAGATAGTTTCCTATTGTGTAGTAATAGGTCATGACAAAATATAGGGCTATTTACAAAAATACGAGAAAATAAAAATATGTTTTGATATATATGGCATAAAAACTTAATTACCCTAAATATGATATTTTTGTAAAAAAATCTAACAAATATGAAAAAAAATCATGAGGAATGCCATAAAAAACATTAAATTTGTGTTTCTTTTTATTTATTTTTTCTTTTTTTAAAAAATAAAACACTAAAATAAATAAAAAAAAATGATCTCAACTGTAGATGTTGTTTTTTTTTTACAGAAATTAAACTTTTTTTTTATTTAAACTACTGTTTGTTTGTTTTTCTTTTATTTTTTGTTAAAAACTAATTATTTCATTAAAAGCAGCAGAAAAAAAACCAGTTTCATCAACATCATCCTGAAAAAAAAAACAATATAAAAAAATATAATCTAAAAATAATACAACTTTAAAAATCAGTTTCATCAACATTGAAATTAAAAGAATAAAAAATAGTTTCATTATGTGATTACAATTTTTTTATTTTTATTTTAAGTTACTTTTTTATTATTTTGTTTCTAGGTTCGAAACTTACACTTATATTTTGTTTTTAATATTGGTATGCATGGTGTGTTGTTTTGATTATATGTGTGATTAGTATTTTTATTTTTTATTTTTGTGTGTATATTTTTTTTATTTGATTGTCTGATGAAACTAGTTTCAGTTAACTTTATAATTAACATTTATATTTTGTTATGATTTTTTATAGCGTCAGGTTTTAACTGTTCTGTAATGGGGTTGCTCCATTTTTATAATATTATTATATTTTTTTTAGTTTGTATAAAAGCAGTTTTATTATTGTATGATATTTGAACAACAATTTTTATTTTATTTTATATAATCAGTTTCTGACACACATATTATTTTATTATTTTCATAACTGATTTTTTTTCAAGTAACTAGTTTTCATAACTGGTTTTTTTATTGTTGTTCATAATTGAGTTTTAAGTTTCAATTTTTTATTTGATTATTTCAAGAAACTGGTTTTTATTTATTTGTTTTTATTTTGGTTGTTTTACTAACTGGTTTCTCACATTCCACTATTTTTTTTGTTATTCTTTTATGGTTTTTATTGCATTTTTGTCTCTTTAATTTTCTTTGTTTCTTTTTTTTTTTCTCATTGATTTTAATTTCTGTTTCTCTTTGTTATATTTGCTACATAATTGTATGTTTAAATCGATTCTATTCTTTGAGCAAGCAAATAAAAATTAAATGCCAAAATAAAGAATGAAGTTAGAAGTTTGGTTATTAGGTATTGACATAAAATTTATATGTTCAAAACGGGTTTTTAAATATAGTATCGTTTGTAAAAGTTTATTTATTAGACATCGTGTATTTTTCATTATGTTATTATTGAAACTATTTTTTTTTGCCTCTTTTAATGAAATAATTAATTTCTTTTAATATTGATGAAACTAGTTTTTAAAGTTAGTATCGTTTTTAGATTGTAATTTTTTTCATTATCTTGTTGATAAACTATTTTTTTTATTATTCTTTTAATGAAATTATTAGTTTCTTTCAATGTTGATGAAACTAGTTTTTAAAGTTTGTATTCTTTTTAGATTATGATTTTTTATATTATTTTTTTTTTCATGATGATGTTGATAAAATTGTTTTTTTTTTATTCTGTTTTTAATAAAATAATTAGTTTTTAACAAAAAAATTAAAAAAATAAATAGTAGTTTAAATAAAAAAAATAAGTTTAATTTCTGTAAAAAAAATAAGACATAAAAATGTACACTTATTATATATATATTTATATATATACAAAGAGAAAAAATTAAAAAAAAAAAAAAAGAGAGAGAGAGAGACACAAAGAGAAATTAGAAAAAAAAAATAAAAAAGAAAATTAGAGAGAGAATAGAAAGAAAGGAAAAAAAAGTCAGCAACTGACTTAAAAAATAAAAAGAAAAAAGAGAGCCAAAATTGACTAAAAAATATATAAAAAAGACAAAAGAAAAATTATAAAACTTAAATAAGTAAAATACAGTAAAAAAGAAAAAAAAATTAAGAAAAGTATAAATGTAAAAATTTCTTTGTCAAATTATAAATGTAATGTTTGAAAAAAAAAGTTAGTATTTGGTGTAAATTTTCCAAATAGAAAGAAACACTAAAATGTAAATGTAAAATAAACTAAAAAAAAATAAAACTAA